>NC_052157.1:40649061-40967452 GCF_902713615.1 Scyliorhinus canicula
GGTTCAACACGATCCCGGATCTTTGCATTCTTCTTAGCTTCTCTGTATAAAAAGAGAGAAATGAACACAAATTATGTCATGGTGTACACTGTGGCAGATATATCCAGTCGGCCACATGGAGTGCATTACATTTCAATTATGAAGATTAATTGGTGCTACAGAACAGCGCTTTACATGTAACAGGGTACTGTCTTACTGTTCTGATGCGTACAGGGGATCTGCTGTGGCCTTGTTTCTGCTGGCTTGAGTTTTACACTTCAATTTGGCAATGAGGCCCGGATTCAAATTTCAGATGTTGCATTCTGGAACAGTGTGCTGTTGGCAGCAGTCTGTGCCGTCTTTTTTCTGGCGATTTATGTCCTCCCCCCTTCCCCAGGGGCAGCATGCAACCTCACAATGTAATAGAAGTCATCTGCATCTCATGAAGAAGCCCCATTAGAAACAAACAAGGCTCAGCTGTGAGTATTACTGATCACCATGGCTCGCTTGAACAGTGGCAGCATGAACAAGGTACCAGGAGACCAAAAATATTAGTGTCAGTGAATCTGAAACCCAGAGATACCCCACTCAACACATACTTCCATTATGTAAGCATCGCCAGGCTGCAATTTGACAATTCCATTTTCTATGGCACATTCTTCCAGGAAAAATGATTGCGAATACACATCTCAAAAACAGGAAGACCTTCCCAACGCATGGAGATCAATATAATACCAAAGCACTATTCAAAGGAGCACTGAATGCTCCCAATATTCAGACCAACATTCCTTCCTCAACCAATACCTGATTAACTGTTCATTCATTCTATTGCCTTTTCCTGTCTTGTGTAATGTCGGATAGCAATCAGGAATGAGAATCCTGGCTTTCACTCGCCTGATCAGAAGGATTGAGATGTGAAAGGATTTTCTAGACTGTGTGTGGTACTTGACGTATTACTTGATGGGACCCAAATTCTATGCCTGACAGTGCATATACCACCAAAGTTACATAGCTGGGTTTTAAAGTACTTTGAGTCAAGGGACAGTGATAATATAATAATAATCTTTATTGTTTTTTTAAAATAATCTTTATTGTCACAAGTAGGCTACATTAACACTGCAATGAAGTTACCATGAAAAGCCACCAGGCACCACATTCCGGCACCTGTTCGGGTACACTTGGGAGAATTCAGAATGTCCAAATTACCTAACAGCACGTCTTTCGGGATTTGTGGGAGGAAACTGGAGCGCCTGGAGGAAACCCACGCAGACATGGGAGAACACGCAGACTCCACACAGACAGTTACCCAAGCCGGGAATCAAACCTGGGACCCTGCCAATATGAAGCAAAGGTGCTTACCACTGTGCTACCATGCAGCCCAGTTACACCTTTGTGTGTCTCGATCAACACTTGCAGTAAATCATGCTTTTCAGAGCTTTGCAGACATAATAATAATCTTTATTGTTACAAATAAGCTTACAGTGACACTGCATGAAGTTACTATGAAAAGCCCCTAGTCGCCACATTCAGGCACATGTTCGGGTACACAGAGGGAGAATTCAGAATGTCCAAATTACCTAACAGCATGTCTTTCGGGACTTGTGGGAGGAAACCGGAGCACCCTGAGGAAACCCATGCAGACAGGGGGAAAAACGTGCAGACTCCACACGGACAGTGACCCAAGTCGGGAATTGAACCTAGGACCCTGTTGCTGTGAAGCATTAGTGCGTGCCACTGTTACCGTGCTGATAAGAGACTATCTAAAAATGCAAGCTCTTTCTTTTTCTTTAAGCTGCATGCATTCTACCATCCACATAATTATAGTAGTAATAGATCATTTCTGCTTCCTTTAACACCTCAGACCTTTATAATTAGCATTAACCTACCTGGCCAAATGTAGAACTGCTTCCACCACATTGGTCCCATCTTTTGCACTTGTTTCACAAAATAACGCATTGTAAGTCTAGAAAAAGATGAATTACAGGAGGGTCACAGTACAGGAGGAAGCCGATACCAGTTCACCACGCCGGGTCTCTACAAAAACAATTTAGTTAGTCCCTCTCGGCCCTTCCCCCATAACCCTACAAAATCTCTTTTTAGGCTCTATCCAATTCTCTGTTGAAAGTCACAATTGAATCTACCTCCCCTCACCCTCTCAAGAAGTGCATTCCAGATCCTAACCACATGCTGCAAGAAAAAGAAAGGCTTTCTGGTGTCATCGTTAGTTCTTTCGCCAATCACCTTGAATCGGTAATCTGTGGTTCTCCGCCCATCTGCCGACAAACATTTTCTCTCTAAGCAGTCTAGATCCCTCGTGATTTTTGAATACCTCAATACTCTCGAAGCAGAACAGAGCCCCAGATTCTCCAAACTATCCTTCTAACAGATGTCTCTCATCCCTGGAACCATTCTCGGACATCTCCCTCACCCCCGCCAACTAATGTCTTTGCAGCCTTCCCAAAGTTTGGACTCCGAATCGAACATGATGGTACAGGTTTACTCTGTACTGACCTACACACAGCTTAGTCTACAATTTACATCATGATAACCACAGTGGTGGATTAATTCAAATGTTGTCCCATCTGCTGGGTTAACATTTAATAAACCAGCCACAAGGTCGGTTGATATGATGTGAACTGCATAGAGAAAAAGTCTTTTAAATGAAAACAGCTCTACATTAATGACACCATTCTTACGTTTATAGGGTTTACAAGAAGTTTGTTTCTAACTTGTATTAATGACAGCATACACAACATGATAAAATCTTACCATAGCGAGTTTCTCTCCGTGGGCAGTCAGCACGGTGCCATACTGTGTATAAGGCATTTCATTTCTTAAATCTATTTTATTCCCAATTAACATAATCGGTGTCGGGATATCAGTAGAGTTCTGAAAAATATATTGTTCATGGTTACTGATTTACTGAACAGAAGGGGTTACCTTGATTTTTTAAAGAACCGTACATAATGAAACCCTGCATACCATGGATATTTTGGGGACAGGCATTAGGCTGTCTTTTTGTATTGTTGTCCTGTTAGAATTTTATGTGATCCCCCTCATTCTTCTGAACTCCAGTGAGAACAATTCCAACCTAGTCAATCTTTCCCCATAGTCCTGCACATTTTTGTTGCCTTTGAGTGTTTATTCAATTCCCTTTGAAGGACAAAATTGAACCTGCTTCCACCACACTGGTCGGTCAGACAGAACACTCCAAATGCCAACCAGTTGCCGTGTAAAAATATTTTTCCTCGTGTTGACTTTGGTTCTTTCAATCTAGGTCCTCTGGTTCTTGCCATTTCTACCAATGGGAAGTCTTCCTATCTACTCAGTCTGAACCCCTCATGATTTTGAATACATCTGTAAAATTTCTTCACAACCTTCTTGGAGAATAACCTTAGCTTCTCAAATATACCATTTAACTCAATTTGCCATAACTGTAAATATTTACCAAACCCTCTATAAAGCCTTCACATCCTTCCTTAAGATTTGTATCCAATTCTGCACTCCAGTTGTAACATCTTTGCTTTTGTACTTTATGCCTCTGTTTCCCAGGATTACATATGCCTTTCAAAACCACTTTTACTCAACTTTTCACAGGCTAGGCCAGCATTTACATAGAACATAGACCAGTACAGCACAGAACAGGCCCTTCGGCCCTCGATGTTGTGCCGAGCAATGATCACCCTACTCAAGTCAACGTATCCACCCTATACCAGTAACCCAACAACCCCCCCATTAACCTTATTTTTTAGGACACTAAGGGCAATTTAGCATAGCCAATCCACCTAACCCGCACATCTTTGGACTGTGGGAGGAAACCGGAGCACCCGGAGGAAACCCACGCACACACGGGGAGGACGTGCAGACTCCACACAGACAGTGACCCAGCCGGGAATCGAACCTGGGACCCTGGAGCTGTGAAGCATTTATGCTAACCACCATGCTACCGTGCTGCCATGAATTTACTGCCCATCCCTTCAGAGGATGGTGGCGAGCTGCCTTCTTGAACCGCTGCAGTCCATGTGGTGTAGGTACACCAACAGTGCTGTTAGGGAGGGTGTTCCATGATTTTGACTCAGCGACTGTGAAGAAACGGCAATATGTTTCCAAGTCAGGATGGTGTGCAGTTTGGAGGAGAACTTGCAAGAGACGTTCCCATGCATTGGCTGCCCTGGTCCTTCTGGGTTGTAGAGTTCATGGGTTTGGAAATTACAGTTGAAGGAACCTTGCTGAGTTCCTGCAATGCACTTTGTCGGTGATACACACTGCTGCTACTGTGCATCAGTGGTGGAGGGAGTGGATGTTGAAGGCGGTGGATTGGATGCTAATCTAGGATGATCTGGATGGCATTGAGCTTCTTGAGTGTTGTTGGAGCTATACTCATCCAGGCAAGTGGAGAGTATTCCATCATACTCCTGACTGCCATGTTGATGGTGAACAAGCTTTGGAGAGCCAGGTGGGGAGTTGTTGCCATATTTTCCCTAGCCTCTGACCTGCTCATGTAGCCACAGTATTTATATAGTTAGTCCAGTTAAGTTTCTAGTCAATGGTAACCCCCAGGATGTTGATAATTAGGAATTCAGCGATGGTAGTGCCATTGAATGTCTTGGGGAGATGGTTGGATTCTCTTTTGCTGGAGATGGTCATTGCCGGGCACTTGTATGGAGTGAATGTAACTTGCCACTTATCAGCCCAAGCCTGAATGTTATCCATGTCTTACTGCATATGGGCATGGATTACCTCAATATCGGAGTTGCAAATGGTGCTGGATATTTTGCAACCATCAGTGAACAACCCCATTTCTGACCTTATGTCACAAGGTCATTGATAAAGCAGCTGAAGATGGTTGGACCCAGGACATTACTCTGTGGAATTCCTGAAGTGAGATCTTGGGACTGAGTTGATTAACCTCTTAACGACCACAACCACCTTCCTTTGTGCTAGGTATTACTCAAACATTGTGGATTGTGGGTGTTATTGTCATGTGTACCGAGGTACAGTGGAAAGTATTGTTCTCCGTACAGTACATGCCCTGCTACTTTCAACACCTTGTGCACACTAATTCCCTCTTTATTTTCTATTGACTTTATTCTTCCCACAAAAATCCATCATTTTACATTTTGCTGCACTAAACTTTATCTGCCAAATGTCTGTCGATTCCACCTGAAATCTATTAATATCCTTCTCTCAGTTCACTATGCCTACAAATGTTATGTAATAGAACCATAGAACTCCTACAGTGCAAAACGAGGCCATTCAGCCCATCAAGTCTGCACCAACCCTCTAAAAGAGCACCCCAACTAGACACACTCCCCTGCCCTATCTCCATAACCCCACCAAACGTGCACATTTTTGGACCCTAATGGGGCAATTTAACATGGTCAATCTACCCAACCAGCATATATTTGGACCGTGGGAGAAAACCGGAGGACCCAGAGGAAACCTACACATACACAGGGAGAACATGAAAGCTCCGCACACACACAGACAGCCTTCCTCAGCTGGAATTGAACCTGGGTCCCTGGTTGTGTGGCAGCAGTGCTAACCACTGCACCGTCATTTGCAAATTTTGAAATTATTCCCGGTACACTCAAGTCTAAGTAATTATCATATCAAGAAAAGCAGTGGTCGTAGTGCTGCTCCCTCCACAATTCTTTACCACTGCTCTCCCTTTTCAACCCTTTAGCCACTTTCATAACCGTGCAGCCCCTTCTTGAACCCTATGGGGTTCAAATTTGCTGGAAAGCCAATATTTATCAAATACCTTTGGAAGTCCTTATATACCACATCAACTGCAATACCTCATCAAGACACTCAAGCCGGTTAGTTATTCACAATATACTTTTAACAAGTCCATGCTGGTTTTCTTTCATTAATTCTCCCTTGTCCAAGTGATGGTTAATTGTGTCGAGATCATCATTTCTAAAAGCGTTCCCATCACCACCAAGGTTAAACTGACTGGCTTGTAGTTGCTGGGTTTATCCTCACACCATCTTTTTGAACAAAGGTGTAACATCTGCAATTCTCCAATCCTCTGACACCACCTGGTATCACCACCTGGTATCTAATGCTGATTTGAAGATTATGGCCAGGGCCTCTGAAATTTTCATCCTTACTTCCTTCAATTCCCTCAATGCTTCCCATCTGGACTTGGCAGCTTATTGACTTTTAAGTACTTTCAGCCTTTCTAATAGCCTGCACGTTTAACAATGTCTTGTCCATCCAGTATCTCAGCTATCTCCCCTTTCAATATCACTTTGCCAGCATCTTCCTTTTGATAAAGACAGATCCAAACTACTCATTTAGTGTCTCAGCCACACTCTCTGCTTCCACTGAATTTATTCAAAGTTAAGTTAAACCAGTCAAGGGTTATGGGGTAGGGAGGGAGCGGGGTGCAAACAGCCAAAGTAGAGTTGAAGAGAGAATCATATCAGCCATGATCTTGTTGAATAGCTGACAAGGCTCAAAGGACTGAATGGCCCATCCCATAGACTCCCTACAGTGCAGAGAAAGAGGCTATCCAGCCTTTGTCATATACATTACCCCCATGCTGGAATCCAGCAAGATAAGTTTGGAGGAAACAACATATTTAGCGCAATATTAGGCACCCCATGCATGTTGTCTCCTGGTCCCCCAAACGACGAGAGACAAAGCGATATTAATGTTTTTGTTTGTTAGTCTTCCACAAAGTTACCTTAGAAAATGCAGGTTGAGCATTTTAGAAAAGGTCAAGTTTGTATTGTCTTGAGCAGCAAGGACAGTAAGGCTTCATGCAGTAGAAGGCATATTACCGGAGGGAAACGGAGAAACATGCAGCAGGAATAAGATAATTGAAAAGGAGAAGAAAGAGAGAGAGAAAGGAGAGAAAGAGAGAAACAAAGAAAGAATGTCCACATACTCTTGAATACCTCTGAAATAATGGAGACACTGTCCGAGGTTGAGCCAACTACACACCGGTAAAGCTATCCAAGAAGAAGTGAGATTACCGCCAACACGGTTCAAGTGAAGGACCATATGAACTTGAAAGTGCACAATGTCAGAGTAACCCAATGAGAAGCACATTAAACTATTGGCAAGTTGGAGCAATTTGACTAAGCCAACAAAATGATTTGTACCTTAATTTCGTCAATCCACTCTCGCACGTTCAGAAAACTATTTTCTGAAGTCACATCATACAGTAATAACACACCATGAGCTTTTCGGAAATAGGACTTGGCAATACTGCGGAACCTTTAATAAAAGAAAATGCAGTTGTCATTAATGAGCATTTAAACTGAAAAGGTCTATATGGAAATGGATTCATATTGCACAGACTATGAATACAAACACCAAACTGATAAACCTATATTATCCATGAACAGTAAGAGGCGTGGTTGCAAATGTGAAGCTTTTAAGATTGCTAAGTTTTGGGACTGTCTTTAATTCAAAGGTAAAATGGTGGAATAAAATGGTGAAATGTGACTTGCTCAGGATTCTGCCTGTCAACAAGATTGAGTGGCTTGGCTGTTAAAGGCGAAAAGGGAGCTCCGCTCATTTAGTGGGAAGATGCAGCAGATATCTCCCAAAAACACAGCTTTTGAACAGAAAGAAAATTCCTTTACGAACGCAGATAAAAAGAGGATTTTAGTGAAACATGCTGGGGGACGGGGGTCATTTTCACCTTCGCCACCTGGGCACCCAACCATTGGTGAACTGAACTAATTAGTTATTCCATTGGAATCAAACAATCAGGTTCTGTAATTCAGAATGGTAACTTGGTGCAGTTTTTAAACCCCGTTTATTGCCTCTCACAGAAGATCACATGGTTCTGAGTTGTCTGAAAGGTGGAAGTACTGTGAATCATAATTGTTTGGGACAAGCTGGAACCAGTATTTTTCTGTCTGTCATTTTCATACCCGAAATAAAAAAGTACGTGCACCTCAAAGAAAGTATTTCATTGCATCAACCCTTTGACAGATCACATAAATACTCTGCTTTCATGTAGCTATGTCAGGTATTTAGCACCTATTGCAATAAAACACAACATTAAGTAAAATTCTGTGCAGGAATGCATGTTTCAAATTCTGACCTATTCAAAACTTGAGCAGAGAAATCAGCAGCTAGTCATATAAATACTGTTGCTATCAGAGCAGGTCAAAGGCTAGGAATCATGCGGCGACTAACTCTCCTCCTGGCCTCCCCAAAGCCTGTCCACCATCTACAAGGATAAGTCAGGAGTGTAATAGAATCTCTCCACTTGCCTGGATGAATGCAGCTCCAACAACACACAAGAAACTCGACACCATCCAGGACAAAGCAGCCCGCCTGATTGCTCCCCCTTCCACAAACATTCACTCTTTCCACCACCAACAAACAGTGGCAGCCGTTGTGTTCCATCTACAAGGTGCACTGCAGGAACTCACCAAGGTTACTTAGGCAGCGCCTTCCAAACCCATGACTGCTACCATTTAGAAAGTAAGAAGTCTTACAACACCAGGTTAAAGTCCAACAGGTTTGTTTCAAACACGAGCTTTCGGAGCACGGCTCCTTCTTCAGGTGAATGGAAAGGCTTGTTCCAGAAATGTTTATATAGACACAGTCAGAGATGCCCCGGAATGCGAGCACCTGCAGGCAATCAAATCATCAAAGATGCAGAGAGAGAGGTAACTCCAGGTTAAAGAGGTGTGAATTGTCCCAAGCCAGTTCAGTCGGTAGGCCTCTGCAAGTCCAGGCTTGTTGGTGGGGGCCGAATGTAATGCGACATGAATCCCAGATCCCGGTTGAGTCCGCATTCATGCGTGCGGAACTTAGCTATAAGTTTTTGCTCAGCAATTTTGCGTTGTCGCGTCTCCTGAAGGCCTCCTTGTAGAATGCTGACCCGGAGATCAGAGGCTGAATGTCCTTGACTGCTGAAGTGTTCCCCAACTGGAAGGGAACAGTCCTGCCTGTTGATAGTCGCACGATGCCCGTTTATTCGTTGTCGCAGTGTCTGCATGGTCTCGCCAATGTACCACGCTTCGGGACATCCTTTCCTGCAGCGTATGAGGTAGACTACATTGGTCGAGTCGCACGAGTATGCGCCGCGTACCTGGTGGGTGGTGTTACCACGTGTAATGGTGGTGTCCATGTCGATGATCTGGCATGTCTTGCAGAGATTACCCTGGCATCACTGAAACGACTACACGATGACATCAATAAGTTCCATCCCACCATCAAACTCACCATGGACTATTCTCCAAATTCAGTTCCATTCTTGGACACACTCGTCTCCATCAAGGACGGTCACCTCAGCACCTCGCTTTACCGCAAGCCCACAGATAATCTCACGATGCTCCACTTCTCCAGCTTTCACCCGAAACACATTAAAGAAGCCATCCCCTATGGACAAGCCCTCCGTATACACAGGATCTGCTCAGACAAGGAGGAGCGCAACAGACACCTACAGATGCTGAAAGATGCCCTCGTACGAACGGGATATGGCGCTCGACTCATTGATCGACAGTTCCACCGCGCCACAGCAAAAAACCGCACCGACCTCCTCAGAAGACAAACACGGGACACCACTGACAGAGTACCCTTCGTCGTCCAGTACTTTCCTGGGGCGGAGAAACTACGACATCTTCTTCGCAGCCTCCAACACATCATCAGCGAGGATGGACATCTTGCCAAGGTCATCCCCACACCCCCACTACTGGCCTTCAAACAACCGCGCAACCTCAAACAAACCATTGTTTGCAGCAAATTACCCAGCCTTCAGAACAGCAACCACAACACCACAAAACCCTGCCAGGGTAATCTCTGCAAGACATGCCAGATCATCGACATGGACACCACCATTACACGTGGTAACACCACCCACCAGGTACGCGGCGCATACTCGTGCGACTCGACCAATGTAGTCTACCTCATACGCTGCAGGAAAGGATGTCCCGAAGCGTGGTACATTGGCGAGACCATGCAGACACTGCGACAACGAATAAACGGGCATCGTGCGACTATCAACAGGCAGGACTGTTCCCTTCCAGTTGGGGAACACTTCAGCAGTCAAGGACATTCAGCCTCTGATCTCCGGGTCAGCATTCTACAAGGAGGCCTTCAGGAGACGCGACAACGCAAAATTGCTGAGCAAAAACTTATAGCTAAGTTCCGCACGCATGAATGCGGACTCAACCGGGATCTGGGATTCATGTCGCATTACATTCGGCCCCCACCAACAAGCCTGGACTTGCAGAGGCCTACCGACTGAACTGGCTTGGGACAATTCACACCTCTTTAACCTGGAGTTACCTCTCTCTCTGCATCTTTGATGATTTGATTGCCTGCAGGTGCTCGCATTCCGGGGCATCTCTGACTGTGTCTATATAAACATTTCTGGAACAAGCCTTTCCATTCACCTGAAGAAGGAGCCGTGCTCCGAAAGCTCGTGTTTGAAACAAACCTGTTGGACTTTAACCTGGTGTTGTAAGACTTCTTACTGTGCTCACCCCAGTCCAACGCCAGCATCTCCACATCATGGCTACCATTTAGAAAGACAAGAGCAGCAGATACCTGGGAACACCACCACCTGGGGGTTCCCCTCCAAGTCACTCACCACCCTGACTTGGAAATATATTGCCGTTCCTTTACTGTCGCTGGGTCAAAATCTTGGATCTCCCTCCCTAACAGCACTGCAGATGTACATACATCGTGGGGACTGCAGCGGTCAAGAAGGGAGCTCACCACCATCTTCTGAAGGGTAACTAGGGATGGCCAATAAATACTGACCTAGCCAGCAGTGCCCACATTCTGCAAATGAATAAAAAGAGATCTCTCATTTTAAACAGTCACCTTTACCTCTCTTGCCCAGCAGTGTCCCAAATCTGCAATGTGGCACTTTCACCATCGACTAATAGTTTCTTCATTTGAAAATCAACTCCTAGAAACAAACAGGTTTTTTTTTTAAACACTGGGGTTTCACTAGGATTAGCACATTTAAAAAACACAGAAAACTAAAGTTAGTTAAAGAAAGATGTAATCATTGACATGCTCCATTATAATTGGGTAAATGTTATTTTTGTATTTTGAGGCAGTGGCATAGTGGTATTGTCACTAGACTAGTAATCCAGAGACCTAGGGTAATTCTTTGGGCACCCGGGTTTAAATCTGGAATTAAAAGTGTAACGATGACCATGAAACCATTAAGAGTGTCATAAAAACCCGTCTGGCTCACGAATGTCCTTTATTGAAGGAAATCTGCTGCCTTCTACCATGTCTGCCATACATGTGTCTCCAGACCCATAACAATGTGGCTGACTCTTAAATGCCCTCTGACGTAACCTGGAGAAGTAGCCTGGCAGCCACTCAGTTCAAGGGAAGGGCAAAAATGCTGGCCCAGCCAGCGACACCCACATCCAATCAACGAATAAAAAAACCCAAAAGTGTATTGATTCTCAGGAACTGGACATTATCACCATTTATTGCCCATTCCAGGTTACCCTGTGAAGGTGGTGAACCTACTTTTAGAGTCACTTGTAATGGTTTTGATATATCCGAGTGGCTTTGCTAAGAGTAAGAGTTGGTGTGGAACTGGAGTCACATATGGGCCAGGCACAGATGGAAGCTTTCCTCTCGTAAAGCAGTTGAGATTTTCATGACGATAATGATAAATTAATGGTTAATTTTACTGATGGCAGCTTTTTCTCCATGTAAAAAACAAACTTTAGCTTCTCAAAGTTTCAATATTTCCAAATCTCAATTCATTCTGGAGCAGTCAAAGTCGGGTCAACCAAATTTGTTTGTTATCGGCAACTCATCCCCATTATCACTCACCCCATCTTCCCCCACAATGAACAAAATGATCACGAGGGTTCAAACCTTTTGAACAAAAACTCGAAAAGCTGCTGGCCATTCAGCTTTTCAAAAGCAAAGTAGGACCATCATAAGGGCCTGTACCACAAATAGCATTTGACATAAAACACTTCCATATTAGCAAAGCATTTAGAAAGTAGCAGAGTAAAACACATTAGATTACAGGAAGGAGAAATATCTCAATTTCTAGCCTCCAGTTCACGACTGCCAGGAATGGAATGTGAATCAGTAAAGGTGGACACCATTGAGATATGGAAGAGTCTGGGGTGATATTTTCTGCTTTGTGCCTGGGATATGCTTATTCCCCAGTAGAGGGCAACAAGCCCTTTTTTGTTCATTTGCATTTCGGAGGATCTTGTCATTGGGTGGAGGTCAGGCATTTTCTTCTGGAACAGCTGGTGGCACGTTCATGCAATAATAAGCAGCAGGGTGGCACAAACTACCCGCCTCCATTTTCCCACTCTTCACTCGGTGCAGGCCCATCACACAAAATGGGCCTCATGCTTGCACCTAGCTTGCCTAAGCAGAGAATTGGAAAATAAGCTGGCAGCAATCTTGGGAGATTTGAGAAAGATAGGTGACTGACCTCCCATCACCACCAGGACAATCACCAGGGCCCTCTTGCTTCAAAAATCAGGGAAAAGGTTCCAAAATAGGCAGCAATTTAACTTTTGGAAGAGCAAAGTAGGGCCATTACAAGGGCCCAAACCTGAAATTATTAATTGGTTCAGGTACCTTTCGGCAGAATGGGCTTGGATGTGCTCTACCAGCCATGTCCACTGGCTGAGGAAGTTATTCAAGGAAAATTGCCCCAATATTTTTTGTGATCAGATCAATATGCTGAAGGTAACCCCATTTCTGAACACACGTCACCCTTTAAAGATACAAGCAGATAGCAAGGGATACTTAACTTACCCAATGTAGTAGGAATGTGTCCTTTGAATTCGTTCATACACAGGCGCAGTAGAAAACTGGATTTCCCTGAGCCAGCATCTCCTGCAAGAACAAGTCTATAGAGTGGTCCATCTTCCGAGGATTTGTTCTCTACAGCGCTCGTGTTCTGAAAGTAAAAATAATTGATAAGTGCACAAATCTATTAACATAGACTAAGTAAGAACAGAACTCAAAAACTCCAATCACCGTTGAATTGCTATTTTAAAAAAAAAATTTAGAGTACCCAATTCATTTTTTCCAATTAAGGGGCAATTTAGCATGGCCAATCCACCTAGCCTGCACATCTTTGGGTTGTGGGGGCAAAAGCCACGCAAGCACGGGGAGAAAGTGCAAACTCCAAATGGACAGTGACCCACAGCCGGGATCCAACCTGGGACCTCGACGCCGTGAGGCATCAGGGCTAACTTTGCCACCGTCCTGCCCCCAATTGCTATTTTTTTTTTAAAAAGCTAAAATTGTAATGAGGTTAAAAGGTTAAAGATTAGGTCAGGCATCCAGCAGGGCGACCTACTGGGCCGTCAAAGCTACTTTCTCCAATTCATCTGGGTGCCCTAAAGCAAATCAGCGAAGATATGGATGTGCCACAGATTGCGTGTTATGTGTGTTGGGATACAGGTTCATAGTGGCTGAAGATATGTTCAGAGCATTTTACCGCAAACCTATATGGTATCATACATCAGGGGCGGAATTCTCCGCTGGGTCCAAAAATCGCGGAGGCCGTCGTGAACTCGCCGAGGTTCACGACGGCCTCAGGGCCCGCTCCCCGCACCTAATTCATCCCCACCCGGGGGGCTAGGAGCGGGCCCCCGTCGTTCCCGGCCGCGACTATGTCGCGCCGGAAATTACGCCCGAACGGCGCATCTCTGATTTCATCCGCGCGTGCGCGGGTTGCCAGTTCCAACCCACGCATGCGCAGATGAGATCAGCGCGCAGACGGCACGAACCCACACATGCGCGGAGCCGTCTTTCTCCACCGTCGCCCGGCAAGACGTGGCGGCTTGATCCTGCCGGGCGGCGGAGGGGAACGAGTGCGTCCGTTTTGGACGCAGGCCTGATGATCGGTGGGCACCGATCGCGGGCCTGTCCCCTCCGGAGCACAGTCGCGGTGCTCCCGTCCAAATCGGGCCCCTGGATGCCCAAAATTAGCATCTGCCGCCCGTTTCACAAATGCAGCGACCAGGTGTGGTTGCTGCCGTGGTGAAACAGGCGTGAAGGGCCGGCCGCTCGGCCCATCGGGCTCAGAGAATCGCCGTTCGCCGTGAAAAACGGCGAGCGGCGATTTCTCCGAGCGGGGGGGAAGAGAATCGCTGGGGGCGCCAGGGGGGCGTAAAAAGTGTCAGGAGGCCCTCCCACAATTCTCCCACGCCATGTGGGGAGCGGAGAATTCCACCCCATGTGTGTGCATCAACTCCATTTTGTACAATGCTTTTAACATCATAAGCGTGTTCCAAGGATTCAGACTGAATTTAAACACAGTTGTATGAAGAGATTAAGAGATGTGACCAAAAGCTTAAACAAAGAATTACTTTTTGGAGTGGCCGTTTTGATGTGTGAACAATAATGTTCCCTTTAAACTATGTGGATGCGAGGCAAGCCAAATGTTATTGCACGGACTGCACACAAGCCACAGACATTAAAGTACTTGTGGAGTAGAAGGGGAGACACAAAGGGGAGGGGCACAATCTTAGGGAAGTGCCCCGATGCACACAAGGCAGCCCCCTCAGAGGCAATCCCTTTCCTGCTCTTTCACCAACTTCCACCTGCCCACCACAGCAGTGTAGGGGGATTGAAGTCCTCCAATTTCCGCTTATTTGGCAGATAAGGGCCTCAATAGGCCCAAGGGTGGGCAGCAAACCACTGTATTGCAGGGACCAGATCAGGGGTCTGACCATCTGACCAATTTTACCTCACACCCCCATCTAAAACATACCGCTTGGCAGGGGTGGGGGTGTAAAACTCCCAAGGTAACATTCCCCATTTCTGTGCTACCTTGCCCCCGATACATAGTGGATATGAATTCTATGGACATTAATAAGCATAACATTGCAAGATAGTCGCGAGATTGATGTTACCAGCAGATGGTTTTAATCTACTCACCATTTAAGGTCAAAAACCTTGGGGGTCTAATGTTACAGTCCTCTGGCAAGAGTTTACAGGAACTACAGAATTTTGCAAGTAAAACAGGGGTCTGTTGGAAGGTGAGGTGGAAGCAATTCAACCCTTTGAACCTCTTCTACCATTCAGTCAGATTGGGGTAGATCTGCACCTCAGCTCCACAACCCTCTATACCCTTTTCTATCAAAAGTGTAGATCACAGGCTTAGATCTCAATTAACCCAGCATCAACAGCCTTTTGGGGAAGTCTGTAATATAGCCCATCCTGATAATGCTGACTCTTGAAAAGAACTATCCAATTAGTCCCATTTCCCCTGCTTTAAAGTGTCTATATCTAACTCTGGAGGCGATCTAACGAACCATACTAAAGCAGAGTGCCGTTCTAGGTGGGATTAGCAGGGTCTTAAGCACCGGGAATGACCCTGTGACCCTGCTATCTAACGGCACCCTGTCTTGTTTTCATGCCCCAGCGGGGACCGCCCCGCGCCTTCGCCTTCTTTCCCCCCCCCCCCCCCCCCACCGGCCACCGGCCAGGCTGCACTTAGCCATATTTCCTGTACTCAGGAGCTCCAACGAGTGGAGCTCCTCAAGAGCAGGAAGGGATTGGAAAGCCATTTTTAAATGGCACCCCAATTTTACGACCACCCAATGCAACCCCTGGACCCTCTCAATGCCCAACCCACCTGTTGGGTGTGTGCTCAGACCCCCTGCACCCCACCACATACGGACAGTACAACCCCGGACCCAATCCCACGGCACGGGTACAATGCCAGCATGCACTACCAGTCTGACAGTATCCCTGCCAATCTGGCATGAGTGGCACTGCAAGGGTGCCAGGCGCCTAGGTGGCACCAGCAGTTCCAGATAGCCAACCTGGCCAGAAGCCAACCACCCGGGGACCTCTGATCACCTGGGTGACCCCCCCCCCCCCCCCCAAGAGTATGAGTGCAACAGTGAAAAGTTTACAAAGAGCCTTAAATGTGGCAGAACAGAAACACTACACCTAAATGCGCTCTTATGTGTTACGAGTAGGACAGCTGACTGGAAAGGAGATGAATACGTTGTACATTCAATTCTGGAGATGGGATACTGGAAACCAAAACGAAATACAAAAGGGAAACTCTGTATACCTAATTTCAATCCAAGACACTACAGGCTAGATTTCACAATTTAGCATTCCTTGTGTAAAGCTTCACACAAAGACTATGGGGGTGATTCTCCCAAATGGAGCCCAAGTGTTCGCGCTGTCGTGAACGCTGTCGCATTTCACGACAGCGTGAAACTGGCACGGGGACGACCGATTCTGGCCCCCACAGAGGGCCAGCATGGCGCTGGAGCGGTTCACGCCGCTCCAGCCTCTCTTCCTGGCGCCAAATGGGCGACACACCAACCCGCGAAAGTGCAGTTGGGCTGCGCCAACCTGCGCATGCGTGGGGATTTTTCAGCGCGCCGGCCCCGACTCAACATGGCGTCAGTATTCAGGGGCCGGCCACGCAGGAAAGTTGGCCCGGGGGGAGGGACGAGACTGGCCCGCCGATTGGTGGGCCCCGATCATGGGCCAGACCCCATTGGAGGCCCCCCCCACCCTGGGGACGGAGCCCCCATCCCCCCAGCAGGCCACCCCCCCCCTCCTCCCGACCGTTCGCGCAGAGTTCCCGCCGGCAGCGACCAGGTGTGAACGACACCGGCGGGACTCGGTCGTACCGCTCGGCCACTCGGCCCATCCAAGCCGGAGAATCAGCGGCCCCGCCAATTCCAGCGGCCCGCAGCCGAAACCGCGCCAACTGGGCCGGCGCAAATGGTGCCGATTCTCCGCACCTCAGAGAATCGCGAGCCGGCGTCAGGGCGACGTGGCGCGGTTGCGGCGATTCTCCAGCCCGGTGCAGGGCTCGGAGAATCGCCCCCTATATTACCTTCACTGCTCCACCATGCTGCAAGACTGCAATGAAGCCACTGTGAAAATCCCCTCATCACCACACTCTGGCACCTGCTCAGGTACACTGAGGGAGAATTCAGAATGTCCAATTCACCTATCAAGCACGCCTTTCAGGACTAGTGGGAGGAAACCGGAGCAAACCCACAAAGACACAGGGAGAACATGCAGACTCCGTGCAGACTCCACACAGACAGTGATCCAAGCCAGGAATCGAACCAGAGATCCTGGCGCTGTGAAGCAACAGTGCTAAAATGCTAAATTGCCCCTTAATTCGAAAAAATGAATTGGGTACTCTAAAAAACGTTTTAAATAAATAAATAAATTAAAAAATAAAAATAAAAAGAGAAACACTTTTCTCTCACGGAATTGGCATTTAAGGTGGATAACTGGCACCACAATCGGTGAAATGGGCTGAGGCTTCTTACAGACAGTTTATCACCATCGAGCACAAAATGCAACCCACCGCCCTTTCCCCCAACAAATCCATTCACTGGTAGTAATGCTTTCAATTATATGCCATTTTTCATTGTGAAGTTTTATTCCCGCTTTTTGACAATTCACAATTTTCCTGATTAAAGAAATCTCAAGTCACACAGTGACAGCCATTTCTAGTGTTCTACACAGGATGTCACCCAGGAACGATTCTTGGACAAAGTAAGAAATCGTCCACATTCAACACAGCAGGACCAAAAGAAACAGCTTGCACTACGGCACCTGTTTTTTGCTAAATAAATAAATACTCAGTGGTTTGGATCTCCTTACGGGAGTTGGAGTGAAATTTCCCCAGATTTCGTTTGCCACCCGACTGCCTTGAAATTTAAAATAAAAAAATCAAGTGTTCCTGCCTGTGTTTGGGAAGGTATACAAACTAGGAGCAGGAGTAGGCCATCCAGCCCTTCGAGCCTGCTCTGCCATTCAATATAATCATGGCTGATCCTCCCTCTCAATGCCATAAAAATCTTTTAAATGATCCATCTCTTTCTTGAATACATTCAGTGACTTGGCCTCTGCAGTCTTCTGTGGTAGAAAATTCCATAGGTTCACTATCCAAGAAACGTTTCTTCATTTCAGTCCTAAATGGTCTACCCCGTATCCTGAGACTGGACGGGATTCTCCGTTGTGAGTCCACTTCGCTACCGCTGCCAGCAAGGGCTGAAAATTTGGCACTCAGCCCAATCTCCCATTCACTGCAATGGGAACGAAGAATCCCGCCGACATGAAGGAACGGAGAATCAAAGTCACCAGGGAAAACCATCCTCCCTGCATCAGTCTGTCCAGCCCTGTTAGAATTTTATATGTTTCAATCAGGCCTCGTCACATCCTTTACAGGCCCAGTCGAACCACTTTCTCCTCCGCGGTCAGTCCCACCAGCCCCAGTATCAGCCTAGTGAAGCTCCACTACACTCATCTTATGGCAAGTATATCCTTTCTTAAGTAGGGAAACAAAAACTGCACGAGGTATCGGAATTCTGTAGAATGGGTTGGATGGAAGATCATTTCCTGTTGGGCCATTATTTGGATATTACCTTTGTCGAGAATGCTGGCAGACGTCTCCTGGAAGATGCTGTGGAACTGCAGCGGCTGACAGGCCGTGATGGCCTCCAGCTCCCGTACACTCCTTCCGTTTCGGATCTCAGCTCTGGCATCTAATAGAAACACAGGCCAATAAATTCCCTGCTGTTCTCAAATTCAATGCCATACCAAGTGGACAGTTATTATTATACACATGGAAAGGTTTCTCACATATCATATTTTTTCCCCCCCCGACAGGTATAACATTAATCGAACTGTTTTCCATGACAGTTCTTTGTCCCCTTCAACAAAGAACTCCTCATTGCTGTTCTGAATTACACGTTCAGTAAAAATCTACATTTACAATATCATCTTTAAGGTTACAAAAATCGCAAGCTACTCAAAAGAGATATCAAACAAACTTTGACACCAACAAGATATGACACTAACAAGATACTAAGCTTGGTGACCAAAATGGGAATCTTAAATGGGGGCGGAAAAGAGAGAGAGAGAGAGAGAGAGAGAGAAAGAGAGAGAGAGAGAAGACTTCTGAGGGTTGTGGAGCTGGAAGAGGTTAAAGAGAGAGGGAGGGAGGGTTGAAGCCATGTTGTTCACCTGCTGAGCAGGTATCCGGTAAAGACAGAATCTGAAGCCAGTCTGTCTTCAACATTGGTTTGAAACCACAGAATATTTTGCCCTTCTCCCCGCATGGTTGGAACCGTTTCTTTTTTAAATCTATCAATTACTGGTATGTTTGTACTATTCAATTGCAAACAAAGCATTAAATTAGATGGTGTTTATCTCAAGAACAAACCAGATCATGGATTGTTAAATTGGATGGCAATGAAAGCGCTCAGAAGAATAGATTGTCCCAGAAAACAAACTTTGAATAACAAGTTCAACTCGTTACTCTTGGTGGGTGATTGACAGGTGACACGACCACTCCGAGCACGCAGGCAGGCTCCGAGCAACCAATCAGAACTGGATATTCACCTTGGGGGTGGGATGCTGCCCGTCAGGCGTAGCTGTTTTCTATGTGTCCTAATCTTTCCCCAAATTAGTATCAACTGCTTTTAATCATTCACGGGAGCATGCACTCATTGTCACAGTATTTGCAAAGTTAACAATGAAGGATTTGAACTCAAGTGGCGGGATTCTCCGTTTCTGAGACTAAGTGTTGATGCCAATGCAGAATTTGTGGACTTTCACGACAGAAAAACTGCTGCCGATCCTGAATCGATTCAACGACTGTGGAGGGGCTAGCACCGACGCCACGTGGAATACAATCATCAATAGATTCTGCACGATGACCCAAGCCAGGAATCGAACCCGGGTCCCTGCCGCTGTGAGGCAACAGTGCTCACTGTGCCGGCCCTAATGCATGGGTAAGGGTTTCAGCAGCAGGAGGCAGATGGAGGACAATGCTGAAATGAAAGTTGGCCGATTGATGATCGAGGGGGCAGTGATGCTCAGTTCGGATCAAATAGAAGACCCAGGTTGTTAAAACTTTGGTTTAGTCTTAGCCAGTGGCAAGGCAGAACGAAAAGGAACGGCATTAGAGGCAGGGATCGAAAACTATAATAGTTTTGATCTTCCCAATATTTCATACCTAAATGTATAATTACATTCAAAGTAAAACGCCAAACAATACACCTTTGTTTAAAATTGCAGGTTTTGGTTACCTAAAATTCTGCTTCACCCTATGTTCGGTTTACCTGGAAACTGAACAATAAAAGAGCAATTGCTCATTATACGAGATCCCAAAAATGCAAATTGATCACAAACCTGAACTATAGTTGGTAGAACACCTTACGTGGCAACCAAGAGCAAGTCTACATGGTTGCTATTCTATTATTGATTTTAATATTTGTGGTTGCTAGGTCTTGATCTCAGTCGTGTGTTACATAGTTTTACAGAAAGGGGAATGTGGAATAACAAGTTTAATTGCAAAGCAGTTAGTGAGGAGAAAAATGTAGAAGCAGGCAACTGATGATATAAAGGCATAGATTGATATTTAATTCAAGTCAAGGTCACCCAGTCTGGTTGGTTCGGAGAGATTTGATAAGAAAGTGTTAGTATTTTTTGACAGAATCACAATTCTAAAAATAAAATAACAGATCTAGATCCCAAAAAATGAGATTAACCGACACCTAGCAACAATCTCCTCCTCATACTTAAAATGTGCCAAGATGTTGGGGCATCAGATCGGTGCAGCTTGTTGAAACTCTGATTTTGTTTTTCATTGATTCATGGGATCTGGGCTTCGCTGGCTGGGCCAGCATTTATTTATTGCCCATCCCGGAGGGCATTTGAGAATCAGCCACATGACAGAAACATTTGAACAGATTTTATATAAAGCCTTTGGGTGCATGTTGGAGTGTTCTTTACTGGGGTATGGCATCTTAAGACATATCCAGTTTGCTAGACTTTTTCCTGCTTCCTCCCGCTGATTTTACTTTTGAAATTGCTTAGTTGCTGTAAGCGAAAGCTAAAAATAAAAACAACACATCAAGAGACCTTGCTGGACAGAGTGTTATCTCCTTAAAGAGATTTACAGATTGAAAAATAAACAGACTGAGGAGGATAATAAATTAAAGGGAACTAATTCAATGTCGAACCAGATGCAGAGAAATAAGGAGAAAAAGAAAGATTGGATTAAGAAATAGAAAAGAAGAGGCAATAATGAAAGTAGGAAAAATCCCCATCGACAATTCACTATAAGAAGGAATGACTCCACGCTTTTAATTGCTCACTTTCTGGGCCAGAGAGGTTGGCTGGGAGTTACTAACCAACATTGTGAACAAGGGGCTTCTGCTGTCAACTAACTATCTGTGATGATTACATTGGACAATTAATGTGGAAATCCAACAAACCCATGAAACTCACAGGGAGGTGAAGTGTGAGATTACACTTTCGTGAAGGTAATGATGGGAATGACAAAAAGTCTCCAGCAACTCTGGCTGACTCTAACGTTAATAACAATGTGTACAATGTGCACGTGACTATTTGTTCAACAAATTCAGGCATAATGGACGGGATTCTCTCAGCCTGGGGCCGGGCCGGAGAATAGCCGCGACGGCACGAATCACGCCACGGCGCCCCGACGCAGAGCGGAGAATCAGTGCCATTGGCACCAGCGTGGTCAGCGTGGTGCCGGTCGGGGGCCACTCTACACAGCCCCTCCCACCGATTCTCGGCCAGGTATGGGCTGAGCTGCCGTAGCAAAAAGCCCAAGTGCCGCCGGCACCATTCTAACCTACTCTCAGCCGGTTGGACTTCCGCGTGGAAGGGTCTGGGGGCAGCCTGTGGGGTGTGGGGAGGGTTCGACCCTGAGGGGGGGGGGCCTCCGTTGTGGCCTAGCCCGTGGTCGGAGCTCACTGATCGGTGGGCCGGCCTCTCAGGCTGGGGGCCTCCTTTCTTCTGCGCTGACCCCTTTAGCCCTACGCCATTTGGCATCGGGGCCGGCGCGGAAAAGGGAGCCACTGCGCGTTGGCGCCGGTGCCACTGCGCATGCGCGGACCCCACGGCGCCCAGTTGACGCAGGATCAGCAGCGGGAGCGGCGTGGGCCACTCCAGTGCCGTGTTGGCCCCCTGTAGGGGCCAGAATTTCTGATCCTGAGGCAATGTTCCGACGGCGTCAACACTTAGCGTCAGGATCACAGAATTCCGCCCAATATTTCTCTTGACGACAAGTCAGTTTATTCTTCAATTATTTATTTGTTTGGAAATAAAGCAGAAATCTGGCAGCTTTGTTTTAATTATGAGGCCCAGTTCTACCAAATGTAGCTGGGACCAATTTGTAAACCCAATATTTACAGCAACACATGTAATAGATGCCCTGGGAAATGTTCTGGTCTCCATAGTATTATAAAGAAACAGAAGTACTGAAAATCATTCAAAAGGTTGATTCCAGAACCGAGAGGTTAGGTCCATTAGGAAAGAACGTTGAGGCTGGGAACCCATTCTTTAGAAAGTAAAAGGCTGAATGATGACCTGTTAGAGGTCTTTACTTGATTTGTTTTGATAAGTAAATATGAAGATGTTCCCACTTGTGCGGGGACCAGAACTAGGGGCATAAACATACGCTAGGGAATTCAGAACGAGCTTCTTTACGCAAAAGAGAGTGGTTAGAAGATGTAACTCACTACCACATGTGGTGAATAGCACAGATGCATTCAAGTGGGAAGCTGGACACACAAAGGAGAGAGGAATAGAAGGATATTCTGATGGGATGAGATGATGTGTGGAGCATGAACAGGGGCACAGACCATTTAGGCGAAAGAGCTCGTTCCTGTTCTGTATATTTTCTGTAACTTAAAGTTGTACTACATTAAAGACACAATATAGCTCCAAATCGTTCTGGTTTGAACCGCTTATTTCGGAACTCGTATGAAATGAAATGCCCTCCCCTTGGAAAATCAGGATTAATTGGTATCAATTATTTTGTAGCAGTTGGTTAACATTTTATGGGAGGTATTGGAAGTGACAGACCGTGAAAGCTATGTGGAATTTGCGAGAATGCTAGATGTAACAACACAGGAAAAGAAGAAAATTGCTGCACTCAAAACATCTCCAAGTTGGTCACCCATAACCAAAAGTATAATAATCCAATAGCTAGCTCCCTTAACTGATCCCTGTTAGAAGGCCATTGCCACTTATACTAAATTTCCTTCCTCCATAACATATTATTCAATTATGAAGACCCCATTAGCTGAGTGAATTGAAAACTCATCACAAGTCTTTGGGCAGGTCATCATGACACAGCGATGACATGTAGCATGCTTACAGTGATTCAAGAGCAAGTGATCGAAACAGAAACTAAAATTATTTTTTTTTAATCCCCCATGGAATTTATGTGTGAAAATGAAAGGCAAAGATTCAATTGGAGAATGTCCAAGGCTCACAATCTGGGCTCAAGTGATAATTGTAAATTAAACATTCACTCTCACAACAGTTATCATTTGGAAACAACCAGGTTATAAAGCCCCGTCATAGTCACTCCAGAGTGCCCATTACACTCCTGAAATCATTTCTAAACAGGTCAGCTCACCTCAGCATCTGATGCCACATTCGAATAACTGTAGTGCATCGTTTCATGGGAAACGTCGCTTCCTTCACTGTCGTAATCATCCGAGGAATAATCCACCATGTCTTGAGATGTGGACACCCCGCTGTCCAGGTATCGGTCCGCCCAGTTTGCCACTTCAGAGATTCTCTGCCTGGATTTATTATTTAAAGATTATAGGCTCTTTGTTACCATTTGAGAAATTCAAACAATATACAGCACAGACGACAGGCCTTTTGGTTCAATTAACCTTTTTAATACTCAATCCAAATCTCCTCCCATTTAATCTACCTCAACCTTTCAGCACATCTTGTTGACCCTTTTTCTCTCACTTACTCATCTAGTTTCCATTAAAAAGGCATCCAGTTGTCTCAACCACTCCCTGTGTTACTGAGTTCCACAGTCAAATCACACCGAGTAAACAAATTTCTCCCTCCCTCAACCGTTGCCTTTATTGGATCTCTTCGCATCGGTCCTGTCCAACTAATCCATTAATTTGTAGACCTTAATCATGTCACCTCCCAAGTCTTCTCATTTTTCTCAAGACAAAAGCTTTATTGAATCTTTTCCTCGAGCTGTAATTTCTCAGTTTTAGTGCCATCATTGTAAATCTTTTTCTCCAATGTTTCCTATAATTGAGACCATAACTTTGCACAATACTGTAATAGTTTGATATACGTCATTATTTTAGATTTTTACATGCCTAGAAATAAAGCCGGTGCTTTGCAAGCATTTTTAATTGTATCTGAAGAATGACTATGCATACAGATTGCATTGGTTACAGCAATTCCAGTATCACAGGCAACAGGCTAGAAAGGTCAGTTCTCTGAACAAGATAATAAATCAGAAAATGGTCCTTTTGTTCATAGGGCCAGTTCAGAGTCCAGCAGAGTCCAAACAGAGGGACTGAAGCCTCGCCGGTGGTTGGAAGCAAATGAGCTTGTATGCTTTCAAACTAGTTTCTATTATATGCAAGAGTACAGGAATGCAACAATTTATAGTCCTGCAACCTCATTCCTGGTCCAATGGTTTACAGTTGTCCAACTAGGCCCCCTGAGACTACACCACCCCTCTTCCTCTACCCACTGAACTCACTCGCGCCCTCAATATTTTGTTAATGCCCACCCATTACCTCCACATACAAAAAGGTATTACTTTTGAGAATTTGCAGCAATCTTTTGTTAATGTATGGTACTCACTTGGCCTCGGAGGAGAGGTGAACAGTGGGTTTGCCAGCTGATTCTGCACCCATGGATCTGCCCCATTTTCAGGGCTGGCCAACCTACAATGCCTGTCCAGCATTCCTTTATTACCATTCCCAGAGTGACCCGAACGTCTACTGCTTTCCACCTTCTTAACTATTTGCAAATAGGTTGGGTTTTTTTTTTGCAATTTCCTTTCGTTGACTTTCTGGTATAACATGTAACAGAAGCCAGCATCTATATTAAGGAGTTCACTGTTCTTTCAACCTGCCTTTCAGGTGACTGAGATACTTCTCAAAACTATATTCTGTCACGCACTTTTCAAAGAGGCTTGCTTATGTTTCAGTTTGGAAGGATAAGCCCCAGGTCATTAACCCAGCTCTTTCTAATGAAAATGAAAAATGAAAATCGCTTATTGTCACGAGTAGGCTTCAATTAAGTTACTGTGAGAAGCCCCTAGTCACCATATTCCGGCGCCTGTCCGGGGAGGCTGGTACAGGAATCGAACCGTGCTGCTGGCCTGCTTGGTCTGCTTGAAAAGCCAGCAATTTAGCCCAGTGAGCTAAACCAGCCCCTAATGAAGTTGACAGTGCTACTGTGGATGGTGCAATAATTCCAATGCTCTTATTTAAATAATGCTGACGTCTGTTGCCATACCTGTTGTAGCCAGATATTCCATTTTGTACTTCTGATTTCACTCCTCTCTCTGGAACCAATCCATTTAAGGTAGACTGTAATCATAAGATATGCTTCAGAAAATATTCCTTCCTGAAATGTCAGTCATCCAGCACTACAGTTTCCAAAATTTGGACAATAATGCAATAGTTATTCTTTACGCCCAGCACTTTAGATGGGTTGCACCAACTATTAGGCCAGAGTTTTATGCTCCCCTCCCCCCACTGGCAGGTTTTGGAGAGAGGGAGGTTTTGGGGGGTGGGAAACAAAAGAGCGTGAAATTGCATGGACTTATGGACTGGATTTCCTCTGGTTCCTGTCTGCCCCAACTTGGCAGTCATTTTATGCTGGGGCAGGTAGGGCCTCCAGTTCTCATGACTTGGGCTCCGGCAGCTCCATGCAGTGCCTCATCTGGCCACTGTAGCACTGTTGCTGGAGGGACAGGAGAGCTGCTGGCCAAAATGGCAGCAGGACTGTCAAGAGTCTACTTGGATAGCACAGAGTTCCTACCGTCCTAAAAATTTGGGCCCTAGTTTAGAGAGGTGATATAAACATCCTTGTTAATCAAGAATCTCTCTGCCTTAAAGTTTTCCAAGACTGCTTCTACTCCTTTTGAGGAAGAGTGTTTCAAAGACTCACGACCCTCAGAATGTTTTTTTCTCATCTGTCTTAAATGGACGATCCCTTATTTTTAAGCAATGACCGCTAATTATAGATCTTCACAAGAGGAAACATCCTCTCCACAACCATCCTGTCAAGGCTCTAGAGGCCAAGTCACTGAGTGTCTTTAAGACAGATATAGACAGGTTCTTGATTAATAAGGGGATTAATAGGGAGGACATTTTGCCCATCAAATTAAAAAAAAAAATCTTTATTAGTGTCACAAGTAGGCTTACATTAACACTGCAATGAAGTCACTGTGAAAATCCCCTAGTCGCCACACTCCAGCACCTGGGTACACAGAGGGATAATTCAGAATGCCCAATTCACCTAACAAGCATGTCTTTCGGGACTTGTGGAAGAAACCGGAGGAAACCCTCACAGACACGGAGGAGAGCGTGCAGACTTCACACAGACAGTGGCCCAAGCGGGAATAGAACCGGGGACCCTGGCGCTGTGAAGTAACAGTGCTAACCACTTGACATTCCGAAAGAGCACTCTACCTAGGACCACTTCCCCCGCCCAATCCCTGTAATCCCATAACCCCCCTAACCTGCACACCTTTACACCACAAGAGCACCCGAAGGAAATCCAAGCAGACATGGGGAGAATATGCAAACTCCACACAGACAGTTACCCAAGGCTAGAACAAAACCCTGTTCCCTGGCACTGTGAGGCAACAGTGCTAACAACTATGCCACATCAATGATCTCTCTGGCCACTTTATTAAAGACCCTAGGATGAAGTCCATCGGATTCCAACAATATTCTAAGCACCACTTCCCCAGTGACTGTAATTTTCTCGAGTTCCTCCCCACTCTGCATTTCCTGATTTACAGCTATATCCAGGATGTGGGGGCGGCACGGTGTTTAGCACTGCTGTATCATGGCACGGAGGACCACATATATATTATTCCCACCCATTAAGTCCAATCAAAATCAGGTTTTACTTTGTATTTATGTTATTAACTGTATTCCTGATTAATTATTCTAACTCGGTTGAACATAATTCCGATTTATCGGTGATTTAAATCATCAGGGCTGGGCATTGCTATCAAGAAACAGAGCCATTTGTCTGTCACCAATTTATTTCTTCAAAAACTTACCTTGTTTTTATTTGAGTTCTGGTTTCTTTCCAAAGCAGTTCTTAATCCATTATTGCTATCGTAAAGTGCTTTATTGGCTTCTCTAAAAATGCAAAAAAGGGAAGGAAGATTGACAATGGACCATTCAAAATAATATGTTAACCTATTCCAAAAAAAATTACTTCAGAGCAGGGGCAACATGCAGTTACAAATGAAGGGCATTGACCTGAAAGGTTACCTGCGTTTCTCTATCCATAGAAGTTAGCGGATCCTGCTGAGGGTTTTCAGCATTGTCTATTTGTATTATGTATTTATATAGCACATAGGAAATAGGAGGAGAGTAGGCCATTTGCGCCCTGAGCCTGCACTATCATTCAACTAGATCATGGCATTTTCCCAACACTATCCCCATATTCCCTGATATCTTTAATATCTAAAAATCTATCAATTTCTGTCTGGACATACTCAAATCAACGACTGATCCTCAGAATTCCAAAGATTGACGTCCGGTGGCGACCATGGTGTGAGTGGTTACACATTTAGAAGCTCCCACTCATGGTGGACCTTTTCCTCCGATTTATAGTGGATTTGATTGACAAAACAAGGCCCTGGTGAAGTAGAAGAGGAGGATTCCCCACCAGTGTATGGATTTGTGGACCAGAAGTGGTCTGTAAAGCCGAAGGTGGGAGTGGAGCCTGCGACTCAGGGGAATATGGCGGAAGGTCAGGGAGCGATGCTGCCGTCCCAGTGGTCGACAGAGGAACTTGTGACCTTTCTCCATGAGAAGTTTGCTCAGCAGAGAAAAGAATATCTGGATCCGATAAAGGCTGTAGTTGATTGTGTGGAGCAGAGACCGGAAACCCAGGGCCAGGCGATTCAGAAGGTGGAAAAGGTGGTGGCTGAGCACGATGATCAGCTAGCCGCGATGGCAGTGGAGATGGGGCTGATGAAGGACAAGAGTTGGTCTGCCGGAGGGCAGTGAGGGATTGGACGCAGGTGCATATGTGGCGCGTATGTTTGAGAAACTGCTGGGGGAAGGTGCATTTACTCGGTCCTTGGAGGTGGACAGGGCGCATAGGAGGAAGCCGCTGAGGAACGAGCCGCCAAGGGCGATGGTGCTACGAATGCACCGGTTCCTAGACAAGGAACAGATCTTGAGGTGGACCAGGCAGACGAGGAGCTGTTTATGGGAAGGCAACGAGCTGCATGTCTATCAGGACCTGGGTGCAGAACTGGCCAAAAGAAGAGAGAGTTTTAATAAAGTGAAATCGGCCCTCTTTAAGAAGGGGGTGAAGTTTGGCATGTTGTACCCAGCGCGTTTATGGGTCATTTATGAGGGCCAGAAACTTTATTTCAGAATGCCAGAAGAGTCAATGAACTTTGTCAGGGACAGGGGACTGGCAGGTGATGGAGGACATTGAACTTGGGGGTGAGTAGTTGTGTGCTGAATCTGCTGTTAAACTTCGTTTTTTCCCCTTCCGGTTCTGTATGTATTGTTTTGTACTACGTTTGAGGCCGTTACTCAGTTTTATTTGCGGGTTAACTTTGTTCTTAATGGCAGATGGTGAGTGGAACTTTCTTCTTTGTGTTTGTTGGGGATTGTAAAGTTTGCATATGTATGTAAGTTGGTCGAGCGGGGGAGGGAGGGGAAAGCAGGTGATGTTGCTGAAGGGGGTTGGGATTGTTATTTTATTAGGGAGAGGGAGGGGGTATTGATCTGTTGACAGGGGTGGGACTGGTGTTTGGAGACAGACTGGGGGTCAATGACAGTGGGCACCTGTGGGCAGGCCTGAAGAGGCGCGGGACTGGAGGCTGGCCTAAGAGGGGTTATGGTTGATCGGCAGGGGAGGGGGATGGGGTGCCCCTGACCAGGCTGATCACATGGATCGTGAGAGGGCTGAATTGGCCGGTCAAAAGG
This sequence comes from Scyliorhinus canicula, assembly GCF_902713615.1. Classification (NCBI taxonomy): domain Eukaryota; kingdom Metazoa; phylum Chordata; class Chondrichthyes; order Carcharhiniformes; family Scyliorhinidae; genus Scyliorhinus; species Scyliorhinus canicula. The sequence continues at coordinate 40,677,987 of NC_052157.1, forward strand.
GTTTGCGTGCTCGCACACCTGAAGAGTTTAAAGGCGGACGTGGCAATGCTACAGGAGACACACCTGAGGATGGTGGATCAGACTAGGATGAGGAAGGGATGGGTGGGGCAAGTATTTTACTCGGGTCTAGACTAGGGGATAGCGATTTTGATCACTAAGTGAGTATTATTTGATGTGGGGAGCATAGTGACAGATTCGGGGTTAGGTACGTTATGGTGAGTGGGAAGCTGGAGGGAATGCCGGTGGTATTAGTGAACATCTATGCACCAAACTGGGACAACACGGAGATGGACAGACCCATTAGGGAGATTCTAGGTTAGGGACAGGAGGTACTCGGTGGCCCCGGAGGTAGGGCTGTTGAAGGAACGACAGAAGTTGCAGATGGAGTTTGGCCTGCTATCCACAGGGAAGGCGGTGGAGCAATTGAGGAGGGCGGGAGGGACGGTGCAGGAGTACGGGGAGAAGGCCAGCAGGATGTTAGCACACCACCTCAGGAAACGGGAGGCCGCTATGGAGATAGGAAGAGTGAAGAATATAGGGGGGAAACATGATCTTGGACCCAGCGGGGATGAATGGGATATTCAAGGAATTCGATAGTCGGCTGTATGAGTCAGAGCCCCAAGCTGGGGTGGAGGGAATGTGGCAATTTTTGGAGGGTTTAGAGTTTCCGAAAGTGGAGGAAGGGTTGGTGGAGGGGCTGGGAGACCCGATTGGGCTCGTTGAAGTAGCGGAGGGATTGGAGGCCATGCAGTCGGGCAAGGCCCGGGGCCAGACGGATACCCAGTGGAATTTTACAACAGGTTTTCTGGGGTACTGGGGCCACTGCTGGTGAGGGAATTTAATGAGGCTAGGGGGCGAGGTGTTATTCCCCCAGAAATGTCACAGGCTTCGATCTCATTGATTCTGAAGCAGGAGAAGGACCCAGAACAATGCGGATCATACAGGCCAATCTCCTTCTGAATGTAGATGCCAAATTGCTTGCCAAGGTTTTGGCCTTGAGAACAGAGGATTGTGTTCCAGGGGCAATAGGGGAGGACCCAACGGGATTTGTCAGAAGACAGTTAACGGCCAATGTTAGAAGGCTACTGAATGTTATCATAATGCCCTCCGAGGGTAGGGAGGTGGAGGTAGTGGTCGCTCTGTACGTGGAAAAGGCTTTTGTCCGGATGGAGTGGAAGTATTTGTGGGAGGTCCTGGGGCTGTTTGGGTTTGGGCAGGGCTTTGTAGACTGGGTCCAGTTGCTGTACCAGGCACCGGTGGCAAGTGTGCGGACGATCCGAGTGAGCTCGGAGTATTTTAGACTGTACCAGGGGACAAGGCAGAGATGTCCACTGTCCCCACTGTTGTTTGCCTTGGCTATAGAGCCATTGGCGATGGCACTGAGAGCGTCAAAGGACTGGAAGGGGTTAGTCTGGGAGGGGGTGGAGCACAGGGTCGTTATATTTGGAGGACCTACTCCCGTGTATTTCTGGCCTGTTAGGGGTGATGGGAGAGATGTGGGAGATTATGCAGATCCTAGGGGACTTTGGCCAGTTCTCGAGGTATAAATTGAATGAGAAAATAAAAATCGATTATTGTCACAAGTAGGCTTCAAATAAAGTTACTGTGAAAAGCCCCTAGTCGCCACATTCCAGCGCCTATTCGAGTAAACAAATATGGGTAAAAGTGAGGTCTTTATGATGCAGGCGAGGGGACAGGACAGGGAATTGGGGAGATGCCGTTTAAAGTGGTGGGAGAGAGTTTTCGATACTTGGGAATTCAGATGGCACGAGGATAGGATCTGTTACATAACTGAAATCTGACCCGGTTAGTTGAGCAAACGAAGGAGGACTTTTGGAGGTGGGACATGCTCCCGTTATCACTGGGGGGGGGGGGGGGGGGGGGGGGGGGGTACAGACCGTAAAGATGACGGTTCTCCCGCAATTTTTGTTTGGATTCCAGTGTCTCCCTATTTGTATCTCAAAAGTTTCTTTTAAACGAGTCAATGCAGTGATCTCTGGGCTTGTTTCGATGGCCAATACTGCTGTTGGAGCGGAGCTGGGGGGGGGGGGGGGGGTGCTGCTGGCTGAATGTTAGGAATTATTACTGGGCGGCAAATATTGCCATGATCAGGAAGTGGGGGGTGGTCAATGTGGGAGCGGGTGGAGGCAGCGCCATGTAGGGGCACATGCGTAGGGAAACTGGTAACTGGTAAAATTGGGATTGTGTAATGTTCTGTTGGGAGATTCAACTAACCCGTGATCATATTTAGCCTGTCTCATATTGAATCAGATTTTACTTTCAGTAGCAAAACAGTGATACATTTCTAGGAAATGTTCTAAAAATGAAGTAAATTGTAAAGCATGATTGACTTCTACACAGGGTCAAGCAGGCACCTCCATGCCATGAAACTGTACTGATGCAATATCTATTGTGCCAATATTCCAGATTGGCCCACTGTAATTGCCATAAATTAGCGGGAATAGCACAGATTAAAAGAGAGAAATAACTTTCATGTTTAATGAAAAAGAACAATTTAGATACACATTGTCACCTTAGGTCATTCCCAGTACACAGGAACTGACCAAAATTCCTTAAACAGCATCTTCTAAACTCACGACCACTACCATCTAGAAGGACAAGCTCAGCAAATAGCTGGAAAGACCAACATCTGAAAGTTCCCCTCCAAGTCACTCACCATCCTGGATTCAAATCGCCATTCTGTCACTGCGTGTGTACATACACCATATGTGGACTACAGTGGTATACTACTGGGTGGCATGGTAGCACAGTGGTTAGCACTGTTGATTCACAGCACCGCGGCCCCGTGTTCGATTTCCGCTTGGGTCACTGTGCGGAGTCTGCACGTTCTCCTCGTGTCTGCATGGGTTTTCTCTGGGCGCTCCGGTTTCCTCCCACAAGTCCCGAAAGGTGAATTGGACATTCTGAATTCCCCCCGTGTACCCAAACAGACGCCAGAGTGTGGCGACTAGGGTATTTTCACAGTAACGTCATTGCAGTGTTGATGCAAGCCTACTTGTGACAATGCTAAAGATTATTATTATTAAAATGAAAGCTCACCAACACCTTCTCCCGGGGTCTTCAGGATGGGCAATAAATACTGACCTAGCCAGCAATGCCCACATATCATGATTGCATTTTTAAAAAATTATTTTTAGACTGAAAAGTTTTATATCACTAAATATAAATAAAGATAACCTACTGAAGCATCTGGACCTGATTGGTGGAAACTTCATTCTCTTCAGTGAGTTTCTTTATGGCTTCCTTTGCCCTATTTTGAGGAAATTGAATTATTAAAGCAAGAATTCTGTAATATGCACCTTGTCCTGCAAAACAAACTTGCACAACCCACAAACACACACACAATCCAGCTGAAAATTGCAAGAGCCAGCAGACCCTCGGCCTGGTGATTTCTGCTCTCATCTCGTCACTACAAAGTAACTGGCCAAATTTTCATCCTGGTATGGAGGCAGTTTAGCCTGTCAAACTGCGGGAGAAGCAGTTTTCCATGCATTTTAACAACATGACTTCTGCTTCTTTAATACAATTGGCTATGTTTTAGCAATCGGACTCTCAAGTGATCCATACCAACATGCCTTTTCAAAAATCACACTCAACTTAATTTATACAAAACAAGACTTTTCTAAGGATTTTACTAGCAGGTTGAAAAAAGATCTGTGGAGCCATTTTGTGCATTTTATAATACCATGATTTTGACACAACAGAAAGATACTCTCTATGAGAAGGCAAATACAAGGTAAAACAATGTTCAACAACATGCAGTTATAAAGAATATTTAATGCAGTAAAATTTCCCCAAGGGCATATTCAGTCAAGAAGAAAAATCAAACCAAAGGAGGCTGCATCAGAACAGGTAACCAATAATTTGATCAAAGAGATAGGTCACAAAGGAGGAGAGAGACAATGGTGACATGGATGTTTTGGAAGGGAAATCTATAGCAGGACAGAGGTCACTGAAGGCATGCCTGTCAATGGTGGAGCAGTGAGTGTGTACCATTTTGTTAGGAGACTCAGTAGTTTTGGTCGCCACTGCTGGAGTGAAGGAAGTCAGGAACAAAAAACCGGAATTGGAGATGCAGATTCTTTTTAGCAGATTAAAGGGATTACAGAGAAAGGGTGAGGTTAAGTCATGGAGGCCTTTGAACATCTTTTGAATTGGTAATTTCAGGTATTGCTAAACTAGGGACCCCAGCATCCACAAGACGATGGATAAAATGGGGAGAATTCAAGTCAGGATACAGGCAGCAGCATTTTGGAGAAGCTTGTGTTTGTGTAGGGTGATAAACTGCTAAAATAAAAGGAGGCGCCGAAAGTATTATAATCAGAGCAGATACGTTCAACAGCAGTTTGGAATGCCAACTCGCCAAGTCAAACACTAAAATTGGACAGAAAAAGATATTGCATTCGGATGTAAAAATATTTGTTTGGTATAACGTTGCTTATTTACCGTTCCTGATCAAGTTGATGATCGGCGAGCTGATTTTTGTGCTGGTCTATTCTGGCTTCAAGAATGGAAATCGCTGTCTGGCTCTTAAGCTGTGAACTTCTCAAATGCTCATTCTCCTGCAATAAGCAAACATAACACACATTTAAATTGAAAATACCGAACAGCACAGTTGCCCATCAGAAGGTTGCAGGTTCAAGTCTCACTCCAACCACTTGAGTACATGGGCTGATATTTCAATGCAGTACAGAGGGAGTGCTGCTTTGTAGGAGGAACCGTCTTTCAAATGAGGGGCTGGATTCTCCGTCAGCGGGATCGTCCATCTTGCCCGCAACGCACTTATGCCCGTGCATTTCCCGACAGCGTGGGGGTGCCCACAATGGGAAACCCCATTGGCCGGCTGCCAGGACGGAGAATCCCACTACCGGTGGGGGCATGCCGCACCAGTAAGTGGATGCGGAGGAACGAAGACTCTCGCCCGAGATATTTAATGACAGCCTCATTTGCCTTCTCAGGTAGACACACAAAGTCATGTTTCACAATTTGAAGAAGGGAAGGCGAATGTTCCAGACAATACATATCCCTTAATATACGTAACAAACACAAGATTATCTAATCAGTATCACAGTGTTACATATGGGTGCATGGTGTACACAATTTTGGCTGCAATAAATAAATTAAATAAATAATGGCCGCACTTATTTCATTGGTTGTAATGCTATTTGGGACATTTGGAGGTGATGAAACGTTGATGGGCGGGATTTACCGACCAACCCACTGCATGTTTTTCGGCCACAGAGGCAGCCCACCAGTGGGATTTTCTGGTTCCCTCTGTTGTCAACGGGATTTCCCATTGACCGCACAACTCGTCACCGAGAAGACCATACACCATCAGTGGGACTGGAATATCCCGCCAGCGTGAACGGATGGTAAATTCCGCCAGATATGTGTCAGTCTTCCTTTCCCTGTTTACTTGGGGAAAAATTTCAAATGAGGCATTTACGAGTGCAGGAATGATGTTTAGCACACTGATACATACATTTAGGTTGCAATTTAGTGGCCCTGTTGATCACGAGCACAAAACCCATAATGGCCACTAAATCTCACGAGCAGCCAAAAATGGGATTTGTGCTGTCGAGATCTCTTTTGAACATAGAACATACAGTGCAGAAGGGGGCCCATCGAGTCTGCACCGACCCACTTAAGCCCTCAATTCCACCCTATCCCCGTAATGCAATAACCCCATCTAACCTTTTTGCTCACGAAGGGCAATTTATCATGGCCAATCCACCTAACCTACACGTCTTTTGACTGTGGGAGGAAACCGGAGCACCCGGAGGAAACCCATGCAGATACGGGGAGAACGTGCAGACTCCGCACAGTGACCCAGCGGGGAATCAAACCTGGGACCCTGGCGCTGTGAAGCCACAGTGCTCTCCACTTGTGCTTCCCTAAAGAGGTCCCCGGTAACATAAGTTCAGAACCTGATTTCCATACATTTCAATTTATTAACATCTACTTTCCTAGCTTGATGCCATAAAACATCTGCCCACACGTAGCTTCCCACCCAGATGGTGTGACGCCATGAATCAATGCAGGCTTACAAAACCCAAAACCATTCGTAATGACCATATCGGGGGTTCAATGCAAGTATAGCCCCAGACGATTGAGGGACATGGCTGGGAAGCGCCCCTGGCACTGCTGTGCAGTCCAAGAGATATACACCGGGTTTCTCAACCCAGCCAACACACGCCATTTTGAGGAAGATCATTAAAGCTGTGCCACTGTTATTTTAACAAAATCACAATGTTTGATCATCCACAGGTCTTTGCGTATCCAGCTTTAGGATTTATTCACCCATTGGGATTATAGCCATTGCTTAAAAATACTCAAAATTTCAAACAGGCCAATAGGTGCCAATCAGATCCAGTTACCAGGCTGAATTACTAGAGTTCACAGAATCATTGAATCATATGGCACAAAAGGCCATTTTGCCTATCAATACTGTTCTTGGTTTTAACAAAAAAATCCCACTTTCCAGCTCTTGGTCTGTAGCCATGAAGTACTTAACATGCACATCACAGTATGGGTCCAGTAAACTGAAACTGGTAGCTTCTCTGTTCTGAAGGGTTAATCAAATTCTACACATGTACTCATGTCATGAAGATTTTTCCTCACTAGTTGAAAGAACTGGAAGTCAGAATCAACACACAGAATTTGTGATCATGGAGGTGATGGGGTTTGTATGACATGAAATAAGTTTCAAATGGACGTTTTCTCACAGATACTAATCAAATCACACCAAGCACCCTGGGATTTATGGGCAGTTTGGGAGATGGTGATGTTGTGGTAATGTCACTGGTCCAGTAATCCAGGCTAATGTCCTTGGAACATAGGTTCAAATCCCACGATGGCAGCTGGTGAAATTTAAATTCAATTAGTAAATTTGGAATTGAAAGGCTAGTCTCAGTGCCGGTGATAGTGGCCAGAATTCTCTGGCTGCTGGGATTCTCAGATCACATTGAAAGCGGACCCCCACCCGCAGGATTCCCGGCGGCGTGCGGTGCCTTCAATGGGAGATCCTATTGACTGCGGCGGGAATAGAGAATCCTGCCGCCAGCGAACGGTGAGCCGCTGAGGAACTCAGCCCCACAAAACCATCATTGATTGTTGTTAAAATCCATATGGTTCATTAAGATCCCTTCGGGAATGAAATCCGCCGTCTTCACCCGGTCTGGCCTACATGTGACCCCAGGCCCTATGGTTGATTCTTAAATACCCTTCAAAATGGCCTAATGAGCCATTCAGTTTGAGGGCAATTAGGGATGGGGAAGCAACACTCACCCCATTAAAAAAAGTGATGTCTTTATCTAATAGGTTGGTTATGATCTAATGAGATTGGCCAACATTCTATAACATTACATGGTCTGGGCCACTTGGCTAGCACACATTTGGCATAACAAGTATCACCAGATTGCAATTTAGCACACACCTCTCGGTCTGTCCAAATCAGCTGGGCAGCAGAGCTAGCATACCTACGCTTTGATTAACCTCACTCAGCCTTTGAATCTGGTCAGCTCAGGGGTCAGTTGTTTTGAAGTCTGGAAAGGTAGCACTTAAAAATTATTTATTATGTGTTTTTTTTAAAATCGGGGGAAAAAAACAACATTAAATCAGGAGCAGATTCATTTTACAACACACACAGGCCAGCTATTAGGAAGAGCTATCCAATTAGTTCAATCGGATTCTTTCCCCACAACCCTGACAATATTTCCAAGTATAAATCCTTTTGCAAATTACTAATGAACCTGCCTGCCTCAACCTTGAAAATAATACATTCCAGGTCATAACAACTTGTTGTTTAAAACCAATTCTCACCACATCCCCTCTGATAACATCACCAAAGGCAATAACGAGATTCGAGAAGTTATTCGAGATTCAGAAGCCTCACTGCTGATGTGAAGCTGGGTAAACCAGGTTTATTTTGGTTCCTGGCCAATGACCAGCTCTGTGCATTGTGTTAATCAGATATTGGTTTTGTTCTTCAATGCTGTGAAATAGCTCCTTCAGGGACTGCAACAATAGATTCACCTCAAAACATGCTTACGCATTCTTCCCCTGTTCATCATTCAAGATCCCTCAGATGCAAGGAATTTTAGAAATCCAAAGAGGTTGCCAAGACAACAGAATATCAATGCATCCACAGCAGGGTGTGGACAGTGTCTAATTTCCACCTGCTCAGGAGAGGAATGAAAACTCCAGAAATGCAACGGATTAATTGTTTGGATTATGGATCATTGTTTGGATTATATTCACTTATAAAAAAAAGAATAATGTTTGCAACATAGACAAAAAAACACCCACACATACCAGAGTCAATTCATCCAGCTGTTCCTTCAGTGCTGAGATGTCCCCTTTGGAATTTGAATTCCACAGCTCTTCATTAAGCTAGAGAAACACAGCAGTGATATGCTTTAGTGCATAATCGATACCATCAACTGTAAGGTTCCACGGTGTTTACACAGCTAGTTACAAAATATTACAACTTAAACATCACAGGCGATTTTAAAAATATCATTTATGGGATGTGGGCTTCACTGGCTAGGAAAGCATTAATTGCCCATTGAGAAGATGGCTAACCAATGCAGTGTAGGTACATCCACAGTGCTGTTAGGGAAGGAGTGAGTTCCAGGTTTTTGACCCAGTGGCAAGTGAAGGAACGGCCGATACATTTCCAAGTCAGGATGGTGAGGGTCTTGGAGGGCAACTTCCAGGTGGTGGTGCTCCATGTATTATGGGCCAGGGTTTAGAAAATTCCAAAGTATATCATGGAGTTCACCTGACTTACAACTGTTCATCGACTTTGGTTACAATGAGCACAAGGGCCTGTCTTTCAGGTGTTATTCAGCAGAGGCTTAAGCACTTTAAAATTTTAATCAATTCTATGAAGTTAGTTAACATTTTTCTAAACACACATAGTAAGAATTTTTATCAATTACAAACATTAATACCCCACACAGCTACAGTAATCTATGTATCACCCTTAATAACTTCCCCCCTTTAACTGTTCCAATTTAATAACAAGATGTCATAAACCAGAAACCCCTTTTCAAAGATGTGGCTCAACATACAGCACTCTTTCTATCTTTAAGACTTGGTATGGATATACCTATTTCCTTTCCAAAACAGGTTTGAATTCCTTCCGGAAAACAGTTATCACTTTAAAGTTATCTAGTAATCTGGAAACAGCTTTTAAACTGAAGATACAGAGACAGGCCAAGATTTCTCTTTCTGAGCACAGCAACCAAATGTGAAAACTCAGGAGCCACAAACAAGCCCCAAACCAAAGCGAAAGTAAAACCAACCCCCAGAGCCGCAGCCCAGCTCCACCCACAAAATGACATCACTGAAGGCATGTGATAAGACAAAAACATTTCTTAAAGGGACACTCACATGACACATGCATCGGTTGCCTTTGTCGTTCTAGATGGTGGTGACCGTGGGGTTGGAGGTGCTGCCTAAGGAGCCTTGGGGACTTCCTTGGGCTTTTAAGAATTTCCACAGAAGTGGGTTAGCCCTGCAGCCTCACAGCGCCGAGGTCCCAGGTTCGATCCCGGCTCTGGGTCACTGTCCATGTGGAGTTTGCACATTCTCCCCCTGTTTGCGTGGGTTTCGGCCCCACAACCCAAAAGGTTAGATGGATTGGCCACGCTAAATGGCCCTTAATTGGAAAAAATGAATTGGGTACTCTAAATTTAAAAAAAGAATCTCCACAAAAAATGTGTACTTTTCCTTTTGGGCGTGCCAGAGGTCATGGAAAGGTTAGAATCATCCAACCTGAGGCCTTTCAGCACCACATTCCTGTTGTGGCTATTGGGAAAAGTGAACCAAAATAGTCTCACTCCCCTGGCCTTTCCTCCCCCATTATCCTGCAATTTCTCTCCCTTCCAGTATATATCCAGTTCCCTTTTGAAAGCTACTAGCTTCTCTATTTCTACCACCTTTTCAAGCATAGATTGTCATAACACAGTAAAATAATTAATCCTCATCTCCACTCTGGCTTTTCAGCAAATCATTTTAATCCCGTGTTCTCCGTGATACAGACCTTCCCATCAGTCGAACAGGTTCTCATTATTTACATATCAAATGCTCCGGAAAACAACTATCAAATTCACTTTTACTGCACTAATGGAAAACAATCCCCGCTTCTCGAGTCTCTTCACATAACTGAAGTCCACATCCCTGGTACTATTCCAGTAGGTGTCCTGAAGGTCCAGAGTTGACCCAATACTGCAGCTTGGACCCATCAGTAGTTGAAAGAGGTTCTTTTCAGGTAGGGAAATAATATCTACGAAATGTAACTGGTCAGAGTTGAGTAATGACTTGAAAATCATTCATTCATAGAATTTACAGTGCAGAAGGAGGCCATTCAGCCCATCGAGTCTGCACCAGCCCTTGGAAAGAGCACCCTACTGAAGCCCAAGCTTCCACCCTATCCCCGTAACTCCACCTAACCTTTTGGACACTAAGGGCAATTTCCCATGGCCAATCCACGTAACCTGCACAACTTTGGACTGTGGGAGGAAACCGGAGCATTTGAGGAAACCCACGCAGACATGGGGAGAAAGTGCAAACTCCATGCAGACAGTCATCCAAGGCCATAATTGAACCTGGGACTCTGGAGCTGTGAGGCAGCAGTGCTAACCACTGTGCCACCGTGCTGCCCATAATGTTAGATTGCCATTGTGGGTTTTGGGGAGCAGGAGAGAAGCAAGCAAAAAAACTGCTGTTTGAAAGTCTAAACTACATCCTCCCTACTTGTCCCTCCCCCTCCTACAGGTACCATGCCCTAAGAGGCTGTTGGTAACCATGAGCTTCCACTGGATTGGTCCATTATTATTTTTGGCAAAGTACTGACCATACGAGGTCAGGGCAGAAGTCGGCCACTCGGCTCATCGAGTCTGCTCTGCCGTTCGATGAGATCATGGCTGATCTGATCATCTTCAACTCCAATTTCTCACCTTATCCCCATTACCTTGGTTCCCTTACTGATTAAAAATCTGTCTATCTCCGCCTTGAACATACTTAATGACCCAGCCTCTACATCTTTCTGCGGTAAATAATTCCACAGATTCACTACCTTCGGAGAATAAATTGCTCCTCCTCCATGTCTTAAATGGATGATCCCTTACTTGGAGGTTATTCCCTCTGATCCTAGACTCTCCCATAAGAGGAAACACGTCTCAGAATCAATCCTGTCAAGCCTCCCCCCCCCCCCACTCGAGAATCCTATATGTCTCAATAAAGCCACCTCTCATTCTTCTAAACTCTTAGTGAGCACAGGCCCAATCTATTCGACCTCTCCTCAGAAGAAAATCCCTCCATATGCAGGATCAGCCTAGTGAACCTTCTCCACTTGTCCCAACTTGGACATGTTCTGCAAACAAAGAGTCAACAAGCCAAGCAGTTTTATCTTGCTTACAAATCAGCAGAGCATCGGAGACAGAATGGAGAAAGATCTTTGTGTGGTAGTGTAAGCGACTGATTCAAGACCTATCCAAATGGTTATGGAAGATACCGATATAATTCTGAATTAATTTTCCTGCATACTTTATAGACATAGAATATTGAGCTGCAAAGTTATAAATCTACAAAAGTTGCATGAAAGCAGCTGCAGGATCTCATAACAGAACTTAGGCTAGCTGTTGATGGGGCGAGATGAATTAAAGTAGGAGGAAGCTTCTGTGCAGCAGAAACGCTAGTGCAGACCTGTTGGGCCGAGTGGCCTGATTCTATGCAGCAACCTCATCATTTTATCAGCTTTGGAGCTGTAAAGCCTGGAAGGTGAAGACTCTCATAGTTGAGATTTTCAAAATCCATGCATTGTCAGCAGTTATGAAAAAAATAAAATTCTGGACTAAACTGTTAGGAAAACTGAGACAGGCCAAACATTTTAATTAGAGTGAAGTATGTGCACATTGTCTTTTTAGATGTTCCTTCTGGAGGTTATAACAAAGAACAAATAAAAGTACAGCACAGGAACAGGCCCTTCGGCCCTCCAAGCCAGTGCCGACCATGCTGCCCACCTAAACTAAAATCTTCTACACTTCTGGGGTCCATACATTATTGTGTTGGCAAAATAAAGATAGTGCGAAAGCAGCCTGATGTTATTGTTGTTTTTTTAAACAGAGAAATAAATGGGGTATTTTATCACAGGTTAATTTAGTAATTTTGTTATGGATCAGCTCAGGTAGTGAAAGATCATTTCCTCCCTTATGTTCTTGCTGCTTTCTTCCAAGATCACAAATGGCAAGTTAAAAGACGGAAAAAAAGTTTTAAAAAAAACTTTTTAGGTTGTTACAACATAATGACAAATCCCTTAAACCAGACTAACTGATAACGCAAATATGTTCTTTGGAACTTGATGGGTTTCAGTACCTTTTTCATTCGGTCAATGACTGCCTGTAGATCCGTTACCTCGGTTTCATGCCGTTTCTGCATTTCTGCCACTTTTGCCTCAAGTTTCAACTGTTCCTGGAATGGACGAAACGCGAACAGTGAACTTTTGTTCATCAGAGTGAATAAGCAACCTTTGTTGTCAAGAGACCTGGTTTCAGCACACTACGCTAGTCAATGACAATAAAAAGAACAACCTATTGAGCCACTGAAGAAATGTAACACTGTCTTCAAACTGGAGCAATTCAAAGCTCAATTTCTTTGGACGGACAATTAATTGTTTTTTAAATTTGGAGTACGTAATTCATTTTTGTTTCCAATTAAGGGGCCATTTAGCGTTGCCAATCCACCAACCCTGCACATCTTTGGGTTGAGTTGCAGAAATCAACTCCACACTTCAAATAAAGATAAAAGAAAATTACAACGGATGTTGGAATCTGAAAACTAAACAAAAAAAAAAACAGAAAACACTGGACAATTTCAGCAGGTCCGACTGCATCTGTGAGAGAGAACGGAGCTAATGTTTCAAGGCTCAATGACTCTTGTGAAGGCCAAAGTCACACTTAATTTAGGTTTGCAGCAACAGTTGAAACAAAAGACAGTTTTGTCTGAACTCAAGTTCTCCCTCCACAGCTGCCGAGGCTTTCCAGCACTTTTTGTTCAAATTTCAGATTTCCAGCATCCGGTGCATTTTGCCCAATTGAGGACATTTTTAAAAAAAGATTGACTGGAATCTTGCAGTTTCTCAGGAGCTTCTTTCAAATGGCAGGAATGATTTTAGGTACAAGATGCACAAATGGGTACAAGGGCAGCCAGAGGCCGCCTTGTAGAGAGGGTCTAGGCCGCCTTGTAGAGGGGGTCTTGTCCACCTTCCCCATTCTGCCAGATGCAGGTGGATTGGCCATTCGGGTAGCACAGTGGTTAGCATTGCTGCCTCACAGCGTCAGGGATCCGGGTTCAATTCCGGCCTCGGGTGACTGCTGTGTGGAGTTTGCACGTTCTCCCAGTGTCTGCGATGGTTTCCTCCAGATGCTCCGGTTTCCTCCCACAGTCCAAAGATGTGCTGGTTAGGTGATGACAAATTGTCTCTTAGTGTCCAGGGATGTGCAGGTTAGGTTACAGGGGTTGAATGGGATGGTGGTAGGCCTAGGTACGGTGTTATTTTTGAGGGTTGGTGCAGACCCAATGGGCTGTATGGTCTCCTTGTGCAGCTTTTCTATGATTTACAGCAAGTCCTCACTTAAAGTTGTGATTGTATTCCTGAAAAATCAGAACTTACTGAAACATTGGTTCCTGAACCAAAATTAAAACTGGAATAAAAACAGAAAATGCTGGGTAAACTCAGGTGGTCAAGCAGCATCTGTGGTGAGGAACAGAGTTAACGTTTCAGATCTAAATGATCCTTCTATAGGTTCAGTTGGGGTGTCCTTTTCAAAAAAACAAGCAAACATTATGAAGCTCTCGCTAAATTCCAAACGATAAGAGGGAGCAGTTAAAAGGAAATGTACAGTAGCAGCCCCAGCTCGGCAGTCCTGCATTGGTACACCCACGTCCACAACATTGAAACTCTGACTTTGGATTGCATCTGCACCTTCAAAGGGAAGCAGCAAGAGGGTGTCTCAGAGAGTATGAATTTCAGCGGGAGGATGTGGAGAGATGGCAAGTCAGAAAGAAGATCAGCGGCAGGGAGAGTCCATTCCAAAATGGCACCAATTGGGTCACCTGGAACACCATGTTAAAATTAATCTTGCACCGCTCAATGAGATTACAGGCCACATTAATTTACAAATGTTAAAGTGAAGCAACATTGAACAGGGCAATATTAAACAAGGAATGACTGGGCAGGATTCTCCATTCTAGAGTCTAGGTGCTGCCGCCAGCGGAGAATGGGGACTGGTCCCCATTGGTGCGAGGAGGGCTGTGCAGGTCACAGTCCATTCCGAATGGATGCCCCAATTCCAAATTCCAGCAGCAGGCCCCCTCCCTTTCACAGTGCCAATCCCACTGACAAGGGGAGCACCTCCAACCCCTTATCAAGGAGGGGCATCAGGGGAATAATGGGCAGCACCCCAGCCCACACCACGCATGCACAAGGGCGATCTAACCCCTCCTCTGCCCAACCCTTTCAGCCCTTCCTCATTCAGCCACCACCCCCCCTGCCATTGCCAACAGTGCACTGCCCCCTGACACAATAGCACTGATCTTGGCAGTGACACCTTAGCCTGGTATGATGGATCTCAAGGTGGCGGGCGGGGGGGGGGGGGGGGGGGGGGGGGGGAAGAGAAATCAAGGGGTCATCCCATTGCTAATCTTCCCCCTTGCCACTGTCAGGCTGCAGAGAGGGATTCCCCAAGTGTCCAAGGGGTTGAATAGGCGTAGGATGTGGGCGAGGGCTTGACCCCTGGGATGGGGGTTCCTGGTCTGGACTACCCCTTCCAGCCCTTCCCAACCTGAAGATCATCCTTGGCATGGCGATATTAATATGGCACGGTAATATTAAGCTCCTCCAAATAATAATAATCTTTATTATTATCACAAGTAGGCTTATATTTACACTGCAATGAAGTTACTGTGAAAAGCCCCTAGTCGCCATATTCCAGCACCTGTTTGAATACACAGAGGAGAATTCAGAATGCCCAAATTACCTAACAGCACGTCTTTCGGGACTTGTGGGAGGAAACTGGAGCACCCAGAGGAAACCTCCACAGACTCAGGGAGAATGTGCAGACTCCGCACAGACAGTGACCCAAGACAAACCCGGGCCCCTGGCGCTGTGAAGCAGCAATGTGAACCACTGTGCTACCGTGCCACCCGTATAAAGGTGGGCTAGATATGAAGATTTTTTTTTGAGCTCAACTCCAAACAACCTCAAACCCTCCCACCTCCTTTTAACGAGGAGGTGTGTGGCGGTGTTGCAGGAGCCTCTTAGGTGACAAGTCAGTTAGCAAAGTTCTTAAGCAGGTTGTGTGCCTCCATTTCAACAACCATTTAATTTTTAAACTCAGGTTGACTATGTTTCCTAGGCTTCAGGCAGGTAAATGGAGGGGAGATGGCTGGATCCATGAGCCGACTGCCTTATAGCACTGCTTGTGGGCCTAGAGGACCAGGGCTATTTTCTCCTGCTCCAATGTGTAACCCAGTGACATCCTCCACTCAAACCTGCACCATGATTTCCGAAAACTCATCTCTCCGCCCCTTCACCTGAAGCACTAGGATTTCTTCTACCTACTCCGCTCCCCCATCCATTAGAAAGCTGCGACATAAATCTCTCCACCGGCTCCTCAGATGCGTGTGTTTCCTGCCTGACAGGCTGCCAGCCCATCAAGCAGGCATCAGATAAAAATGTTCTGGAAATTCAATCTTCCAGCGGTTTTCCATTCCAAACTCCACCCTCTCAACTCCCACCCAAATGTGCAGCCCTGCAAATATCAGGGTCCTTGATTCCATTTTAATAATGTTTTAAATGTAGGAAAGCATTGGAAATAATGCGCGCCGGGGGGGGGTGGGAAAAATGAGGTGGGCCCCGATCGTGGGCCAGACCCCATTGGAGGCCCCCCCCCCCCCCCCGCCGGGACACAGACACCCCCCCCCCCAACCACCACAGACCACCCCCAACCCTTCATGCAGAGTTCCCGCCGGCAGCGACCAGGGGTGAACGGTGCCGGCGGGAACTCTGCTTTTTCTGCACGGCCGCTTGGCCCAGAGAATCGGCGGACTGCAGCCAGCATCGCGGCAAACGCGCCGGCGCAAATGGTGCGATTCTCCGCACCTCGGAGAATCGTGCACCGGCCTCAGGGTGGCGTGGCGCGGTTGCGGTGATGCTCCAGCCCGGTGGGAGGTTCGGAGAATCACGCCCCTGATGTCTGGTAGTGTAAATTGACCACTTTCTTTCAAAAAACGAAAGTTCCTGTATGGATTGCACTGCACACCTGCCCTTGTATGGGTGTCAGTGTCTACTTTCAAAATAGACTTTTGAAAGGAATGCATTAAAGATCCAAAAGTTCTGGGGCGGTACTCTCCACTCCCGATAAAAATCAGGATGGCCGTCGTGAAATCGGCCGAGGTTCACAACGGCCTCAGGGCCGCTCCCCGCACCTAATTCACCCCCACCCGGAGGGCTAGGAGCAGGCCTCCGTCTTTCCCGGCCGCGACCTCGTCACGCCAGAAATGACGCGCAAAACGTCCCATCTGTGAGGTCATCCGCGCATGCGCGGTGGCCATCTTTCTCTTCAGCCGCCCGGCAAGACGTGGCGGCTTGATCTTGCCGGGCGGCGGAGGGGAAAGAGTGCGTCCGTTTTGGATGCTGGCCCGATGATCGGTGGGCACCGATCGCGGGCCTCTCCCCTCCTGAGCACAGTCGTGGTGCTCCCGTGCCAATCGGGCCCCTAGATGCCCCAAACGGGCATCTGGCGCCCATTTCACAAATGCAGCAACCAGGTGTGGTTGCTGCCGTGGTGAAACGGGCGCGAAGGGCCGGCCGCTCGGCCCATCGGGCTCAGAGAATCGCCATTCGCCGTGAAAAATGGCGAGCGGCGATTTTTCCGAGCCGGGGGGGGGGGGGGGGGGGGGGGGGGGGGAAATCGCTGGGGGTGCAAAAAATGTCGGGAGGCCATCCCACGATTCTCCCACGCTGCGTGGGGAGCGGAGAATTCTGCCCCTGGACCTTAATCAGCGGTAATTCTGTCAAGACAATGGTAACTGCTAACCAGTCAGATATCTAACGGACTTTCAAAATCCCTTGTGGAGCAGGAAATAAAGCCATCGCCTGCTGGTTCCTACGATCTTGGAGAAATGTGTCACAAGTTTGGGATAAAAGATCAAAAAAGTGATTATTTATTCTACAACAATGACTGCAAGATATGTTCATTAAATATTCCTTCTTGGAATATACAGAGAGGAAACCACTTGTTTTGCCAAGACAGACAGGAGTTGCTTCTTTTTTCTCACTGAAGCTTCTTTTTTCTCTCTGAAGTAAAGATTGGCTCCAAAGATCACATTTCAACTCCAGTATTTTAAGGAAACCAACAAACTTCAAACGACTGCAATGATCAACAATGTCTCAAGAACAAGCAAAGGACTTAATTGTATATTCTTTAAACTTTCATTTGGACTCAACTTTCCATTGTTGTGATCAACTGAGAGGGTCGAAAAAGGGGAGCCAGCTTACTCTCCTGACCAGATTGTAACATGGTGCTGCACTATTTTCTTGGGAGTAATTCCCCTACCATTCCAAGGGTTAAAAAGGGACACTGTTTTAATTGCAGTCCTGGGAAAGTTATGCAATTACATTCCTGCACATGCAGAATCTGAAGAATGCAAAGCGGCAAGTAATTAATAATTACCCAACAATTTGTCATGTGAGAGTACCTTTAAGAAGTGGGTGTTTATAAATGGGTGTGTATATAAGTATCTGTAATGAGAGTACCTTTAAGAAATGTGTTTATTACTGCAGTGATGTCAGAGAGTGGGTGGAGGTGGGCTGTCAGCTTTTTACTTTCGTTTTAGGCCGTTTGCTGCAGGATGCGTTTCAGTTTCATTTTCAGAGCTGGATATCTGCAGTCACAGCCAGAAGGTGTATTAGAGTCTCTCTCTGTAATATAAAGACTGTAAATCAATCCTGGTGATTTAAAACTAATAATAGGAGTGACTTTAACCTGATGTGCTTTTGGTAAAATGTGTTTTACGTCTTATGGATGTTAAAAGGCAAGCTTAACGGATAACTTAGTGTTGCATTCGTTGGGGGTTGTCTTTGAATTAATGGTTGCTAAGATGTTCGCTGTACATTTTAAAAAGGCTAACTTGAGTTCATAGAATAAACATTGTTTTGCTTTAAAAAATACTCTTCCATTTCTGCTGTACCACACCTGTAGAGTGGGCTGTGTGCTCCTCATTCCACAATCTAATAGAAGTTGTGGGTCAGCTGAACTCCATGATACACTTTGGGGTTCTCTAAACCCTGGCCCATAACAAATTGCACAAAGGCACAGAATTCATATCAGCTCCTACACTTGGATCTCACCTCGGCTCGGAGTTTCTGCTCAAGTTTTGTTGCCTGCTGTTCCATGTCTTCTTCCATTTCAGCCAGCCGCACATCAGCCAATTCCTCCGTCCTACAACAAGACAATCAAGTAGCTAGTACGGTGTTTTTAACTGCAGGTTAAAATTAACTATTCCCTTGTAGGCAAGTAGCATTTCATCACAACTTTGGGACATTAGATTTGGGTGAAAGAGCTGGTTTGGCCATGCGTATGAAAGGTTAACTCAGCAAAATATTACTGAGTGCATTCCCACAAAGAAAGCATTTCATCCTTTCATTGTCGCCTTGCAAACATATGGAGCACTAATGTAACTTGATGTTCATAGAATCATAGAATTCCTACAGTGCAGAAGGAGGCCATTCATCCTATCGAGTCCTCACCGACCTTCAGAGCACCCCTACCTCGGCTCACTCCTCCACCCTATCCCCATAACCCCACCTAACCTGTACATTTTTGGACCGTGGGAGAAAACCAGAGCACGGAGAGGAAACCCACGCAGACACAGGGAGAACATGTAAATTCCACACAGTCACCGAAGGCCAGAATTGAACCGGTGTCCCTGGTGCTGTGAGGCAGCAGTGCTAACCACTATACCACCATGCTGTCCAATAACATCAATGCAAGGCTTGGGCATAAATGCATTCATTAAGTTATCAGAACGCCTGAACATCTCGCTGCTCCAGGAACACATCATCATATTGGTGACAGGAACGTAGACATTGGTGTTATTTGAGATAACACCAATTACTACAAATCCCAGCTCAGCTCTGGACATTCTCTTGGTTTGGACATCATAGGGTTCTCTTGTAAATAGATCTCATGTACGCTCCAAACCAGGAGCTAACCTTTATGTCCTGATATACAGTCATATGATAGCATGGCGCAGGAGATCACAACAATGAAGCTCCCTAATCACACAAACCTGATACCATTAATTCAACACGTGCCTTCACATTCACTTTCCCAATCTATCAAAAATCCAGCAGATTAAGACTGTACCGAGACGGTGCCAAATCCAAACCATCTAGCTGTATTATTTTTGTTAACAGTGAACACAAGTATTAGTTACTGCAGACATCATCTTTTTTCAATTCAATTTATTTCCTTCTCTTAATAATAGAAAAGAAAATTATAAACTGCGCCATACTATCCCTCGTTAGCAACTAACTAAATCTGTCCAGCTCTCTCAAACATAGTGGGGGATCTGTTGCCTCACCTGCCTTCAAAACTGACTGATCCAACCATATGTTGTTATGCTCCGTTATGCCCGACACACCTTCCGCTATTCCCAGAGAATCGTGGGAGAGCCCCTAAACAGGGTTCGCACTGGACGATGCACAGAGCCTGATGCTCCTGGATTCTCACCAATTTTCCTGCCCGAAATGGCACATTTTTTGGAGAAATGCACCCAAAGTCAACAATCCAGCTGTTCTCCTCATTCACCAGCAGAGCTCCCAATTAAACTGACGTTAGTCAGTTGGAGAACCTAGAACCTACATCCTGCTGTTTTCATTATCATTTGTCCTACCCGAGCACAATGGAATCCATTTTGTTTTTAGAATGGGTGAGAAGCGACACAGTAACCAAGCGTGTGAATCTCTTGGCAGCTTCACCCAAGTTACCTTTATGGGTTCCAGAGGTTCTCACCTACTCCTGTAAGGATATGAAAAATAATTCACGACTTAACCTCTGCTGAACCTCGGATGGGCCTTTTGCTGCCCATGGGCCTGGGTGAAGCCTGCACTTCGACTGGTTAAAGTGGGATAGTAGGAATTAGATGATAGTTAACAAGTTGTATTTACTGCATATTTCAATATAGTTCTTGTTATTGTTAAATTTACAAACCTAGTGACTGTAATTATTGGGCCGCCAGAGACCAAAGACTTTGGGTATTTTTCAAAGAATTATTTGTTAATTAAATGGTGTTGTGACTCCGAGTCAAGGGAGGTTGGAATTGACCACGCCCTAGCCCAATGTGTGGTAACACAAAATTCTGAGAAAGCTTGACGAGGTATATCTTCCCCTAGCTCGAAAGTCCCAGTCTCAAGGGAAGGGGTTGGCCACTTTGGACCAGGTTGAAAAAAAATTCTTCCCTCAGAAGGTTATGAACCCTTGGAAATTTCTACTCCCAGGGAGTTGTAGATACTACTGAGTTTATTTAAAATTGAAATTGATAGATTTTTGGGAAATAAGAGTATTGTGGGATATGGGGAGTGCACAGCCACTGGAGTTGATGTACAAGTTCAGACAGTAAGCTCCAGGGTTTGAATGGACTATTCCTGCTACATTTTTGTAAAATTCCATTGAATTCAACATGAAATTACATAATGGAATTGTGAAGAGGTGACTCATAGTGTCAGAAGAATAATTATCCTAAAATTTGGCCACTTGAACTGACACATCACAGACGCTCATTCATCCACAAGCTCTAATTTCATTTGTGTGCTATTCAAAGCATGTTGTTTAACATCTTTCCTTCAAATTACCATTTGCTTAATTTTGATGTACTTTTCAATTTCACATAAAACGGCATTAAAATATTACAAGCAGACGCTTGAAGGTTACACAATAAACAGTACCAGAAAGTTGAATCCTCTGTGAATCAAGTTTCAAAAGACAAATCACCACAAATCTAGAATCTGTCTCATACTGGGGTGAACAAATCACATATCATTTTGGCATTAAGCAGCCTGCTAATATTTTACACAATATGTTTTGCATTTCAACAAATTTACACCTGTACATTTGGTTATTAGTAATCTAACAGGGCACAGTAAAGGTCAGCAGTACAGCTTTGATCATTTTACATTTTCTGGTCAATTGGATGGTTTCGGTTCGATTTTTTGTGTGTCTCCATTTGTGTATTCTAAATTATATAGTGTCCAGCTCTTCTGTCAGCTTCGAAGCCTTTATTATAAAGGAGCCCTATGGATGATATTTACATGGCCATTTGTAGCATTCGTAATTTTCTCAAGATTTAAAGTTACTTTGCTTGTGACGAAACAGGTGGATAACTAAAAAGGTAACATTTCCAAAATCCACCCATATGTTTCTGTTTCACTCCAAATGTAATTGTGATTTTAAGATTAACAAAATAAATAAATCTTTATTATTGTCACAAGTAGGCTTACATTAACACTGCAATGAAGTTACTGTGAAAATCCCCTAGTCGCCACATTCTGGCGCCTGTTCTGGTACAGAGAGGGAGAATTCAGAATGTCCAATTCACCAAGCAAGCACGTCTTTCGGGACTTGTGGGAGGAAACCGGAGCATCCAGAGGAAACTCACGCAAACACGGCAGGGGAACGTTCAGACTCCGCACTGACAGTGACCCAAGTGGGAATCGAACCTGGGATCCTGGCGCTGTGAAGCAACAGTGCTAACCACTGTGCTGCCCTGCATGGTATGTGCACGGCAAGGGCCTGGATATCAATATAAACATCAGGGGTCAAACTGATCTCGAGGTCAATGCCACCTCATAAAGCCCAGGCAACTTCATCCAAATTGCACTTCCTTTTTCTCTTATTTGACTTAGTTGAATTTTGTAGGTCTAAACATTCCGAAAGGGCCATTCTGGACTCACCACCACCTTGAAAGGCAATTGGAGGGATAGGGGGTAAGGAACAAATGCTGGCTTTACCGGTGTCGCTCACATCTCATCAAACCACATTTCAAAACATTCTTGATCCTTGCTGCTCTTTGGTGAATAAATCCAAAAGCGCTACCTTGAGATCTATTAGTATCAACTACTGCAGACGTGCACTTATTAATGGATTAATTCATTTGAATTTTATGTGCCAGGAGGTGTGTAAATCACTGTCACATTACTGGTACATACATTTTCAATTCAAAACACCAAGAAGATTAGTTACACCAATATCTGAAAATAAATGCTAATTAACAAGAGTATATAAATGACATTTTGCACCTAGCACAAAGCCCCTTAATAAATGCAAATGGCCCATAAGCACAATAATCGGAATATGCCAGATCTCCACCTTGTGGAGTCAATTTCTACAGATTATATTCCTTTGGTTTTAACAGAATGAAAAACATAGCATTTCAAAGGAATAGTTTTAGCATTTATAGATATCATTACAACATTTAGTCGAATTCCAAACTATATTTCCATTGAGTTATTTTAAGTGCCTATTGCATCAAAGAAATATTCTCTCACCCACACATGGTAATTTAGCCTCCAATAGCACTGTTAATTTGACTCATGAAGGGTTACATTATGGTTTGACTGAAATTAAATCAAATCAAGCCCTGATGTTCATTTACTCCCTCACATCTCTGGAAATATGGAAGGTACAATCTCATACAGAAATAATAAACCATGTTTCAATTTAATACCGGATCGGTATAAATCCTATTTTTGTAAAGTAAAGGAGGTGTTAAAGGAATGTTGTTTGAAGTCTGGGAGTTTGTTTTGATTATGGCAGGCAAAGTGAAAACGATGCTTCAATAAGCAGTCAGATGCCACGCACAAAATTAATCAATTAACAGCCT
Source organism: Scyliorhinus canicula (assembly GCF_902713615.1). NCBI lineage: Eukaryota > Metazoa > Chordata > Chondrichthyes > Carcharhiniformes > Scyliorhinidae > Scyliorhinus > Scyliorhinus canicula. The sequence goes on from NC_052157.1 coordinate 40,700,958, forward strand.
CTTTCTGTGCTGTGAATTTTCCGGCTGCTGGTCAGAACGTGGTTGTAGAAGAAGCAATGTTGGGTCACGGCAAAGCCAGAGGCAACGCGCCAGCTCTAAGACCTGCTGCTCCAGGGCCGGCCTCCAATTCTACATCAGCTGCATCACCAGCTGCTGTGCAAGGGTCACTGGTTTAGCACACTGGGCTACAGCAGACCAAGGCAGGCCAGCAGCATGAGTTCAATTCCCGTACCAGCCTCCCCGAACAGGCACCAGAATGTGGCGATTAGGGGCTTTTCACAGTAACTTCATTGAAGCCTACTCGTGACAATAAGCTATTTTCATTTTTCATTTCACTGTGCCGAGCAGGTGGGCCATGGGAGTACCTGAACGCCGGGATCCTCAAGCTGGCCGGCAATGTGGCCCAGATCAACAAGACATCTCCATGACTCCAGAAGCTATGTTATTTCCAAACCAGTAAATACTAATGGTTACAGTCGATACAGTAGATGACGGTCCTTTGCCATCAAACTACACTGACACCAGTGTGACAGGCTCGAGGCATTCTGTGTTCCTCTGCTAGTTCTGCTCTATTTCAGGCCTACTGGAGACTGGTTCAGAAAGTGAATTCCCATCATCACTTTCCAAATCCACCAGTCACTTTCCCCAATCACTCTCCAATTTTCTCCTCAGACTGGAATCAGTTTGGACCAGTGATGGGTAACAAGTGGACAGGTGCCACATGCAGCTCATCTGGGTTCGGAGTGCGGCCCAATAGACATTTTGTTGATCGTTGTTCACATGCAGGGTTGCCACATTCCGTTGATTTCAGTCTGTGCAGTTTTTTGACTGAAGTAATACGCACATAACGCAAGGACAAGTGAAGTGCGTGCTGATTGCTCACAACATTGACAGCGAGAGTCGTGCACTCTCTCTGCATCCAAAGTGTAAATATTTCTTTTGTTTTTACCATTTCAAGTTGATGACAGTTCTGTTAATATATAAATGAATTTGCATTTTCTATGATATAAAGACAAAAGCAAATTTCTGCGGATGCTGGGATCTGAAACAAAAACGAAAAATGCTGGACAATCTCAACAGCTTCTGTGGAGAGAGAACAGAGCTAACGTTTCGAGTCTGAATGATTCTCTGTCAAAGCTGTATTTTCTATAACTCGGGATGAAATATTTGCCCCATATGAAATTAATTCCATCTTATTCATGGGTATGTCAGTGAACAAGCCTGCTAAAGGTGAAGGAGGGCCCCTCGTGTGGGCACTCACTAGCCTAGGTTGCCCATCATTGATTTAGGCACCTTCCTCCAGTGATTCTCCTGTGAACTGCCTTGCAAACAGCATGTGGTGTGTTATTTTACAAAAGTTGCTATATAAATGCAAGCTTCTGTTTTGGAGATTGATTAATCAATCCTCATAAATGCACTGCAATGTAACGTGCCAAAATTGGCAGCCTACAACCCAGAGGGAGTTTGGATTTGGATAGAGAACAGCAACAGGGCTGTTCAGGAAGAAGTCTACTTTTATCATTACTTTTCAACGAATGTACAATAAAGGTAAAACAATTGTTTTGGAAGGAGGAATAATGTTAGTAAAACAAAAATGTACACAAGTGAGGTGGGGGAAGATAGATGGCTTTATGCCAAATGAAACCAAACGCTCGCTTGCACACTTCAAACTTCAATATTCCCAAACTGTAGATTACATTCCAGGGACGGTACAATATGTGAAAGTTTCATACAAAGTTCCAGGAATTTTCCTGGCGGAACACTGAATTGACCTTCCTTACCTTTTAAGTGCCTGTTCCAGTTTCCCTGTCTCCATGCTCTGAACCTTGCTGTCTTTGATCAGTCCCCGAATCAGTTTCTCATATTGATGGCTCAGATCTTCGTCTGAAATTGCGCGGATGTGCTGATAAAAGTCGAATAACTTCTCCCGGCTGTCGGGGGGGAGAAAAGAGCGTTAAATCCGAATGAAGTCTCGAGTCACTTTAACTCGTATTCCCTTCCTGGTCGCTGACAGGATTCCGATTGGGGAAATCCCCACCAACATTAACCAATAGAGACCCAGGCGACCACCGGACCCCGCTCGGTTTTAAGCACGTCGCTATCCAGGGAGCTCAGTTGCCGTGCCTGGTTCCCCGCCTATAAGACATGGTGCAATCAGGAGGGGAGAGGCACAGGGTGAAACCAGCCCAGCCATCCTCCGCTCAGTCATGTGTAACCAGCGACTGAAGTATGTGCGGCTGGTTCCACGCCCTGACTGAGGAGCCAGAGGGAAGGCTGCAGCTGGATGCAGCCTGCTGGGTTTGTCAGTGTGGGCTGTGGCACACACTGTGAGAAATGAATGGGTTAAACATTTCTCATTGCCACGATGTGCCCAGTTGATTTTGAACAGTGGTCAGTAAGAGGACACAGCCATTTGTGCCTCCCAGAAAAGGTTTGCATCTGGGTTAATAAAGGATGCCATGTTTAAAATATTTTTTTGCAACCCCTATAACCGTAAAGGAAGTTAGCTCGGCCTCAATCATGGGGCGATTATAACTGGGGATAACAGTGGTACCTTCCCACTGCCCCCCGCCCCCAACCCAACCCGGATCGGTGCCACTAATAAATGTTCTTTTTTATACAACCCCTCCAGTGGAGAAGGAGGCCATTCGCCCCATTAAGTCAGCATTGACCCCTCCGATCACCCCACCTCGGCCCACTCCCCTGCTCTATTCCAGTAACCCCATCTAACCTGCACATTCTTGGACACAAAAGAGCAATTTACGATGGCCAATCCACCTCGCCTGCAGATGTTTTGGACTGTGAGAGGAAACCGGAGCCCCCGGAGGAAACCCACCCAGACACGGGGAGAACGTGCAAACTCCACACAGTCAACTAAGGTTGTAATTGAAACTGGGCCCCTGGTGCCGTGAGGCAGCAGTGCTAACCACTGTGCCACCGTGCTGCCCGTTCAATTAAGCTTCAATAATCGTAAAACCACACAGTCCTATCCAAATAAAAACGAACAGTAATGATTAAACTTTAATCATATTGTGTGAGAATCTTAGTAATCAGTTTATTGGGAACAGGAAAAGACCATTCAACCCTATGAGCCGATTCTATTGTTCAATTATCTGTATCTCTAATCTGTATCTTAACTCCAATTACTTGCCCTAACTCCATATTCATTTAGTATCTTGATTGGCTGTAGAACAAAAGTCTATCCATCTCAGCTTTAAGATAGTTATTAAGCCGGGCATCACATGCAAGATCGGAAGCCAGGACAATGTTCCTTGTAGTCCATCCTGGACCTGCCAATCATCATCTTGACTAGGTCCAGGAGTTGACCCACATGGAAGGTCCTCTGATTTACTCATCACCTAGCAGGTGGCCAAAGATTAGATGCACCAGGCTAAAGTGTGAGGAGAAGATTCCACAACAGCAAAATAGGTGTAACCTACTGCACTCAATTCAAATGTTTCTTCCCTTATCCACACTAATAAGCAGCCCTAAACTGACTGGAATCATAGAATGTTAAACCACAGAAGAAGGCTATTCAGCTCATCATCCTCATACTGGCTCTTTGGCAGATTTAATCCCCACTTCTCTGTTCTTTCCCCATAGCCCTGTAAATGTTTTCCCTTCAAGTATTAGCTGCTCCGGCTGTTGGGATCCTCTTTTCTCACTGGCAGTGCACCACCGCCTGCAGGTTTCCCTGTCAACGTGACGTGGCTTCAATGGGAAATCCCATTGGCAAGCAGCGGGAGTAGAGAATCCCGCCGAAAGTGACTGGTGTGTCACCGAGAAACTCGCGGCTGGGGGATTAGAGAATCCTGCCCTTGCTTTGTCTGCTTTGCTACATCTCCACACGTCCATTGTAGCACATCTGCCACCACGTTGTGGAGACCATCATCTGACTACACCGATGTCGACCCTTTCTGCTACCCTCCACTTTGCCCTCGAGAGGAGATCACTGTAGCTTCAAATATCGATCCATTTTTGTTTTGATGGTTACTACTGAATCAGCTTTCCCCGCTCTTCAGCCGGTGCACCACAGACCACAAGAACTCGCCCCAACCTGCAGGAGGTATATACGATTGATTTTTGTTTAGACACTCTTGAACCATTAATGTCTCCTTGTAACGTACAATGGGTGAGGAAGAGGCGGAGGAGGAGATGAGGGGGAGGAGGAAGGATGGAGGGGAGAGGATGGGCACATTTGCATGGACGCATCTGTCAATGACTCCATATTTGGCTGGAGCTCCTGGTTATGGGCTCTACAACTCATTAATTTATGCACTCCAGTCTACATTGTTGTCTGGTGTTCTATCTTGTCTTTTGCGAAGCTTTGATAGGCTGAACACATCACAGGTGTTGACATTTCAATTGTTTTCTCCCTAACATGTCCAGAACTATTTTCATCATATTTAATGCCACTTTTAATGTCTGATTTAGCAGGCTGTCTTACATATTATATTTCTAAGATAGATTTGCCCTGTTGATCTATATAATTGTTTTTCTCCTCCACTATCTGTTCAAACGAGTACAGACAAGAACTTATCTTAGTCATTATTGCTTAGGTTAGGTGGGGCACACAGACTCCTCATCACAAAACCTTGTGTTAATTGCAAACACTCCCAGGCTATTTTCTTAGACAATAAAAGAAAATAGACAAGTGAGAGAATTATTGAGGATACTCCCCAGCTGTGTGAGTTTAGAATGTCAGGTGCTGGCAAAGAGAAACAATCTGTTACAATTAAAAGATGCAGCAAGTGTTGCACAAGCTATCTTCCATAATAACTATTCAGTTACAGGTTGCAAAGGGGGTATATTTGGTTCCTTTTTTTTCTCGTGAGTTAATCAAAAGATTTGACCTTTTTAAAAAAAAATTTAGAGTACCCAATTCATTTTTTCCAATGAAGGGACAATTTAGCCTGGCCAATCCACCTATCCTGCACATCGTTGGGTTGTGGGGGTGAAACCCACAAACATGGGGAGAATGTGCAAACTCCACACGGACGGTGATCCAGAGCCGTGATCGAACCTGGAATCTCAGCGCCATGAGGCAGCTGTGCTAACCACTGCGGCACCCTGCTGCCCCGAAAGATTTGAAAAATAAAACTGATGCACTGTTCAGGCTTTTAAAGAATTTGGAGTGCACTATTACAGGCTTTGGGTAGCATCCAATGTGTCATAGCGTTTTATAGCACAGAAAGAGGCTCTGCGGCCCATCGTGTCTGCACCGGCCATCAAGCACCTATCTATTCTAATCCCATTTTACAGCACTTAGTCCGGAGCCTTGTATGTTATGGTGTTTCAATTACTCATCTAAATGCTCTTAAAGATTCTTAAACTTTCTGTGAGAGTTCCCGCCTCTATCACCTTTTCAGGCAATGAGTTCTAGATGTCCACCACACTAATTTTTCCTCAAATCCCCTCTAACTCTCCTGCCCTTTACATTAGATCTATGTCCCCTGATATTGGATTGGATTTGTTTGTCACGTGTCCAGAGTGAAAAGCATTTTTCTGAGCGCAGCTCAAACAGATCATTTAGTACATGAAAAGAAAATATGTAATAGGGCGACACAAGGTACACAAAACATAGACACAGGCATCGGGTGAAGCATACAGGAGTGTAGTATTAATCAGATCAGTCCATAGGGTCATTTAGGAGTCTGGTAACAGCGAGGAAATAGCTGTTTTTTAATCTGTTCATGTGTGTTCTCAGACTTTTGTATCTCCTGCCCAATGGAAGAAGTTGGAAGAGTGAGTAAGCCGGGTGGGAGGGATCTTTGATTATGCTGCCACTTTCCCAAGGCAGCGGGAGGTGTAAATGTGGTCCATAGATGGGAGACGAGTTTGTGTGGGTGGTGTTCACGACTCTCTGAAGTTTCTTGCAGTCTTGGGCCGAGCAGTTGCCATACCAGGCTGAGATGCAGCCAGATAGCATCCTTTCTATGGTGCTCCTGTACATGTCGAATTTCCTTAGTTTCCTGAGGAAATATAGGCGCTGTCGTGCTTTCTTGGTCGTAGCATTGGCGTGGGTGGACCAGGACAGATTTCTGGTGATGTGCACACCTAGAAACTTGAAGCTGTCAACCATCTCCACCTCGGCCCCATTGATACTGACAGGGGTGTGTACAATACTGACCACTCCGGTCAGGGGAAAAGTTCCTCCTACCTACCTTATCTATGACCTTCATAATTTTGTACACCTCAATAAGGTCCCCCCTCGGCCTTCTGTGCTCTAAAGCAGGGTTTTTCAAACCCAGGGTCACTGGCGAGTGTCGGGAGGGTGGCGGAGCGATCGGTCGTGGCACTCCCGATCGTGGGAGAAGCGTTCAACAGCCACGACCGGCATTTAGGTTTAAAATGCCGGCCGCCTCTGCCAGCAACCGTGGCATTTTGCCTTGCTCCATCCGATTGGCACTCAGATGATTCAACGGGTGATTAGCTTTCCTAAAGTCACATTCGACATCTGCTTGTTCCACTGACCAATAGGAGAAGGCGGGGGCGGTACCTCCGGTGGCGGGACTGTTGGAAACCGGGGCCTGTAAAGGACACAGAGAGCGGTGGAGTGAAGTTTGTGTCAGGAGTGAGAATAGCGAGCAGTCAGCACTGGCAGTCAACACCGTTCACTGACTTCCACAAGAACCTCAATGCCTACACCATCACAGGAAGGAGGAATTATGTGATAACTTCATATACAGGGATTGCAGCAATTTGTTTGAGCTTCAAACTGAGATCCAAGAGAAGGTACCAGCAGCAATCACAGAAAATAAATGATGTGTGTGGTTCTCCTCTGGGGCAGGGCAAGTGGAATTTAAGCACCAGCATGTGAAACCTGTGTGAATATTTTAAACTTCTGCAATCGTGCCATTATAATGGTGTATTATGAGTTATCACTCTTCACAAATAAAACTCATGGGACACCATGTGCTGTTTAAAAAAAAAGACTGCCATCCATATGCATGCCCCCTCAGGCAGATCCGGCAGTGCACAGGCCTGGTGCCCAGCAGGGCAGAATGCCACCTCCCGACGTCAGCGGGCTAGCCCAGTATCATCTCATCCCAACATCAGCACGCTGTCCCAGTACCACCTCCTCCTGATGCCAGCGCACTATCCCAGTACCGTCTCATCCTAAAGTCAGCACGCTGTCCCAGCACCATCTCCTCCTGATGTCAGCGTGCTGGCCCAGGACCAAATTTCTTGTTAAATGCCAAAGTCTTTGCACTAGAAGTGGTGAAATAGAGCAAGTTACGTGCCTGGCATGTACACTGATGACACATGATCCATGCTTTGACCGCAACATCCTGAAGAAGAGATTCCTCCATTTTGTAGCTGCCAGCAAGCAAGCAGCACGAGTGTGAAAAGAACTAAAGACGGATCAGTTTGTAATAAGGAAGAGAGAGGGCCAAAGGCACAACAGGTCAGGAAGTCACAACTGAATCTGCTGGAGAGAGCTACACAGGAGAGGCCACGGCAGGACAAAACACTGCTGGTGTGAGCTCCAGGACCTCTAATCAGCAACCCATTGAGAAGGAACTGAAATTGGAAACAAAGAAATATAAAGATGATTTCTTGAGGTATGGCTCTATTAATTGCGCCAGTGCAAATCAGGTTGCAATGTCCATGTGCATTATGTGCAGGGAAGTACTGGCAAATGAAAGATTAAACCCTCCAAAATATCAAAAGCATTTCAAGATTGGCGAGTTCAAAAGACAAACCTCTTGATTTTTTTCAAAGGATGCAGCGAAAACCTAAATCATCAGCTGAAGCCCATAGCAGAAATGTAACTTTGAATGACAAAGAAAATGTGGTCGTGAGGATCAAGCAGGCTCACCTGTCACATTAAAGGTAAGCCAAAAAGCCAGTCGCGAAGTTCGGGTAGCGTGGGTTGCAAAGATCGGCCGGAGTGGGTCCCAAAGGATAGCCGGTTGGTAAAAATGGGTCCCAGACAAAACAGATTGAAAAACACTGCTCGAAGGAAAACCAACCTCTCATAGCTGAAACCCTCAGGCCAAGGAAACATCCTGGTGAATCTCCTCTGCATTTTCTCTAGTGCAATCACATCATTCCTACAGTGAGATTCCTCTCCAATTTACCCAGTACAACATGAATGATAAAATTATTCCACTATTTTCACTTTTGTCCCTTAAAAGATATGTGCAACTCACACTTACTTCCTGAACAGTGCAAGTTTGTTGCATGTGAATTCCTGGTACCGTATCTGACATCCAGATAAACTCCTGCAATTTCTTTGAAATCGAAAGGCTGGCAGCCTGCAGATTTTGATTCCTGCTATTAAGTTAACATGGTAACTGCCTTAAATTAGATATGAGGTTAGCACTTTAACAATTTAAATCAAAAGTGAAGAAATAACAAAAAAGCTCCACCTATTAAGGCTTTTAAAAGCAAAATTTGATGGGAAGGGAGAATAGTTCATTATTAGAAGTTAAATGGAACAAATCTCTGCTTAATACATTAAGGAAGCTACCCCACTCATCTCAGCTAATCTATCCTGAATTTTAAAAATGCTTCCCTGAATGCATTATCTGCGTCCGACTGATTCTAACACTTTTACCTCCATTAACCCACTGAGAAGATTGTACAAAGTGTCAATTATTGTTTGCAACAAAACTCGTAACCTCTTCCCTAAATTGTTCCATCTCTAGTTTTAACCTCTGCTCCATGTTGCAGTATCTTGGCCAACTTGGCAGTCATTCTCCAGATCAACCCTGTGCATCTTTTTAAAATATCTTCCACAAGCTCTCCTCCCAGTCACCTATTCCTCCAATCTTTCCTCATCATTCCATCGTTTAATGCGAGCACAAATATTTTCTGCTTCTACTCTCACCAACATGAAATGTCAGGCCCACTCAGTTAATGGAAGGTGTTGGCATAAGGATTGGCCTCCTCCCTCTTCTAAGCATATTTTCCAATGATAGGAATGGTTTACTAATAGCCTGTTGGAATGGTTTACTAATGGCCTGTTGACCAAAACTGAAGGTATTACTGTACCACTTTTAGCATGGCATCTTCTGGAATCTACTTAGTTAATCCAGCAGTGTAATTCTGCTTATTGCCTCAATGTATTTATTTGGCAAGTTAAATGTTGAAAATAATAATAATCTTCATTAACGTCACATGTGGGCATACATTGACACTGCAATGAAGTTACTGTGGAAAGCCCCTCCTTAGTCGACACACTCCGGCGCCTGTTCAGGTACACGGAGGGAGAATTCAGAATGTCCAATTCAGCTAACAAGCACGTCTTTTCGGGACTTGTGGGAGGAAACCGGAGCACCCAGAAGAATCAACTCAACTCAAAAGCTCAAAATGTCTGAATACCTTAGCTCCACCCAGCATTGACATATCCTCCCTGACAATGACATCATCTTCCCCATCTGAAAACAAATGAACTCTCCAGGGTCTCCGTCTCATCAAATGACAGTACATTAGCCCAGGCTTTTTGCTCTGTTCAATTTCACCTGTGGCTCCTAAAAGCTTTCTTGTCTTGCAAAACGGGATTCATTTTAACAACATGACTACTGCACTCAAACACACTCCTACTCAGGATTTTAAGCTTTAATTTGTCAAATGTTTCTAATCCAATATATCTACAATCCTGCATTCAGCACACCGAGTTGTGAAAATGGAGCTGAACATTGTAAGGCATCAACAAAAAACCCGCTCCTGATGATTGAACAGAGGAAAGGTCATTAATGAAGTAGCTGAAGATAATCACTTGTGTAATTCAAATCTAATTCATTAACATTGTACAGAGTCTTCTGTAAGCAAGCTTAAATCTGCAAATGGAAAACAAGAAACCCTTTATCTACTATGGAACATTGATTACAATCTGATATGTGATTGGTTAATTTAGTAAAATGGAACAGAATGGAACCAACCTGAATCTCTCTACCATGCATTCTTTGAAGATGCTCCGTAAAACCTAACTGTCTTTATATCTCCTTACAAAGCTCGGTGTCAAAGTTTGTTTCACAACACTCTTGTGAAGCACCTTTGGATGTTTTATTATATTAGAAGTGTTATGAAAATGCATATGGTTGTTCAGAAAGAATAAGACTTTGGCACAGATGGACACTGATCAACATGGAAAGAGGGAGGAGCATGGATTTTATAATCTATCTTAAAGAAATATGAGAAGTAATGACTTTTTCACTACATTATTTTTCACAAGACAGAATTTTAAATTTGAGGCAGTGGGGTCAGTGATCTATTGTAGATCCCTCGAGAGTCAAGGTGATGGGCAGGATTCAGTGCAAATGCAGCAACGTTCTAAGCAAGCTTTCAGACCTGAAATGTATCCAGTTTAATAATATAATAATATGTCAACGGTGCGTAAATGGGTGATGGAGGGGGGAGGGGCGGCGTGGAAAAGAATGGAGATGGCGTCATGTAGAGGTACGAGCCTGGGTGCCATGGTAACGGCACTGTTGCCGCTCTCCCCTAAGAGGTTTACCACGAGCCCGGTGGTGGCGGCGACCCTAAGAATCTGGGGACAGTGGAGACTGCATAGGGAGGAAACAGGGGGCTCAATGGAGGCTCCATTGGGTGGCAATCATCGGTTCATCCCGTGGAACAAGGATGGGGGATTTAGGGGGTGGCAAAGGGTGGGCATCAGTAAATTGAGGGACCTATTTATTGGCGGGAGGTTTGCGGGCCTGGGGGAACTAGAAGATAAATTTGGGCTTCCCCAAGGGAACATGTTCAGATACTTGCAGGTAAAGGCGTTTGCCAGGCGACAGGTAGAGGGATTCCCTCTGCTGCCCTCACGGGGGGCGATGGAGAGTGCTTTCGGGGGTGTGGGTCGGAGAGGGGAAGGTGTCTGACATCTATAAGGTAATGCAGGAGGTGGAGGAGTCGTCAGTGGAGGAGCTGAAGGCTAAATGGGAGGAGAAACTCGGGGAGCAGATAGAGGACGGGACTTGGGCGGATGCCCTGGAGAGAGTCAACTCTTCCTCCTCATGTGCGAGGCTTAGTCTCATCCAATTTAAGGTGCTGCACCGGGCCCACATGTCCGGGACTAGGATGAGTAGGTTCTTTGGGGGTGAGGACAGGTGCACCAGATGTTCGGGGAGTCCAGCGAACCACGCCCATATGTTCTGGGCATGCCCAGCACTGGAAGAATTCTGGAAGGGGGTGGCGGGGACGGTGTCGAGGGTGGTTGGATCCAGGGTCAAACCAGGGTGGGGACTCGCGATATTTGGAGTTGCGGTAGAGCCGGGAGTGCAGGAGGCGAAAGAGGCCGGTGTCCTGGCCTTTGCGTCCCTAATAGCCCGACGAAGGATCCTGCTACAGTGGAAGGATGCGAGGCCCCCAAGTGTGGAGACCTGGATCAATGACATGGCGGGATTTATAAAATTGGAAAGGGTTAAATTTGTCCTGAGAGGATCAATACAAGGGTTCTATAAACGATGGCAGCCTTTTCTGGACTTCCTGGCTTAAAGATAGGTATCTTGGTCCAAATTACTGAACAGCATGTCTTTCGGGACTTGTGGGAGGAAATCGGAGCACCCAGAGGAAACCCACGCAGACACAGGAAGAACCTGCACGGGGAGAATGTGCAGACTCGCAAATTGTGCGAGACAGTGACAGTGGCCCAAGCTAGGAATTGAACTTGGGACCCTGGCGTTGTGAAGCAATAGTGCTAACCACTGTGCTAATTATCCCAGAAAGGCAAACTATCTCAAATTTGAACAACAGGTCAAGCAGGCAATTTCACACTTCTAATATGCAGTGACTAAGTGGGCGGCAATTCCCACTAACAAAATGCTGCTGTCATTCCAAAAAGACATTCTGCCTACCAGACAAATGAGTAATATAGTGTATGGACTTCAGTGCTGATGCAATGCCAAACACGCAAGCCAGATGTCCCAATGTCTGGTTGATCAAATCAAACAGCACAACACTTCAGTTGTTGATAGGCAGAGCACATACTGTAATCAACCAACCCACGCTGGCAAGCAAAAACATTTATTGTCTGATACGATTCCCTGATTGGACAGCCCAGACAGCACTTACTGAAGAATTCCACTACACTAACAATTTAAGATGGTCAGTTGGATTCATCGCGGCTCATTTACACTTGGTAGAAATTACATATATTCATTACCGAGACCCATTCTGTGCAAACAAAAGGAACATGTTCAAGCCCTGCACCTTTTGAATAACCAGGAGATTAGGCAGCCCACAGTTCCCTGTTGCTTTCTCCATGTTAATATCTCGGCCAATCAGCCATTTCTTCTCCTGGAGTATAAATTTCTGTGGCTGTTTCAAATTTGGCATTCTTGCATTTGTCCCGATAAGTACAAGCTGAAAAGCTTCAGCAACATGTCTCTCCTTTCGGCAATATTCACATTCTGTTTAACAAAGCAACTGTCAGTTTTAAACAAGTTGGAGTTCATAGAGAGTGCAGCAGGCCAGCAAGGAAGACAGTGGAGCAGTAAAGACTAGATGGGCAGTCGTATATATAACTGGCATTCTGAAAACAGGCCATTTGTATCTGGCTTGATAATAGTCACCAAACCTTTGCAAACAATTGCCACAATCAAAGGACACTTCCAACCAAATACAAGTGACCGTGATCACAAGTAGCATTGTCACAGTGAGAGTAGTTGAAATATTCAGTTCAATAACTCTTTATATTCTAAAAATATGCACAAAAGTACCAAAACCCATCCTGGCATTATAATCTGAAAAATGTAACCCCTCAAGTTTTGCATCAATGTTTTATTAAAATGGAAGGGGATTGTACAGAAAAAACGATGCAAAGGTGTAAATAAAGGGCTGATAGATTGGGAAGTGGGGGAGGGATGTTGGTTTAATGGCTACATCCATAAGCAATCAGGCAGCTAGGTAGTAAACATTCATCCACCGTCAGAGCCATGTCTGTTCTGAGCTATGGGTGGGTCTGGTAGTGCACGTTGTTCCGACCCAACACTCTTGGAGCAGGTTACATTGGTAGATTGTGATTCAGACTTCCCAGGCTCAAGCGTTCCCTATTACCTGGAGACCAATAGAGATAATCAGGATGGAGAGATGGCCCTTAGCATTCACACACACACACCAGGCGAAATGAAAGTTCCAAGAAGAAACGCATTTGGCTCGTCTCAGTTCATCCATCCGGAAAGGCCCCTCCAATGACTTGTTCCATAATTCCAGAGCTTTCAAAAGAATAAGAACCATAGAAAAGATACAGCACAGGAGGGAACCATTCAGCCCATCTAGTCGATGCAGGCCCATAGACACCCAGGTGCCCTTTCTAATCCCATCTTCCTGCTTACGGCCCATAGCTCTACAGGAAGGACCATTCCGTTCTGTGTGAAGCAACTTATCCAGATCTCAACGTTCCTTTCACTAATTTGAACCCGTATCCCCGAATCCTACTCTCACATTTTAGTTTGAAGTCATTTTCTTTTTTCCCTTTTCCGTGCCATTTAATATCTTGCACGCCTTTTATGAAATCCCCTCAATCACTTCCTTTCAAAACTGCAAAACCGGGGTTTATCCTCATATCTGTGACACCACAGATCAGAGGGGTGTGTTTTTATTTTCCGAACTGTTCTATGCATCCTTTCTGTCCTTAAAACTGTAAATGATTCAACAGAAGCAGAAAATAATTTGACCATGCTGTCCTCGGACCTCGACCCGACTCTTTTATCTGTACAGTTGAATATTTAGTGTATTTTACCAATTGTCTTCTGCAGTGTTTAGCCAACAGTGAGAATCAAGTCTATGATCTCCAAATCTCTTCGAATTCCATGCTGAGCTATTTCAGCAGCATTCATGGATTCGCCTGTTGTCCAGAACAGGACACAACCATAAGAACTAGGAGCAGGAATAGGCAACTCTACCCTCAGGCCTGCTCCGCCATTCAGTACAATCATGGTTGATCTAATCTCGGCCTCAACTCCACTTTGCTGCCCGCTCTCCAGAACCCTTATCAATAGCAAACTTCAGCTTCCATTGTTCTGCCCCACTCCCTATATTGGCTATCCCACATTATATTTTCCGAACACCAGGAGCTGCCAAAGTAATTTAGTCAGGCAGCATCTTCAACAACAACTTTCATTATTTTCCCATTTGTCGACCACTGTTTATTAGAACCATGGAATCCCGACAGTGCAAAGGAGGCCATTCGGCCCATCGAGTCTGCACTGACCCTCTATAAGAGCACCCTACCTAGGCCCACTCCCCCACCTGATCACCGTCACCCCACCTAACCTGCACATCAACAGGCAAATTAGCATGGCCAAACCACCGAACCGGCACATCTTTGAACTGAGGGAGGAAACCCACACAGACACGGGGAGAACATGTAAACTCCACAGACAGTCACCCAAGCTGGAATTGAACCTGGGTCCCTGGGGCTGTGATGCAGCACTGTGCCACCTTTGGATCCTGATTGTCAAATCCATCTTTTGTTTACAAATGCTTTTTACATTATGCATAGGATGTGGGTGGTGCTGACACGGTTGCATTTACTGCCCATCCCTGGTTGTCCTGAGAAAGCTAGGAGTAGGTTTTGCTTGATGGTGTCTTCCATCATGACTGGGAGGAGGCCAACATGTAAGTAATTAGGCAGAGTAGATTTATCCTGTTTCTTGGGCATGTCTGGACAACATTCTACATTGTTGGGCAAATGTCAGTGTCACACCTACATTGAAACAGCATGGCTAGGGTGACGGTTTGCTCAGATGCACAGATCTTCAGCTTTACCTTAAGATGAATGGGTAGAGAGTTGCATGTGTCTGCTTCGTTGCTCTTTTCAAAAATAGGCACCAACATACCATGTCTCCCCAGTGCTCATTGGTTCCCTCATAATGACTATTATTGCCTCACAAATCTTCTCCCGTCTCTCCTCATGCTCAGTTGGCGGAATTTTCTGACAAATTGGCAATCTCATTTTCGGCGAGAAAATCGGCGTGATTCCTGCCGGCCGCGATGGCGTGATCGAGACCGCAATTTTCAGACACTTTGTAAAATGTTTTCCCTCATGTGAAAAAACGGTAAGACGCCAAGCATCTGATTCGCCCACCCCAGGGGTCATCGGAGTACTGCAATGAAGGGGGCGTTGCATTTAAACAACTCCACAGCACTTGGTCTCATTCAAGCCAGGGGGAAACCAGCTCCTAGATTTACAGAAGGGTGTCTCTGCCATATATGGATGCAATGGAGAAGAGGCGGGTTATAATATCCCCTCGTTCTGGCAGGAGGTCCTCCAGTAAGGTGACCAGTCCCAATTGGGAGACGGTGGCAACACTGGTCAGTGACAGCAGCCTGACCAAGGGGACGGGTGTTTAATGCAGAGAAAAGGTAAATGACCTACTCCGATCAGCCAGGGTGAGTGCTCCCTGGCTTCTCTCTGCACCCGCCCCTCTGTCACAAAATGTTATCTCGATCCCACATGCGGCCACCTCACAAGGCCCCGGTATCCAATCTCCCACCAGCTCAAACACTCCCAGGCACTCATCATAACCCCTCCCTGCTTTGGTGCAGTGCCCACACATGCCAGGTATCATTGACCTCTGTCCTGCCAGGTGTTCATTTACATTATTCCCATTTGTGTTCCCACAGGAGAAGCTCACCCACAACTGCCATGAGCGAAAGACGATGGGCAGTGGGATGACCAAACTGATGATCCTGACTCTGTACGAGGAGAGAGCCCTGGAGCTCACAGCACAATTGGTTTGTTAATGAAGAGTGAAATTGCATATCAAGCTAATGAATGCCTCTTGTGACAGATGAAGCACAACTGATTAGAGTGAAGCCTGCAATTACACTGACAAGCACACATCTAAAAGGATACCCTCATTCTCCCATGTCACATCCCTACACACTTATTTCTGAGACACAAACTTCCTCGACAACTGGAATTGATATTCAATAGAGCATAACCTCTTGGTCATCAGAGTTCTACCTGGGTGTGGGGTTCTACTTACAGTTTAGTTGTGCTTTCCCAAGTGAGAGAGTCTTCATTCCTCACAAGGCAGAGATTAAACTCATTCCTGAGAACCCCTCCCCTTGAAATCTGGCCTCTTGTAGGATCCCCACTCAGGAACCTCACAGTTGCTGGGTTCCTGCTGTGCAATTTGCACTATTCCACCGTGGGAGAGGAGGGTGAAAATTCCAAAACCCAATCACAGAGGAGAGAATCGCATTTTTCAATTCTCTCCGGATTTTGAGCCCATTGAAGTCTCAAAATCACTCCCAATGCCTTCTTCACAGAATAACACAATATTCCCCAAAAATAATTTTAAAAGGTAACATCCATTCTCACAACACTTGGAATACTTGTATTTACTTGTAGCCCTACAAGCTGCAACAAGATGCAATTCCTAGAACAGGTTGGGAGACATTACACTTTGCATCGTAGCAGTGTAAGTATTTAATATTTAATTGATTTTGTCGCACTTCCTCACTTGGTTTATTCTGTTGCAGGTTAAACTCTCTTCTTAGGTTTTAAGAGCTTATCACAGTGAGTTCCTACATTAATATCAACATCCTGGGGGTTACCATTGATCAGAAACTGAACTGGACTAGCCATATTAATACTGTGGCTACCAGAGGAGGTCAAAGGCTAGGAATCCTACGGTGAGTAACTCACCTCCTGACCCCCAAAAGCCTGTCCACCATCTACAAGGCACAAGTTAGGAGTGTGATGGAATACTCTCCACTTGCCTGGATGAGTGCAGCTCCAATAATATTCAAGAAGCTCGACAGTGACAATAAGCGATTTTCATTTCATTTCACCATCCAGGACAAAGCAGCCCACTTGATTACTCCTCCTTCCACAAGCATTCTAACCCTCCACCACCGACGAACAGTAGCAGCTGTGTGCACCATCTACAAGATGCACTGCAGCAACTCGCCAAGGTTCCTTAGGCAGCACCTACGACCACTACCATCTAGAAGAACAAGAGCAGCAGATACCTGGGAACACTACCACCTGGAGGTTCCCCTCCAAGTCTCACTGTTCCTTCACTGTTGTAGCCACCTGGGTTGGCCACTTCCCAACTTAAAATGGAGATTCGCAAAGAGCGCAGGGAAAAATGGACAGCATTCGAAAACAAGCAGTTTTGCAGAGTTCCTTTGTGGATTCAGTCTGCAGAAAGCAGACAGCACTGAAACCAGCAGTAATCTGCATATTGATGAGCGATCCCAGGGAACAATTAGCTACATTTGAGATACTCAATAACAAGTCAGACTCCTCGGCACCAGGAGTCCAAGACAAAAGAGGCTAACGAGCACCCAAGGAACGCCCAGCGATCAGGGAACAGCCCCAGTATTGGGGGAATTCAAACCAATCGATTGGTACGTGATCCAATCGATTGGAGGCAGGAACGGGTTCCGCCCAAAGGGGCGCGAAGCCCCTGGGGCCTATAAAAGACAGGTCCCAAGTTCAATTCAGTCTCTTAGCCGGCCCTCCCAGCAGAACATCTTAGCAGCTTGGAAGAACTCTTGACCGTGAGAAGGAGAGGCCTAGCTAACAGCTACACCGACAAGTGTCCAGTCAACGCACGCTACGAGATAGGCGCTCCTGACCCTTAGTCCGTACCAGTTGGAAGGCCGCAGCCCCAGGATTGAACAAGAGGCCATTGTTCCCTGACTCAGTGGGTTCTTTTCCAAAGATACGTATTGGCCTGTAGTGGTAGAGATAGTCTAGTTTTGTAGTGTTTATGCATGAGTAGCGATTACCTGTGTATATAATAAACGTGTTTTAATTTGAACCTTACTAATTGGTGTACCGGGTTATTGATCAGCACTTGAACTTGAACCTCGTAGTGGTATCATAAAGATACCTGGCGACTCTAGAGCAATGTAATAAAACAGAGCCAATTGAGTGTAAAGCACACTCACCAGAACAAGCAACACTGTCACTGCGGCAAAATCCTGGAACCCCCTCCCTAACAGCACAGTGGGTGTACCTACACCTCAAGGACTGCAACGGTCCAGAAGGCAACTCACCACCACCTTGTGAAGGGCATCTAGGGACGAGCAATAAATGCTGGCCTAACCAGCGATGCCCACATCCTGTAAATGTATTTGAAAAAAATCATCATTCACATGAGAATATCACATTTACTGTGCTATCTAACTGGGCCCAACATCCTGGAAGATACTTGCTTTAGACAAGGGGTTTTCTTGTCAATTCTATCAGTCCCATTGAAGATGAATTAGGTAAAGACTAATCACTAATTAAAACTGGGAATTAAGTCATGGGAACAGGATGTATTAAGGAGCTAAAATTCGAAATGGAACCACATTAGTTGTTAAATGCAGAAAGAAAATAATTTGGTCAAACCTCCATGTCTGACAGCTAAGTAAACAATGGACAAACTAAATTGTTTTCCTAGATACACTTATCATAATTCCATCAAACCACAATCACCTGGATCATGAGGTGTGGAGTGAGCTCTACGTCTTAATGTGTGTGGCTTGGCCTAATCTAGTGAAAGGTAGTCCATAGGGCTCACGTTACCAAGGCTAAGATGAGCGGCTTCTTTCCGGGGGTAGGGGACAGGTGCGAGCAGTGCGCAAGCGGACCGGCCAACCACACACACACGCACCACACACATGTTCTGGTCGTGTCCCAAACTTGTCAGCTTTTGGGTCCCCTTCTTTAGCGCCATGTTAGCGATTCTGAATATTGATCTGGAACCTTGGGCGGATTCTCCGACCCCCCGCCGGGCCGGAGAATCGCTGGGGGGCGGCGTGAATCCCGCCCCGACACTGGCTGCCGGATTCTGGAGTGCCGGCTTTTCGGTGGGGACGGGAATCGCGCCGTGCCGGTCGGGGGCCGTTGGCAGCGGCCCCCCCCGGCAATTCTCCACCCCGCGATGGGCCAAGTGGCCGTCTGTTTTCGGTGACTCCCGCCGGCATAAATGAGACCAGGTCCTTACCGGCAGGACCTGGCTCTGCGGGCGGCCTGCGGAGTCCTCAGGTGGCACAGGGGGATCTGGCCCTGGTGGGGGATGGGGCCACAGTCGCCTGGCCCGCGATCAGGGCCCACCAATCCGTGGGCGGACCTGTGCCGTGGGGGCACTCTTTCCCTCTGCGCCGGCCGGTGTAACTGTCCGCCATGGCCGGCGCGGGGAAGAACCCCCCTGCGCATGCGCTGGGATGATGCCAGTACACGCTGGCGCTCCCGCGCATTCGCCAACTCGCCACCGTCACGGGGCCGATTGTGGGGCTCTACCCGAGATGCCAGCCATTCATCACCTACATTAAGGAATTAGTCACAGTCAGTTGCTATGGGGGTGGGAGGGTCGGTTTGGGTTTTATTTATCCTCTCTTATGTGGGTGAGGTGCATATGGTTGATTGTGTTTTGTTACATTGGTCTGCATTGCACAGGTTGTTTCTGATGTTGGCTTTGTTGTAAAATTTATTGTAAATTGAAAATCTTCAATAAAATATATATATTTGAAAACCAGAATCACCTGTTTGCTTTGGATTATCCATAAATTAGAAAATAAATAATTTAAATAAAACAATAGAGGAAAGAATATAGAACATACAGTGCAGAAAGGATGTGCATTTATATAGCGCTCTTCTCAGGATGTCCCAAAGCATTTTACAGCCAATAAAGTACTCTTAAAAAGTAATGTAGAGAAACATGCAACCAATTTGCGCACAGCAAGCTGCCAAAACCAGCAGTGGGATAAATAGCCAGAAAATGTGTTTCAGTGACCATGCCTGAAGGATAAATATTAACCAGGATACCAGGCATAACTCCCCAGATCAGCGATAGGCTACTGAGACCAGTGAGTGGGTCGCCTGAGTGACCTTCCTTCATCTGAGTGGGACGCAAGATTGAAATGGGACTTGTTCATGAACCATGACCCCATGAAAAAGATTAAATGCATTTAATACTCTCCGAATATTTCATAACAAGTTGTAGAAAATGTTTAATCATTCATATATTTTTTTTAAAGTATTTTAATTCCAAATTTTCAACTTTTTACATTTTATTAGAACAATAAACCCAGTCAACACGTTAACCCCCCCCACCCAACCAACCCTTCCCTCAATCCCTCCCCCCACCCCACCCGCAAACAGTCGACGGTAACCTACTCTCCAAAATGCAGAATGAAAAATCCCCAGCTTTTGTGCAACCCATCCCTCGCCCCATTTAGAGCAAATTTCACCTTTTCCAGCAGGTCCATCTGCCACGCCAAGGCACCTGGTGGAGAAGCTGACATTTTCCCCAACAAGACCCGTCTGCGAGCAATCAGAGAGACGAAGGCTAAGACATCTGCCCCTGCACCCAACCACCAACTGCGGCCGGTCCGACACCCTAATTATGGCTTCCAGGGGGTACCTTATCCTCCTCCAAAATTCTCCCATAAATCATCGAGGTGACCCCCTTCTCCAACGCCCTCCCCGCCTCAGCAACCCCGCCCTCAGCCACCCTCCTCCCCCACCATCCTGCTGACAGCACTCTCTTCAACAACAAAGAGGCGAGTATTATTAGGAAGGTCGGGAAGACCTTCCTCGCAAAGTCCCGCACCTGCATGTGCCAGAAAGTCTCTCCCCGCGCCAACGCAAACTTCTCATTCAGCTCCTCCAGCTCGGAAACATCGCTTCCAGAAACAAATCCTTCATCTCCCTAATCACCCTCACCTTCCAGAACCTCGTATCCATACTCTCTGGCTCGAATCCATGATTTACGCTGATCGGCATCCCCCCTCCCCGACCCCACTCCCAACCTAAAGTGTAGCCAAAACTGCCTCCAAATGTGCAGCGTGGCCACCACCAGCAGATTCACTGAATACTTCCCTGGCGCTAATGGGAGTGGCGCCATTGCCAGCGCCTGCAACCCCGACCCCCTACATATGCATGCTTTCTCTTTACTCACAAAGCCCCGCCTTCCTCTTCCATCCCTGAACCTTCTCTGCATTCACTGTCCAATAACAGTATATCAGATTTCCCCCCCCCCCCCCCCCCCCCCCCCGACTGCCGCCTCTTTGCAGCACCTTCCTTAACCTGGCCACCTTCCTCGCCCACACAAATAAAGAGATCAGCCTGTCCACACCCTTGAAAAATGCCTTGGGGGAAAAAGACCGGCATGCATTGAAACAAAAACAAAAATTGCAGTAGAATGTTCATTTTCACCCCTTTACCCGGCCCTCCAACGAAAGAGGAAAATTATCCCACCTTGACATATCAGCCTTCATCCTCCCCACCAAGTTAGTCCCGGGTCACCTGCACCCCCAGAAACCTGAAGTGGGATAATAATAATCGCTTATTGTTGCAAGTAGGCTTCAATTAAGTTACCGTGAAAAGCCCCTAGTCACCACATTCCGGTGCCTGTTCGGGGAGGCTGGTACGGGAATTGGACCCATGCTGCTGCCTTGTTCTGCATTACAGGCCAGGTATTTAGCCCAGTGTGCTAAACCAGGATGCCACCACTCGGAATGGCAACTCCCCCCACCCCAGCCCTCACCCCTGGAGAGGAAACCACAAAATACTCACTTTTCCCCAAATTCAGCTTATAACCCTGAAAATGTCCCAAATCTTTGAAGCAAACCCCACCGAGATTCCCGGCTCCGAAATACATTACAAATCATCCGCGTCCAAGGGCACCCCATGTTCCACTGCCACCCCTCACTATCCCATTCCACAACTCCGAGCCCTTCAGCCAATGGCAAAGGGCTTTATCGCCAACGTAAATAGAAGGGAGGGTGTGGGGGGACATGGGGCATCCCTGCCTTATCCCCCAGTGCAATGAAAAATATCCTGAATTCATATCATTTGTGTGCACGCTTGCCATCGGCTCCTTATACAGAAACTGCACCCATGCCACAAACTTTGGCCCAATCCCAAACTTGCCCAACACCGCAATCAGATAACTCCACTCCACTCGAACAAATGCTTTGTCCGCATCTAATGCACCACCACCTCCAACTCCCTTCCCTCTACCGGAGAAAGCACATTCAGAAGCCACCTCACATTCAATGATAAATGTCTGCCCTTAATGAATCCCGTCTGATCTTCTCCAATCACCCTCGGAAGGCACACCTCAACATCAGAACCTTTGCCAATATTTTGGCATCCACATTCATCAGAGAAATTGTCCTATATGACCCACACTCCACCGGGTCCTTATCCTTCTTTAGCAGAAATGAGATGGAGGCGTGTCCCATTGTTTTCGGCAAGACCCCCCCGACCATCCTTGAACATTTCCATGAGCAACGGCCCCAGTATGTACTTACATTTCTTGTACAATGCCACCGGGAACCCATCTGGCCCTGCCACCTCCCGCCTGCATCTTCCCGATTGCCGCCTTCACTTCCTCTACCCACACTGGCTCCTCGAATCCCATGTTCTTCCTTTCACCCAACCTCAGGCACTGTAACCCCCAAAAAACTCCTTAATTTCCTGCTCATCCTCTGGTGGCTCCAACTGATGGGGTTTCCCAGTCTGAGCCACTCTACGCCATCGGGAAATGCGTGGGCATGGGTGCTCTGCTGGCGGGGCGGAGAATCCGGCAGCTTGGTAATCCACTCCAGGGCCACCAACTCACCTGTCCTATCCTGAACCCAAACTATGTGCATCGTCGCAGCTTTCATAGGGAGCTGGCCCGCCATCATATGATGCACTTTCTCCCTGCACTCATACACAGCCCTCCTCAGCTGGTGCTCCGCTTTCCCTATGGACAGTAGGTTGAACCTCGCCTGCAGCTCCTTCCTCTTTGCTAGGAACCCCAGATCTGAGACCCCCCGTGTATGACCTATCCACATCCAAAATCTCTTCTATTGACTGTTGGCACTCCTCCCTATCCACCTTACCCTTAAACAAGATTGCCTCCCCCCTCACCACTGCCTTCAGGGCCTCCCAAACCACCAATAGTGAGACCTCCTTCTGTACACTGAATCACTCCTACTCTCAATGACCTTCCCAACCTTATCACGGAAACTCCGGCCCGCCATAACCCCATATCCATCCTGCACCCCCGCCTCTGCGCCAACCCCTAGTCAAGTACGACGTTCATCCAATGTGGAGTGTGATCCGAGATCACAATTGCTGAATACTCTGCCCTCTTAACAGCTGACAGTACCGTCCCCACCACAAAAATGTCGATCCTTGAAAACACCTTGTGCACCGGGGGAAAAAAATGAATACTCCCGATCCCTTGGGTGGAAAAATCTCCACAGGTGCACCCTCGCCATCTCCATCACAAGCCCAGCCAACGCCTTCACCCCCCACTCCCCTAATGGGATCTGCGAGCGGGGCTGGGACCTGTCCCCCCCCCAACACGGCTCCAGCACTGTGTTCCAATCCCCCCAAAATCAACTCATGGGTATCCAAATCCAGGATTGCTGCCAGCGTTTTCTTCTCAGATTATTAATGTATTAATCAGACCGTCATCAACTTCAAATGGTAAAAACAAAATATTTACACTTCGGGCACAGAAGGAGTAGACGGCTCTCACAGCCAATGATGTGAGCAATCAGCAAGCACCTCACTTCATTTGCCCTGGCTTTACATGCATATCACTCCAGTCATACTGGTAAGAAAAAAACTATGTGGATGGGAATCAGAGGAACATGGCAACTCTGCACATGGGAATGGTCAACAAGGTGTCTCCTGGGTTGCACTCAGAACCCAGATGGGCCACATGAGGCCACCAGGCCTCAGGTTGCTCACCGCTGCCCGAGATCTTCAAAAGGTGCCATGGAAACTTTTATGTTCACCCGAGATGACAAATGACGCTTTGGTTGAAAATCATCAGAAAGATAGCCTCCCCCACAACAATGCTGTGCTCAGGTGTTAGCCTAGATATTATATTTGTGTTCATGCAATAGGGTTTGAACTCATAACCTTCCAGCTCTGAGGCAGGATTGCTGACGTTGAACCAACACTGACACCTACACAATTTCAATCTCGGTTAACAGTAGACTCTGGTGCAATCCAACAGTTTTGATTCCGTTCAATTACTTGCATAATCTGATGTTGAATGTCTCAAGCTTCTGCAACGAAGTATGTGACTGCATTTTTACAGGTGGTAACCACAGAGGAAGGTGCTGGATTTACAGTTACACCCATCACCACAGCAAACCACCCAAGTTATCAAAGACCTACGGGACTTAAGTAATTCAATGTACCCAAAACCTCCCAAGGTTAGTCATAGTTTCTGGGTTTTTTTTAAATGCTCCTTTAAATCACAAAGAGAACATTGTTATGTCAGAGAGCTGAAAATTCCTGACAAGCTTACTCAGCGAGAGAATGCAAAGGTAATGATTTGGCAGCTGTGTTGTCAAGAGGACCCAACAGGAGGTATTTAGAGTGATTCTTAAATCTACAAAATTGGCAACAGCTATATGGAACTATGCTGCCCTCTACCATTCACACACCAATGGCATGATGCCCCAAACCACCTGGCCCAGATTTGCGAAAGGACTTTTCTTTACATGAAATCGATACTGTACAGTTTGAGATGTGATGCTAGTTCAAAAAGTTTAACAAGCAACAGGTCATGACTGAGTGTAAATTCAAACAGGAGTGGAATTTCGGTGAGCTGAGGGGGTTCAGTGAGGGAGGAGGTACTCTTGCTTTTTCTAACTTTTTCACCCTGTAGGAATTGGTATCTGCTCCACTACAGGGGGGAAAGTGAGCCGTTGGTGTGTTATTCTGGTGAGCATCCAATAAGTGGTCAAGGCCTATTTTCCAATAGTTTAAATTAATACTGGAACATGTGATTTAATAAAGATCTAAAAGAAAATAAATAATTGAATACTTGATTAAAGCCAGTAAGTATGGCAGGATAGGTGGGGTCATGGCTGAACCATGTGGTATTTCACGGATATCAGTGTTATCCAGGCCAAACACATCCGCAGTAAGTGCCTGCAGCTTCACACACTTCAGCTTAGAGTCAATGAGCTGAAGGCTGAGCTGCGGACACTGCAATACATCAGGGTTGCTTGGAAAAATGGGATCTTTACCATTGGGACGGTGTACACCTTGAACCATGGTGGGGCTGGTGTTCTCGTGAGCTGCATAATGAGGGAAGTAGCAAAAGTTTAAAATTAAATAAATAGTGGGGGAAAGGGATCAAATTTGGAAAAATGTCATATAGCAAAGAATAGGGACAAGGCAAGAAAGGTACTAATATGGAAAATGATAAACAGACCATGACAGGAAGGGACAGAGAGTACAAATCTTAAGTAGGTCAGGCTACAAAAATAATAAAATGACAAAATTAAAGGCTCTGTATCTAAACACATGTGGCGTTCAAAACAAAACATGATTTGATAGCGCAAATAAAGATTAATAAGGACTGCTTAATAACCAGACAGCTATTACAGAGACAGGACTACAAAGGTGACATAGATTGGGACCAGAATATTGAAGATTATGTGACATTTAGGAAGGACAAGAAGTTAAGAAAAGATACAGGAGTGGCTCTGTTAATTAATTATGGTTTTAGCACGTCAGAGAGGGATGACCTAAGTTCAGGAAACCAGGGTGCAGAAGCGGTTTGGGTTGAGAAACAAAATGATAAAGGTAAAAAGTCACTTGTGGGAGTGGTGTACAGGCCCCCTAATTGTAACTACATGGCAGGTCAGAGCTTACATATAAAGTGGAAAAATCAAATGTGAAAAGTAATGTAGATGAGGAGTTAATAGAATGTCTCAGATAATTTCGGAGAACAGCACGTTTTGGAGCCAACCAGAGAGCAGGCTAACTAGTATTGTGCAATGAGAAACACTTCAGAGTCATGGCTACATTGATTGGGACCTGAATATTGAAGAGTATGTGACATTTAAGAAGGACAGGAAGTTCAGAAAAAGAATCGAGTACCGTGGCATGGCATGGCCGTACAGTGGTTAGCACTGCTGCCTCACAGGGCCTGGGACCCAGGTTCAATTAAAGCCTTGGGTCACTGTGTGTGGAGTTTACACGTTCTCCCAGTGTCTGCATGAGTTTCCTCGGGTGCTCCAGTTTCCTCTTACAGTCCAAAGATGTACAGGTTAGGTGGATCGGCCATGCTAAATTGTCCCTTAGTGTCCAAAAGGTTAGGTGGAGTTATTGGGATGGGGTGGGGGTGTGGACCAAGATAGGTTGCTCTTTCGGAGGTTCGGTGCAGACTCGATGGACCAAATGGCCTCCTTCTGCACTGTAGTGATTCTATTAATAACCTCATAGTGAAGGCACCCCTAGGTAGCAGAGATCATAATGTGATTGAATTTTGAAATTCAGTTTGAGGAAGAGAAGAGTGGATCCAAAACTAGTATTTTAAACTTAAATATGGGCAACTTCGAGGGCACAAAGGCGGGTGTAGCTAAAGTGAACTACCATAGATGATTAAAAGATAGATCAATAGACGTTAAGTGGCAGACAGTTAAAGGGATATTTCAAAATATACAGAACAAACACATTGCAATGAGAAAGAAAAATTCCAAGGAGATAATTCGTGGTTAACTAAAAAAGTTAAAGACAGTATTAAACTTAAAGAAAAAGCATATATTCGCGCAAAGGTAAGTGGCAGGTCAGAAGATTGGAAATAATATAAAGAACATCAAAGTATGACAAGAGGATTAATAAGGAGGGAACAATGAGAGTACGAGAGAAAGTTAGCAAAGTAATAAAAAGGCTGACAGTAAGAGTTTCTAATTTTGAGTACCCAATAGTTTTTTCCAATTAAGGGGAAATTCAGTGTGGCCAATTTACCTATCCTGCACATCTTTTTGGGTTGTGGGGGTGAGACCAATGCAAACATGGGGAGAATGTGTAAACTCCACATGGACAGTGACCCGGGCCAGGATCGAACCCGGGTCCTCAGCGCTGTGAGGCAAGAGTGCTAACCGAATTGATTTCACCCTAAAGTCTTGAAAAAGTGGCTAATCATAGAATTCCTACAGTGCAGAAGAAGGCCATATGACCCACTGAGTCTGCATTGGCCCTCCAAAGGTGCACTGTACATCGGCCAGATTCCCATCACCCTGTAGTCTAACCTACACATCGTTGGACACTAAGGGGCAATTTGGCATGACCAATCCACCTAACCTGCACAGATTTGGACTGTGGGAGGAAACCAGAGCACCCGAAGGAAACCCACGCAGAAACAGGAAGAACTGCAAAATCATCCACGTTCGGAATCAAACCCATGTCCCTGGTGCTGCGAGATTGCAGTGCTAATCACTGTGTTACTGAGATAGTTGATGCATTGGTTTTCATTTTCCAAAATTCTCTAGATTTGGCCAATGTTCCATTAGATTAGAAGATAGCAAACGTGATTCCTTTACTCAAAAAGGGAGGCAGATAGAAAACAAGAAACTACGGGCGAGATTCTCCCATCGGGAGACTAAATGCCGACGCCGGAGTGAAAACCGGAGTGTTTCACTCCGGCATCGGAGGCCGCTCCTCGACCCCTATTCTCCCACCCTCGGGGGGCTAGGAGCGGTCCCGCGTCATTTACGCGCGCCGGGCCTTGGCGCCGCGTAAAAGTGGCGCCGCATAAATTACCTGGCCGGCGCTGCATAAATGACGTCAACTCACGCATGCGCAGATTGGCCGGTGCCAACCCGCGCATGCGTGGTTGCCGTCCTCCCCGCAAGAAATGTCGGAGTGATCCTCCATTTTTGTTCAGCAGCAAACAAGGTAAGAGAAAATGGTGGGTCGCGCAGGGTGGCCGGCATTGGTTGCGAAGGTCGGCCGGGTCGGGAAAATGGGTCCCTGGAAAATTTTGAAGAACACTGGTGTAGGGGGTTTGCTGCTGGTCTGTTAACATGAAACAGAGAGATCCATAAATGGGTCGTTGTCTGGTTGGCAGGATGTAATGAGTGGTGTGCCACAGGGATCAGTGCTGGGGCCGCAAAGTCTTACCATTTTTTGAAATTGCTTGGAAGAAGGAACTGAAAGTATGGTTGTTAAGGGGCGGACAGCATAAAGATAGGTAAGGAAGTCAATTGTGAAGGTGACTTTAGTGGTCAGAAAGGAGTCCAGTAAGAGAGTTCAATGAAAAGTTTGTCAAAGTTAATTATGTACAAGCAAAATTCAAGACCTAGCCGGGACTGCGCACAATGCCTGGGCTGGCTTTTACGTCCCAAGTCCAATGTTCCACTGATGGGTTTCTGTCCCTCAGCGGGGAGCACATACACCATGAGGTGCACAGGGAGATTAATCGGTTCTTCCCCATAGGTCTCATGGGGGGATTCTTTCATCCCTCTCCCCCCCCCCCCCCCCCCCACAAAGTCCATAGGCACTTCTGTGGAAGGTGGAGTACCTGCTCCCCTTTGCCCATGGCTGCGCTTCCAGCAGCTGTGGAGCAGGATCGGGGGTGTGTATCGTATCGGGGAAACACTGTTTTCTGGACGACTGCCTCGGGGTGGGGGGGGGGGGGGGTAAACTATCATTGGTGGCTGATCCTCAACCACATTGCTATTGGAAGTCTGATGCCCGGGTCTCAAAGTCAAAGTCAATGATCTCCAGCATCTCGGTATCGGGACCCTTGAAGGTTGACGCCCCAGAGCTCCCATGGGTTAGTGACACAACAGGAAGCTGGTTCTTCCAGAGGGGCACAGTGCAATGCTGGTCCCCTGCCTTGGAAGTGGTCCAGGTGCTTCCACATTGTATGCTCTTGCGTCCTACAAGACTGGTCCCATGTACTACACCACCATTCCAAGAACCCATTTGGCGCCTCCCCAGAAGTTCTGAACGTGAACCGTATCTCTTGGTTGGACCTGCCTCACCTCTGCTGTTCCTGGCTCCGTCGACTCTCCTACCAATAATCGGGGAACATGAGACTGAGGCATGTCCTGAGTTGTCAGCCCATTAACAGTTCCGCCGATGCGACACCAGTCGCGGTGTGATGCGATAACAAAATAAAAACCGAGCCAGTGGTGTTTCCATGGATCCTGTGGTCTGCTTCATCAGACTCCTTTTCAAGGTTTGCACCACTTGCTCAGCCAGCCCATTCGAGGAAGGGTGAGACGGGTTGTGCGGAAATGTTGCACTCTTCGCTGGTGAAGCGGTGCCATTATCTGTGAACAGCACCTCCGAATACCATGAGTACTAAAGGAAAGCCAGAGCTTCTCAATCATCGCCCTCGATGTGGTGGATGACATTCGGTGGACTTCCAGCTACTTGGAATGGGTGTCCACTATGAGCAGAAACATAGACCCCTGGAAAGCACCGGCTAAATCAACGTGTAAACGCACCCATGGCCGGCCTGGCCACTCCCGCGGATATAACGGCGCTGAAGGTTGGAGTTCTTGCTGCTCTTGGCAGGTGGCACACTGTGAGCCTGTCTTTCTATTTTGCCATTCAAGCCTGGCCACCACACATGGCTACAGGCTGGCATCCTCATATTTGATACTGCCAGGTGACCATTGTGGAGGTCCTGTAGTGTGGGACCACAACATGACCCCCCCCCCCCCCCACAAAAGAATGCCTTCCGCTACGCTAGGCTCCAACAGTTTGGTCGCAAAGGCCCGCAGCTCTTCAGACAGCTTCCTGAGCTGGCCATCGTACAAGGCAATGTGGTGGACTTTCACCAGTGTGAGGTTTTTTTGCATCCAATCACGTTTCTGTGCAGCTGTGATCGGCGAGGTGTCCATAAAGTTCAGTATGGAGACGACTTTTCAGCTCTAGGCGGAGATGGAGGCTACGTTGGCAGCGGGAGCCTGTTCAACGCATCTGCATTTGCAATTTGCTTGCCTTGACGATGCTCAAAGGCATATTCGTATGCTGCTAGCAACAGGACCCATCTCTGTTTCCTGGCAGACACTATCGGAGGGATTGCCTTCGGACCCATTTCTGAATTCTGACAGATGCCATCGGTGGATTTGCCTATAAAAAGCCTCAGCAATAGCTTGTGGTCTGTCACCATGATTAACCGACGCCCGTATGCGTACTGATGAAACTTCCTGGGCGAGATTCTCCCATATGGGGAGAAATCATAAGGCTGGCGTCAAACCCGGGCGGGTTTGACGCCAGCCCCCCCCTTCCCGACCGGGAACCGATTCTGGTCCCCGGTCGGGGCTAGCAGCCCGACGCCGTAAGCTCCGGCATCACGGGCTTAACGAATTTCGTTAAGCCCACTTGCCGGAGTTAGCGCCGGCTGACGCGTCATATGACGTCAGCCGCGCATGCGCGGATTGGAAGACTCCAACCCGCACATGCGCGGATGACGTCATCGCGCATTTGTGCGAAACCCGCGCATGCGCGGGCCGGGTTGCCCCTCAGCCGCCCCGCGAATGGATACTGCGGGGCGGCGGAAGGAGAAATAGTGCGCGGGCATCGGGCCCGCTGCCCGCGATCGGTGCACACCGATCGCGGGCCCATGGCACCCTTGGCACGGCCGTGGTACTGCCGTGCCAATCGGTGCCATGGTTATAAAATGCGAGTGTTTACGGCCGTTTTTACGAACGGCCAGACCAGGTGTGTTTGCCGTTCGTAAAAACAGCCGTAAAGGGCTGGGAACTCGGCCCATCTATCAGCTGTGAATCGCTGCCCGCCGTAAAAAAACGGCGGCAGCGATTCGTGTCGGGAGTTGGGCGTGGGGGGGGGGGGGGGGGAGAGAATAGCGGGAGGGCGTCGGAACAGCGTGGCCGTAAAAAGTTACGAGCCACGCTATTCTCCGCACCGTCGGGAGTGCGGAGAATCTCGCCCCCTCTTTCTCGATGTGAGCGTAGTTCCGCTCCACAGCGGGCGATGTCCTGGGTGCGAATGCAAGTGGTCACTCTCTTCCAACAGCCCTGCGCTGGGACAACACCACTCCGATGACATATAGTGAGTCATTGCATGTTGCCAAAAGAGGCTTGAAGGGGTCATAATGCATCAGCAAACCGGACAACGCTAGCTGTTCTTTTACTTGGGTAAAAGCTTCCTCCTGAGGCGCCGTTCACGTCAATTCTTGGTGCTTCTTCGGCAAGGTGTGTAGAAGGGTGAGTATGAGCCAGAAATACATTTTCCATAATAGTTTAGGAGACCGAGAAATTACCGCAACTCCCCATCGCGTTTTCCAGAGTGTGTGTTTGTTGAATAGCTCGCACCTTCTCCTCCGCCGGGTGCAATCCATTCTGGTCCACGTAAACCCAAGTAGGTGACTTCCTTGGCATGGAACACACACTTCCCCCTCGTGGCAGCTGCGTCACTCAGAAAACCAGCAGAGGATTTCTTCAGGTTCCGCAGATGCTCTCTTTCTGTGGCTCCAGTGTTATCGTCCAAGTCCACATGCGGGAGTCTTCTCAGAATATTCTCCTTCGTGCGGTGGAAAATTGTGCAGGTCGACGACACTCCAAATGACAAATCTACTAGAATTCTTTGAAGATGTACGAATAGAGTTGACCAGGGAGACCCGGTAAACATGGCTCATTTAGACTTTCGGAAGGTTTTTGACAAGGGCTCACGCCGCAGATTACGATGTAAAGTTCAAGCGCATGGGATTGCGGGTAGTGACTTGAGATGGATAGAAAGCTGATTAGC
Organism: Scyliorhinus canicula; assembly: GCF_902713615.1. Lineage (NCBI taxonomy): Eukaryota > Metazoa > Chordata > Chondrichthyes > Carcharhiniformes > Scyliorhinidae > Scyliorhinus > Scyliorhinus canicula. The sequence goes on from NC_052157.1 coordinate 40,732,396, forward strand.
AGACAGGAAGCAAAAAAGTTGGAATGAATTAGTCTTTTTCCGATTGGCAGGCAGTGACTAACTGAGTACCGCAGGGATCTGTGCTAGGACCCCAACTGTTCACATTATATATGAATTATTTGGATGAGGAAACTAAATGTAGTATTTCCAAATTTGCGGATGATACAAAGTTGGGTGGGAGGGTGAACTGTGAGGAGGATGCAGAGTGGGATTTGGACAGGCTGAGTGAGTGGGCAGATGGATGGCAGATGCAGTATAATGTGAATAAATGTGAGATTATCCATTTTGGTAACAAAATTTGAATGGGTGTAAATTAAGACAGGTGGATACTCAGCGAGACCTTGGTGTCCTCGTGCATCAGTCGCTGAAAGTAAGCATGCAGATACAGCAGGCAGTAAAGAAGGCAAATGGTGTGTTGGCCTTCATAGCGAGAGAATTTGAGTATAGGAATAGGGATGTTTTGCTACAATTGTTTGGGCATTGGTGAGGCCACAGGTGGAATATCGTGTGGAGTTTTGGTGTTCTTAGCTGAGGAAGAATGTCCTTGCTATGGAGGGAGGGAGTGCAGTGAATGTTTACCAGGCTGATTCCTGGGGTGGTGGGACTGTCATATGAGGAGAGACTAAATCGATTAGGATTCTATTCATTGGAGTTTAGAAGAGTAAGCATGGATCTCATAGAAACTTATAAAATTAAGTCGGCTTCACGACGGCGCCGTGGTTAGCACTGCTGCCTTATGGTGCAGTGGTTAGCACTGCTGTCTCACGACGCCGAAGCCCCAGGTTCAATCCTGGCTCTGGGCCACTGTCTATGTGGAGTTTGCACATTCTCCCCGTGTTTGCATGGGTTTCGCCCCCACAACCCAAAGATGTGCAGAGTAGGTGGATTGGCCACGCTAAATTGCCCCTTAATTGGAAAAAATGAACTGGGTACAAAATAAACGTATAAAATTATAACGGTAAATTCAGAAAGAATATTCCCAATGGTGGGGGTGTCCAGAAACTAGGGGTCATAGTTTAAGGATAAGGGGTAAACATTTTAGGACTGAGGTGAGGAGAAATTTCTTCACCCAGAAAGTAGCGGATCTGTGGAATTCACGACCATAGAAGTAGCTGAGACCAAACCATTGTGTAATTTCAAGAAGGAATTAGATATAGTTCTTGGGAATAAAGGGATCACGGGATATGGGGAGAAGGCGGGATCAGGGTATTGACGTCGATGATCAGCCATGACCATAGTCGTGGCCTAGTAAGCTCGAAGGGCCGTGTTGCCTGCTCCTGCTTCTATTTTCTATATATGTTTTCTATGTACCCGAGGCCTTGCAGATAGCTGTGTTCTGCTTCAATCTTTGCCTGCAATGCATATGGGACCAGGCTGACCAGGAAATACTTAGGTTGGGGGTTGGGCCTCAGTGTGTACATGTATTTTGGCCATGGCTCCCTTGATCCTACCAGGCCTTCTTGAAAAGTCTCAGGGTGTTTTCTCAATACCTCATAAAGGCCTCTGGTGCCCATCTGTTGCCGATCCAGGCAGAGACGTTGTAGCCAGTCACGGCCCAATAGATTCAGTCCTGGGCCCTTCACTATTGTCAATGGCAGTCTGATGAACTGCTGTCGTACATCACTGGGTTACTGCTGTACCTGCTATGGCAAGCGGTTCGATTCTATAGGTAGCAAGTCTTGCTTCATAGAATCCCTGCAATACAGAAGAAGGCCATTCATCCCGGAGTAACCCCCTGCACCTCTTTGAAATAGTACACTGGGATCTTTTGCATCCACTTGAGAGGACAGATGGTGTCCTGGTATAACACCTCATCTGACAGCGCAGGACTTCCAGAGTGCTGCGTTGGAGTGTCAGCCTAGATTTTGTGCACACGTCTCTGGAGTAGGACATGAACCAACAGCCTTCAGACCTATGAGGCAAGATAGTAACCCACTGACCAATGGCTGAGACTAAAATCAAAAAAGGACTTGTGTGAAGACATTCCCAAGTAATTTGAACTACATTTTCAGTATGGTGACTGCACTAGTGATGGAAATAATAAAAAGGAAGGGAGAGATTGAGTGTCCGGACCAATGCAAAACAGAACACAACCTATTACAACCCACAATCATCTCACTGATGCCTGGGACGGGTCAACCTTTGAACCCTGGAGTACAGGGTTCAATTCCATGATGGTAGCATGTTTGTTTTATGAGCGCAGGTGAGGGTGGATCTGGTGGAAAGCACTCCTGCCCCGCAAAGAATTCTCCCTCAGGCTGTTCTTGTCTTGCTTTGCCTTTCAGGCTTCCTTGAAGCCCTCAAAACCTGCACAGCAGGTTAAGTGCAAAGCTCACACCATCACCATCATCATATTTAAAAATGCCAACACGCCTAACTGAGAGAGGCTTCCATGCTCGCCCCCTTGTGCCCCCCCTCCAACCCCCCACAGTAAAACCTGGACGTTGGTGGGTTAGAGCCAACTTGGTATTTTTGTCTGTTTAACACCCTCACCATCTACATCCATTCATCAAAACTAAAATTCCCACAGTTACGATGGCATCTTTTTTTTACAGTGAATACAATCTAAACAAAAACAGAGTATCCGACACACTGCTTGTGTAACAGGAGAGAGAGAGAAAAAAAAGTGTTGAAGAAAAGCTTGCACACACATTGTTGGGGGGGGGGGGGGGGGGCACAGAAAGGAAGTTAAAACCTATACGATCAACACACAAGAGAGAGAGGATAAAAACTGGAAGGGACACATCTGTGGAGAGGGAAAAATATTTTGGAGACAAACCGCAACAATTTGTATTGCACCTTTAATGTACGGAAATGTCCTATGAAGCTTCATAGCAATGGTTGACACCGAGCTAGAAGGAGATATTGGCCAGGGTTTTCCAGTCCTGTCATGGTGGGACCAACTACAGGAGGTTCAGCATCTCAGCCAAAAGTCCACTTACTTTTGACGGGACTGGGAAACCCTGCCCATTTAGTTAGATGACCAAACACTTGGTCAAAGAGGTAGTCTCGAAGGAAGAAAGCGAGGTGGACAGACACAGGAAGGGAATTTCCGAGCTTCGGGCCTTGGCGACTGAAAGCACGGCCACCAATATTGGAACAGATTGAAATGGGGGGTGACCATGAGACCAGAGTTAGCGGACTAGTTTTTAAATGCTATTTTGGTGCCTACCTAATGGCTGGCTGCTGCAGCATCTCATTGTCAAGGCAACACGTGGTCAACTCACCAGCCTGTTTCATGATTGGAGTTTGCATTAAATTACCAGGGTGTTACCAACTGTAGGAATGGCTGATTCAGCAAAAAAAACTATTTCATTCTTTGCCAGTTTGAAAGGCATTATTGATTTAAGTGAATGGTATTATTATTTATAAACAAATTATGGATAGGATTCATTATTTATGCTGCTATTTTCCCCTCCACAATGGTAGCTACAGAACCATTTGTAGATGTAGACCTGTGTGCTAGATCCCTGCTTTGTGCTACCAGAGTCCTCAATAAGAAATTCATCACCGAGTGACTATTCTCACTCTGTACCTCAACATTGACTCTACACTTTCAAACTTTAAATTCTGGACAGTTTACACGTTTTACAGACATACAAACAAAAAGCAGGAGGGGGCCTCTCAGACCTCGAGCCTGCTCTGCCATTCAATAAGATCATGGCTGATTTGATTGTAACTTCAACCCCACATTGATACCTAACCACGTGACTCCCGGCCTCTCTGTTAATCAAGAATCTCTCTACCTCTGCCTTAAAAATATTCAAAGGCTCTACTTCCACTGCCTTTGAAGAAGAGCGTTCCAAAGACTCACAAGCCTTTTTTCTCATCTGTCTTAAATGGGCGACCCCTTATTTTTAAGCAGTGACCACTAGTTCGAGATTCTCCCGCAAGAGGAAACAGTCTCTTCACATCCACCCTGTCAAGACCGGTCAGGATTTTATGTTTCAATTGGGTCGCCTCTTAACTTTTCTAAACTCCAGCAGATAAAAGCCTAGTCTGTCCAGCCTTTTCCTCATAAGACAACCTGCCCATTGCTGGCATTAGTCAAGTAAACCTTCTCTAAACTGCTTCCAATACATTTACACCTTTCCATAAATAAGAGATCAATACTATACACAATACTCCAGTTGTGGACACACCAGTGCTCTGGGAGCATAACCTCCCTACTTTTGTGATCAATTCTCCTCACAATAAACAATAACATTCTATTCACTTTCCTAATTACTTGCTGTACCTGCATACTAGCCTTTTATGATTTGTGCACTGGACACCCATATCCCTCTACGCTATTTAGGTAATTTGCTTTTTTATTCTTTTTGCCAAAATGCAATTTTACATTTGCAAACATACTCCATTTGCCAGACTTTCTCCCCACTTACTTAACCTATTATGATGGTGCCAAGGGTTGGGCATTGCAATAGACGGGGTGGAGATCTCTCAGTTCAATAACTCACAATTGTCCAGATACAATATAAAAGTGAGTGTTTATTTACAAGTCCTTAGACACTCACCAAGACAGGAAAAAGGAAATACATACTTAACTCTTCCTGGAACTGAGCTTTACACACAGTTCTGCACACAAGTCCTCCACTCATTCATCAATTGGTTTCTCCCAAGCAGATCAGTGATTTGCTTATCTAGTCTGATCAGGCTGTATAGCAGATCGTCATCACATGGATTCCTCATCAGTCTGCCATGTGACTTCCTGCGGCCATCTTGAGCGGGGAAACTCGAAATGAAATGAAAATCGCTTATTGTCACAAGTAGGCTTCAAATGAAGTTACTGTGACAAGCCCCTAGTCGGCACATTCCGGCACCTGTTCAGGGAGGCTGGTATGGGAATTGAACCCGCGTTGCTGGCCTGCCTTGGTCTGCTTTAAAAGCCAGCTATTTAGCCCACTGTGCTAAAACAGCCCTCTGTCCTCAGAGGATAGTATGAAGGAAATACCGCCCTTCCAGTACACAGCCCCTGGTGGCATCACATATCTCCTCCCTGGGTTTAAGTGTCTCACGGGAAGGAGCCTCAGCTTGCCGACTGACCAAATGGGGCAGGATATCTGCATTACCTTGTCTGGAACCAGCCTGGTGTGCCATGTTGAAACTAAATAGCTGCAGAGTCACACACTTGTGAAGTGGCCATTGCTGTCTTTGTCCCGAAATATCATCCTCACCTCTTTCCTGATAGCTTCCCGCCATGTCTCAGGGATCATGTAGGGTCAGCATCACACTTTCTGTCCTGGTTTGGCAACCACTTTGTTTTTTAGGATGTGAGTTTTTCCTGGAAGTCATTCTCTTGGAGCACAAACTCATGTATCTCCTGCCTTCGGGCAGGCATGAGATTCCCCATATGCATTTCCTTTGCCCTGTCCTCATTGACAGGCCCTGTGTTTAGTGAGGCCACTAATATCTCCCAGTCATGCCATATCTTGAAAAGAAAGGCATGGTAAATTTGCTCTTTCTCCGGCCTGCTTGAGCTACTGTATCGGTGATTCAACTCACCTTCCCCATGATTTTGTAGGATCCCTTCCAGGTTGCCAGAACCTCTCATTCAGTGGTTGGTATCAATATCAGGACATGTTCTCCTGGTCGGAACTCTGATGGTGGTGCTCTTATTGTACCCCCTTGCTTGGTTATCTTGAGCCCTTCCCATCACCTCAAATCCAGGCAGTTCCACTGTTGAGAGGCCATCTGCACGTTCACCTTCAGGGAAGGTCCCTATACGCTACCCCCCAGACAGGCCACAGCGTCTGATGCTGTACTCTCAGGCGGCTCCCACAGTGTATGGAACAAAGGGCAATCTCGGCCAATCAATACTTAATGTGGCAAGTGCTTCACAATGCCATTCTTGGTCTGGTAATCCCCTTGGGGTGTATGAAAATAGAGTTGCACTGTGGGGCATGTTCAGGTAACCCATGTACTTAAGCGATTGCCGGTGTATCTTCTCCCTCCTTCAAAGGCCTGTCTTTGGGCACCACGCTTGGGTACACCAGAATTACCATGCTCCCGGAGTCCAAGATGGCTTTTATGACTCTCTCTTCCACACGCAGTTGATGGGTCCTTGGGGATACAGGGTTCATGGTGCTATAAGCTGCAATGAGTCCATTTCCTTGGGATTTTCCTCTGTCATTGGTTCCCTCTGCTAAGGACATTAGCCAACCAGGTGTCTCACTTCTCTACAGTGTAGCATCGTCTCCTCTGTCATTGGGGAATGGTGCACTTTGGCTCGGATCCTCCTGCCCACAGTAGGTTTCTTCATTGATCCTGCCTTCATTAGTAACCTGGTGTTGTTCAATGAGTTCCACTGCCTGAACCACTGACTGGAGATTCCCTTCTCTCACCCATGTCCTTATGTCCAATGATAAAATCCTGAGGAAGTGATCCAGGACGATTCTTTCCACTAACACAGAGAAAGAAAATAAATACCTTGCTCTTCCTTGAGCTGAGCTTTACACACACTTCTGCACCCAGCAAGTCCTCCACTCTGCAAAGCAGCCTCCGCATTCTCGAAGCCTTCCGTGCCCGCTGGGTTGGATTGCTTTATCAACACCTCTTTTCACATTATGATTAGATGTTGATAAGTTTCCATTGTCCATTTTGTGCAGTGCCCCGACCAGGACCAGCCCCTTTTAATTTGTCCCTCAGTTAATTTCCTTTAGTATATTGTTTTGATTGGCCCCCAAAATAAATCAAAGCAACCTTGTCTCATTCTCCAAGTACTTTGCTTATCTAGTCTTATCAGGCTGCACAGCTGATCCTCGGTGCACTGATTCCTCATCAGTTTGTCATGTGACTTCCTGTGGCCATCTTGGGAGTGGAAGTTCTGTCCAGAAACTGGATGGCAATGTGAGGAAAATACCGCTCTTCCAGCACGCAGCCTCTAGCGGCACCACGCCATCTATGTCCTTTTGTAGCCTCTTTTTGTTCTTGTTGTAAGCCCCACGAGACCCACAGGGAAGAAGACTAATCTCCCCATGAGCCTCGTGGAGTACGAGTGCCCCCACTGAGGGGCAAAGACACATCAGCACAATATTGGACTTGAGACTTAAAAGCCGGCCCAGGTAGGAGGGTAAACCTTTTCATTGAACTCTCTTACCGGACTCCTCTGTGACCACCAAATTGGCGACAAGGGTAAAGTGGAACTACTGCCGGTGCTGCTTGACGTTTGGAGCATGGACACCCAATCCCCTTGTACAGGAATCGGGTTTGTACCATCTCAAAAGAAATGCCGCTCTTTAGTAGACTCAATATTTTTGACCCGAGTGTGGGGGACTGGACACAGTACGTGGAACGGATACATTATTTCTTTCAGCTAAATGTTATCATTGGGCATGAGCAACAGACAATGATTCTACTGACCGTTTATGGCCCCCCCCTTTCAGCATAATTAAGAGCCTAATATACCCCATGGCTCCGGACTCCAAATCGTTCGAAGAGTTAGTAACACTGATAGCAAACCACTGCGACTCCAAACCATTGGTCATTGTACAGAGGTACCGATTTTACACGGCTGAGAGGACCCTAGGAGAGTCCATTACAGAGTTTGACACGTTTTCTAAAATTGGCAGAGTTTTGTGACTGTGGCTCACCCCTAACCGAGATGCTCCGGGTCTGCCTTGAATGCGGGGTGAAAAATATGAAAAATTCCAGGGAATGGAGGTGAATAGTGTGGGACACCCATCATTGGTATTCAGGACTGGGGTCTCCGGTGCCCCACCCTGGTCTGAGCATTGCTGTGACCAGGCCCGTTGGTAGAGGGCCGCGTTGGCCAGGCGGGACACCTCCCCAAAGTCAGTTGAGGATGAACCGAGACAGTGTGGGGCTTGTGGCCGGAGCAACCGCAGGAGGACCCATAGGTCTTCCAGCAGTGTCGCCGCCCAACCCAAGGGAGATACCAACCCAGAGCCTGGAGCCGCCACCTAGACCAGCCCGATGACGAAGAGTGCAGTTGAACTGCAACAAGTCGACATGAGTTATCCCCATCCACATTACTGTCCAGGTTCACTAATGTCCTTTGGGAAAGGAAATCTACCATCATACTTGGTCTGGTCTATATGTGACTCCAAACCCACTGCAATGAGGCTGACCTTTAACTGCCCTCTGAATTGCTCCAGCAAACTACTCAGTTCAAGGACAATTAGGGATGGGCAACAAATGCTGGCTTTGCCAGCAATGCCCACATCCCATGAAATACATATATTTTTAAGTGACATATAAGTTCCCATCGCATTGGCTTGGCCAACATTTGTTTCTTAACCTACATCTAAAACAGATTATCTGGTCATGTATCATGTTGTCTGTGGCATCTTGCTGTGTGCAAATTGGCTGCCATGTTTTTTACTTTACAACACACCTCAAAAAGTTTTTTTTTTAAAAAAACGTTTTGATTGAAGTTTTTACATTTTATACAAAATTATAAAATATTACAAACAACAACCCTTAAATCAAATGAAAACCCCAAAACCGACACTTTAGTCCAAGAAACAAGAAGCCCCCCCTTACTCACCCACCCGCTGTTTTACACTTTCTCCTCTGCCCTACTCTAACAGCTAACAGTAACCAATTCTCTGAAGTACAATATAAAGGGCCGCCATCTCCAGTAGAACCCTTCAATTGGCCCCTCACGGCGTATTTGACCATCTCGCAGTGCAGAAACTCCATTAAATCACCTAGTCATGCTAAACCTCTTGGCGAGCTGCTGGCCTCCAGCCCAACAGGATTCCCTTTCATGCCAGCAATGAGGCGAAGGCAAGGACATCTGACCCGCACCTGTCTGCAGCTCTGGCACATCCAAAACACCAAAGGTAGCTGCCAAAGGACAAGGCTCCAGCTCAATATTTAGGATCGCTGACATGATGCTAAAATTGGATCTCCAAAGACCCTCCAGCTTGGAACAGGACCAGAACCAATGTGTGGTGTGTGGGCCTTCTCGAACAGCACTCACATCTATCCTCCACCCCCTCCAAAATCTGACTCATCCTAGTCTTAGTGAGGTGGTTCTAATTACCACCTTTAGCTGGATCAGGCTCAGTCTTGCACATGACAACGTGGCGTTCACCCTCCGCAGTGTCTCATTCCACACCACCTCCTCCAGTACTGGCCATAATTCCTCCACCCATTTAGCCATTACCCTTTTCACCGAACTCAACTCTTTCCCCCACGATCCGTTCATACAAGCCGGACGTACTGCCCTCCTCCGACCTTAAACAGGAGAGAATCCTCTCCAATAAGGATGATGGCAGCACGCACAAAATCCAAGGTCAACAGTTTTACAATTAGCTCCATGTCCCCCTGCCCACCCCCTGGTTTTCCTGCAGGTGGCAGTCAGCCAGTAGGAGGCAGTGGTCAAAGAAGAACACCAGCTTGACGTTGGTGGGCCTGACCGTGAAAGCACGGGACACAAAAAAGAAATCTATTCTGGAACTGACGGACCCATCTGGCCGTGACCATGTGTATCTACGCTGCGCTCCGTCTGCAGGGTTGCTGAAGACGTCGAGCAGCTTTGCGTCTTTTACCGTTTCCATCAGGAGTCTGGACGTAGCGTCAAGTTTGCTGTCGGCTCTGCCGGATCGTCCAGCCGCATCGATGATGCAGTTGAAGTCACCGCCCAGGATGACCGGCTTGGAGGTGGCCAACAGCAGTGGTAGTTGCTGAAGGACAGCCAGCCGCTCAGTTTTTACGGCTGGGGCATACACGTTAATAAGTCTGATAGGGGTGTTTTTGTATTTGACGTCTGCTACGAGGAGGCGTCCACCCACCACCTCCTTAACGTCGGAGATGGTGAAATTGCCTCCCCGTAGCAGGATACCCAGTCCGGAGGAACGACAGTCGTTTCCTCCTGACCAGATGGATGGCCTGTGGGACCACCAGCTCGACCATCGCCTGTAATTGCTGAGGTGTGGAATTCCATGCTCCGGCAGGAACAGTAGGTCCACCATTCTCGTCTCGTGGTAATTGACGGTACATCAAGCGGTAAAGGTGATAGATGTGAATCAGTGCTTCTACAGCAGTAAGGGTGACAGAGGGTTGGATGTTTCCGTGTATGGATTTGGTTAATAAGAGGCTCATTAAAATAACATTGAGTCGTGCCCAAATATGCAAATCTGAAACAAGTTACACAAATTCCTTGAAGAATCCTCTGCTTTCACTTTTTAATTTCATTGGGAACTCTATTTACGTACACAAACAGAATTTTCAGCATAACCATGAAGTTATGTGGACAAAACTGGTGCAGCTCCAAGGACGTTCATGGCTAATTATTCGTTGATTTCAAAAGATAACTAGAGGAGAGGTATTCACTTCCTTGGTCACTAAGGGCAATTTATCATGGCCAATCCACCTAACTTGCACATCTTTGGACTGTGGGAGGAAACCGGAGCACCCGGAGGAAACCCATGCACACACGGGGAGGATGTGCAGACTCCGCACAGACAGTGACTAAAGCCGGAATCGAACCTGGAGCTGTGAAGCAATTGTACTATCCACAATGCTACCGTGCTGTCCCATACTCCGTACCACCTACGGACAATGTCATCCCACACACCCCCCCTCCCAAGTGAGGACACCCTGCTATGGGGTCGTTGAAGACGCCCCTCTTTTTAGGCCTTCCCACCCCCCTCCTTTTCCAGGACCCCCACCAGTCACCTCCCTCAAGCTTCCGGAGGCCCCTTCACACTCGTCCTTCACACCCCCCTCATCCCTCCTTTCATGGGAATGGCCCCTCACAGGCCCAACCCTTCGCAGCGCCAACCTGGCACCTGGGCACCCTAACACTGCCACCCTGGTAACTTGACTGTGCCACACAGGCATTGTGGCGGTGCCAAGGAGAGCTGGCAACCACCAGAGGCCACTCTGCCCTGTTCCTGACTACCCAGGGGCTTCCATAGGCCTGGGAGACGCTCCTCCCCAGGTGCCGTTCTGCCTGGTCCACGTTTGCGTGGACCAGTACTAATCGGTGCCTGGCTGGGATCTCCTTGGGGAGACCGGTGAATGCCAGGAGCCGGTTGGATTCGGCGTCAGCATGATTAAGTGGGTTCTTAAACCCATTTAGCCATGCAAGACAGGGTCCCACCCACAATTGTGATATCTAGTTAGATCTCACGTGGTGCAATGGCCGTCAGGAAGGCTGTTCCCTGCATCTACTGGTCACGTTGTGCCTTCGTTCAGGTGCCACGGCTGGTAGATCTTGTCCGAAATGTAAGTTCCACAACTACTGTGGTGGGATTTGAACCCTCATCCCCACAGCTTTAACATGGGATTACTGGCTTACAAGCCAAGTGACATTCCCACCATGCTACCATCTCCCCCAACAGGTATAAAGATTTGGTATGATACTAGACTAGTAATCAAGAGTTTGAAACCATAGCAGTTTGAGTTTAGTTTTGGAAATTCTAGAAATGGAGTGAGTTGTTTGAGGTTTGGTGTTGCAGATTATGTTGAAAATTAATTTGCCATTAAGAATCATTAAAGAGACTGACTACACCAACACCAGAAAAGAAAAGTTAGAAGACTAATTACCACTTTGAGCACATTGTTCAGGAGCCAATTTTTGCTGAGACGTTGATGGCAATCCCTCAATAATACAGTTGAGCAAGAGCAGGTTGTGGTGATCACAAGTTAACTAGATGCAATACAACTGAGCAAACACTAGAGGGAGCACGGGAGAGCCATATAAATAGACCGGGACAGGAAGTGAGGACACACTTCACAGAGGGCAGAACTTGGAGCAGGACACAGACACGTCAGCTGGTAGCACTTGAGGTAGCCGTAGGTAACTCTCTGAAGAGAGAACAAATTCACAATAAAGCATCTTCTCCACATTTGAGACTACGAGCTTTATTAAGTCACAAGACACAACACATGGTACCCAGGAGTGGCTTCAGACGCTTACTACAGGGCAACTCAGCTGCAGACACAGAAAGCTCAAAATGGCATGGAAATCTCCTACTGGACATTTGACTTGGGAAGACATCGCTAATTCAAGGATGTGGTTTAAATACCCATATCAGCTGGACCTGACTGGCAATGTAAGAAATGTCTGGAAAAGGTTTAAACAAATGTTCGATATTTATCTCATAGCTAATGATGTAGCAGCAGCCTCAGACAACATTAAAATAGCAATTCTCACCGCAGGGCATGTAAATAGGAAAGTGTATAATGGATTTAAATACTCAAAAGATGAAGACAGAAACAGCTTACAAACGATACTAAACAAATTCGAAGAGTACTGTAAGGAATTTGAACAGCAAGGCATGCTCAGAGGCCAAACTGCAGAGAGGCTGAGTGATGCAAAACTTAAAAAATCACGAAAAGAACAAGAAATCGCGAATGAAAAGTACAGATCAAAAAGAAGAAATAACATGAATTTTTCACAAAGCTAAAACGCAGAAATCCAGTCCAGATTGGAAAGAAAAGGTAACTCACAACTTTTAGAAAGAAAAATCACTGAAATCCGCGTTAAAATGGCGTCGGAGCACATTTTGCAGTCTCGGGCAAGCAAAAAACTACAAATTGCATCTGCGCATGCGCTGGAACCGGAAGCCGCGCATGCGCAGTTAAAAAAAGGTCGCGTTGCCGATCGTAATGCGCATGCGCACATCGCGCATGCGCAGTCTAAAAAAGTTTTGGTCGCAGATCGTAATGCGCATGCGCAAGCCGCGCATGCGCAATGGACACAAAACCGCACAGTGAAGGAGGAAGGCCGATTTGCGCATGCGCAATGCATTCCTGCGCGTGACGTCATGACGTCTGAGCATCCCGACCACGCCTACTTAAAAGGGAAATGCCCGAAAATTGAAAACAAGACATTTAAAGTGGTAAAAGCAAATTTTCTTGCCTCAGAACACAGAAAAACGCCTGAACTTAAACCAGCAGTTAAAAATAACTCGCACAACACCCTGGAAAAAGCAGTCTGCACCACCCAAAGTGAAGAGAACAAAAAGAATTCCGAAACAACAAAAGATGATTTGTTTTTCGAAGATTACCTCTCAGACATGGCTGAGTCAGTCGGATATGCTTATCACAGCATCAGCGACACGGTCGCAAAGTACAACACGAACCAACTCGTGGTAGATGAATCCAACCAAGATGATTTGGTTTTCAAAGAATACTACTCAGACATGGCTGAGTCAGTCGGATATGCTTATCACAGCATCAGCGACACGGTCGCAAAGTTCAACACGAATCAACTCGTGGTAGAAGAAGCCAACCAAGATGATTTGGGTTTCAAAGAATACTACTCAGAGATGGCTGAGTTATTTGGATATGCTGATCACAGCATCAGCGACACCGTTGCAAAGCTCAACACGAATCTACTCGTGGTAGATGAATCCAACACCATGATGCCATGGCAGCTCGTCGATACATTGGATGACAGCAATACCCAAGATGAAGACGACGCCACACAGAGAGCACAGAAAGACTCCACAGAGCGAGCGATGACAGGCTCCACAGTGCGAGTGATGAAAGACTCCAACAGGGATGCAAGCAAACACTCCCTGGCGAACACCATGCATGAACAAGACCATGAAGGTAAACCCGCTGTATCTGAGCAACCGCAAGCAGACTATGAAAGTCTACCAAGCTCACATGAACAAGAAGAAGACAACGTACATCTAACCACTGACACCATGCATGAACAAGACCATGAAGGTCAACCCGCTGTATCTGAGCAACCACAAGCAGACTATGAAAGTCTAACAAGCTCACATGAACAAGAAGAAGACGATGTACCTCTACCTACTGCATGCGAAAACAGTGACAAGGTGATCACACTCGACGTACAGGATCACAGCGAGACTGACAGTTCTCAGCTTGTCTGTACAGAAGCAGAGTCGGGCCACCCAACAGTCCAGAGAGACAACGCCGAAAGAAAACATGCAGATTTTGACTCCAGAAGAGGAGCACCTGGAGTCCAGAGAGACCACGCCAACAGAAGCCATGCAGATTTTGACTCCAGAAGAGGAGCACCAAGAGTCCAGAGACACCAAGTCAACTGAAATCATGCAGATTTTAACTCCAGAAGAGGAGCACCAAGAATCCAGAGACACCGCGTCAAAATGAAATCGAGAAGAAGTTGACTCCAGAAGAGGAGCACCAAGAAAGCAAAGATGAGGAATCAAATCCTCCACACATGATTGATGTCACCAGCACCGATGCAACATCAGATCATTCGCACCACTCTCGAGAGGAAATGCTCAATGACTCAAATTATCCACACGGGACACTCATAGAGTATAACAAGGAAAACAAAAGTCAAAAGAAGCACAGCAGAAACGAGAACAACAACAGCAAGAACAAAAGCAACATGAAGCGCGACAAGACAAACAACAAAGTCAGGCACAAAGACAGCGACAACGACAGAGACAGCAACAACAAGAACGGCAACAAAAACAACAAAGTCAGGAACAACGACGGCGACAACACCAAAGACAGAAACGACAAAAACAGCAACAAGTACGGCAACGAAAACAACAAAGACAGGAATGACAGAAACAACAGCAATGAAACAACGACTTGTACACAATGGTACTACTCGGCACATGAAGGACAATGCCACAGCGCATTGCAAAAGGATGACAAGACTACAAACATGTCATGGGATGACAACGAATCGCACAAACTCACATCTGCTCCAGAACAAGCAAGCACACCAGCATCCAAGGCGGATGAGATAATAAATCAATACCACAAGCACAGGAAAAAGTCCATGCCAGTCAACGTCAGTGATGTGACCATGCAAACCCCTCGGGATGACGCATTGGGTACTTAAAATAACAAGGAACACCATCAACATTCACAACGGAGTTGCAATATCAATCTCACCACGTCATAAACAACAAAAAAAAACTGAACAAATTCATCAAGTTTGGACTCATAAATGTTTTATTAAGATTGGACTCATAAATACATTGGCTTTGTAAAAAAATATGCAATAGCACCATCACTTGTATAGATACGCATATCATAAGTAACTGTTTTGTATAATTTTCTTTAACGATGTACAGACAATATGTAAAGAGAAAAAGGGGG
The DNA here is from genome assembly GCF_902713615.1 of Scyliorhinus canicula. Classification (NCBI taxonomy): domain Eukaryota; kingdom Metazoa; phylum Chordata; class Chondrichthyes; order Carcharhiniformes; family Scyliorhinidae; genus Scyliorhinus; species Scyliorhinus canicula. The sequence continues at coordinate 40,747,426 of NC_052157.1, forward strand.
ATGTGGTGATCGTAGATTGACTAGATACAATACAATTGAGCAAACACTAGAGGGAGAGCTGTAAATACACCGGGACAGGATGCACAATTTTCTTTAACGATGTACAGAAAATATGTAAAGAGAAAAAGGGGGATGTGGTGATCACAAGTTAACTAGATGCAATACAACTGAGCAAACACTAGAGGGAGCACGGGAGAGCCATATAAATAGACCGGGACAGGAAGTGAGGACACACTTCACAGAGGGCAGAACTTGGAGCAGGACACAGACACGTCAGCTGGTAGCACTTGAGGTAGCCGTAGGTAACGCTCTGAAGAGAGAACGAATTCACAATAAAGCATCTTCTCCACATTTGAGACTACGAGATTTATTAAGTCACAAGACACAACACACAGGTGTAACACTCATGACACAGTCATGAGTTGACACAGTCCATATGTGCATTCTTGGAAGAATGATTAGTAACTCCAGCACAGATTGAGAGAGCTTAGGAGCTGAATCGCGGCAGTCGAGGGTAATACAGTAATGACCACGTTAACTAAATTCTCAAAAGACGGCAGTCTCAAACCTGCATTTGCCTTTTTCCAAAATTAATTCTCAAGACGTGGCCATCACTGGAGAGGCTGGCATGTGTTGCTCATCCCAAATTGCCCTGTATTGGGCCCTCTTTTAACCAGAGCAGCAGGTTTCTGTTTCACCAAGTGGCTTACAGGCCACTTCAGAGGGTGTTAAAGCATCAATCGGCCACATTGGTGTGAAGCTGAAGTATATATAGGCCACCCCCAGGTTAAGAACAGCAGACCCTGCTTCCTTCCCTGAAGTCCATTTGTGAATCAGTTGTGTTTTTCTGCCAATCTGACCGTTTTATGGTCATATTGATGCCAGCTTTTTAATTCCAATTGTTTTTTATTGACTAACTGAGCGGGAGCAATTGGTGTGTTTTTTCCTGAAGCGCGTCTCTTTTTAAAGGCCTTTGATTCAACAGTCGTGGCTCACTTCTTCTAGAAAGCTATCTGTTGAATTACTATACAGAATTTGTTTCTGTACTTCCAACATTAGAACATAGAACCCACAGTGCAGAAGGAGGCCATTCGGCCCATCAAGTCTGCACCGACCCACTTAAGCCCTCACTTCCACCCCATCCCCGCAACCCAATAACCCCATCTAACCATTTTGGTCACTTAGGGCAATTTATCATGGCCAATCCACCTAACCTGCATGTCTTTGGACTGTGGGAAGAAACCGGAGCACCTGGAGGAAACCCACGTAGACACGGGGAGAACGTGCAGACACTGCACAGTGACCCAGCAGGGAATCGAACCTGGGGCCCTGGCGCTGTGAAGCCACAGTGCTATCCACTTGTGCTACCGTGCTGCCCAAATTTTTTGTGAATGTCTCAATGTGCACAAAAACAGTTAGATCAGTCTTTTCGAAACTAATCCAAATGCACCCTCAGAATCACAGACTGCACTCATGACAGTACAGGTGTACGGATAGGAATATTATTGCAAATGCTACTTCCAATGCCAAAATGCTACAGTTGTAAATCCACTCTCTCGCGCACAGGTCAGAGAATCAGGAATTGAGCTGAGTGTACCTGAACCAGGGCAGGGTAAGTTCTCATGGTTGCCGGGGTATTGGAAAGTTGGCAGTGATGGATCATCTGTCAATTGTGCACTCATCCCGAGGACTGTATTCGATAGAAAGCAAATCCCGGACAGAGTGTATAATAACTGGCTGATCCACAAATGCCCATTCTCCGCACAGCCCAAAGTAACAATCTGTCGCAGTATTTCCCATACTGCGGCAACTAAAAGGTGCGATGTCTGTACCCAGTTCACCAACCTTTGCTTCCATCCCACACTGGGATATAATCGTGCAATTTTGGGTTGAAGCTGAAGGACATAAACAGAAGCAGCAGTAGTCCATTCGCCATTTTGTGCATACTCCACAATGGAACATGATCAAGTCTGATCTTCTGCCTCAATTGCACTTTCTCACCCACTTTCTCCATATCCTTCGATTCCCTGAGAGATCAGAATATATTCAGTAGTGGAGCATCTACAACCTTCTGCAGCACAGAATTCCAAAGGTTTACATCCCTTTGCGCGAAGAGATTTCTTCTCATCTGTCTTAGGGGCTGGTTTAGCTCACTTGGCTAAATCGCTGGCATTTAAAGCAGACCAAGGCAGGCCAGCAGCACGGTTCAATTCCCATACCAGCCTCCCTGGACAGGCGCCGGAATGTGGCGACTAGGGACTTTTCACAGTAACTCCATTGAAGCCTACTTGTGACAATAAGCGATTTACATTAAATGATCAATGCCTTACTCTGAGAATGTGGCTCCATGTTCTAGATTCCCAAGATTCCCGACAAACCCTTTCAGAATCTTAATGGTCACACCAATCCAGGTTCCAGGTAACATCTTAACCAGGAAAAGAATACTAGAGGTCACTCACGATTGTTCACGAAGACTGAACTCTACTTGAGAGGAAATTTTCTAACATTGTGACACAATTTCCGTTTAATACTATACAAAATACTGCGGACGAGCGGTGGCGGTGATGTTCTGAACAGACACACATTAGGTGGCTCTCCTGCCAACCAGAATGGAATAGGCACTTTTAGGCAAATTGGGCCCGAAAAATCAAAAGCAAAGTAACCTTTATGGAGGAAAGAAATGCCAGCAAACGGGAGCTCGAGGGGTCGAAGGGACGGCAGAAGTGGCGGAAAGGGCCACGAACAGCAAGCGGACAAACCAGCAGACCCATGAGGCGAGGGGGCCCGGCCACCCAAGAGAGAGGTAAACTATCGACCCGAGCATCAGCCTCCCCCTCGCCACCTGGAGACCTTCCTCAAGAAGGAGCTGGCTGCCATGAAAGAAGCGATCAGAATTGAAATCCAGGTGGCGGTCAAGGTGGTAGTGACAGAGGCGGTGATACAAAAAACAATCGACGGGATGGGGAAGATAGTGGTGGCACAGGAGAGGTTGATGCACAACCTGGAGAAAGCCTCGACAGACCAGAGCAACAGGATTGTCACTATGGAAGCACAAGTCAAAAGAACAACGAACAAAAGAGAACAAAGAAAAGTACAACACGCGAACAGGCCCTTCAGCCCTCCACGCCTGCGCCGACCATGCTGCCAGTCTAAACTAAAACCTTCTACACTTCCGGGGTCCGTATCCCTCTATTCCCATCCCTTTCATGTATCAAGACGCCCCTCAAACGCCACTATCATCCCTGCTTCCACCACCTCCTCCGGCAACGAGTTCCAAGCACCTGTGTAAAAAAACTTGCCTCGTACATCTCCTCTATACCTTGTCCCTCGCACCTTAAACCTAGTAATTGACCTCTTTACCTGGAAAAAGCCTCTGACTATCCACTCTGCCTATGCCCCTCATAATTTTGTCGACCTCTATCAGGTTGCCCCTCAACCTCTGTCGTTTCAGTGAGAACAAACCAAATTTATTCAACCTCTCCTCGTAGCTAATGCCCTCCATACCAGGCAACATCCTGGTAAATCTTTTCTGCACCCTCTCTGGTGGCAGCCCAACGGAGCTTAAAGAGGAAGGTCGAAGACCATGAGAACAGTCCCCACGACAGAATATTCAGATTGTGGGCCTGCCAGAAGGCATTGAGGGTCGAGACCCGACAGGCTATATCACCCAAATGCTGGGCAACCTAGTCGGGAGAGACAGCTCCCCAACCCCCCAGAACTCGACAGGGCACATGGGTCACTCAGACCAAAGCCCAAGGCGTGGGAGCAGCCGAGAGCGATTATCGCGAAGCTGCACCGATATCTGGACCAGGAGAGGATCCTGCGGTGGGCAAGACAGACTTGAGCAAGCACATGGGAAGGAGACAGAATCCGTATTCACCAAGACATTGGAGCAGATCTGGTGAGTTCAACCAGGCAAAGTTAGCGTTATACAAAAATGGGGAGTGATTTGGTATGCTATTCCCAGCCAGGCTCTGGGTCACATACCAGAAGAAAGGGTACTACTTCTTTTTTAAAATAAATTTAGAGTACCCAATTCATTTTTTTCCAATTTATGGGCAATTTATTGTGGCCAATCCACCTACCCTGCACATCTTTGGGTTGTGGGGGCGCAACCCACGCAAACACGGGGACAATGTGCAAATTCCACATGGACAGTGACCCAGAGCTGGGATTGAACCTGGGACCTTGACACCGTGAGACAGCAGTGCTAACCACTGCGCCACTGTGCTGCCCCAAAGGGCACTATTTCAATACCTCGGCGGAGGCAAACGATTTTGCTCAGGCCAATGGCCTAGATAAGAGGGAGGCGAGGCAGCGATGAAGGCGGATCGGAGGAAGATTGCGAAGGAAACAGCGACTTAATGAACAGTTACAATGTTTGCACGTGGGAAACAGGACGGGAAAAAAGAGTTTGTTCTCGGATTGGCTTCGGCAGAGAGGGAGCAGGCCGAGGAAACAAGATAGCGCCGCAAGCAGCCACTTTGTTGGAAGGTTCCTAAACAAAGGGAAACCCCGGAGTGCAGGGGCACACCCACGTGGCGTACACACAGTTGGCGGCCATGTTGGGTGCCCCCTAGACAACGGGAAACCCCAGAGCGCAGGCACGCGACTTCAACTGCGTGCTGGACCCTCTGACGGACCGATCAAACCCCAGAATGGGGAAAAATCAGGCATGGCTCGGGAACTGGGCGCATTCATGGAGCAGATGGGGGTGGTGGACCCATGGTGGTTTTTACACCCCAGTGAGAATGAATTCTGGTTCTTTTCGCCGGTGCTCAATATATACACCCGGATCGACTTTTTTGCAGTGGGGAAATTGGTGCTTCCAGGAATAACAAGGGAGGAATATACAGTGATAGTCATCTCTGACCATGCTCCACATTACATGGAGATGGGTCGTGCCCAGCGCCCCACTTGAAGTCTGGACACGGACCTCTTGGCCGACAAGGCCTTCTGCCAAAAACATGACAGGCCATAGGTGAGTACATTACTAATAACCAGAACGGAGAAGTCTCACCTTCCACATTCTGGGAGGCACTGAAGGCTGTGATTAGGGAGAGATTGTAGCCTATAAGGCACGTAGAGACAGGGAAGAGAGGACGGTCAGGCAACAAACTGTTCGACTCCATCCTGGAGGTCGACAGAAAGTACTCCGAGGCCCCGACGGTAGAGCTTCTGACGGAGCGGAAAAAGCTGCAAATGGACTTGAAACTGCTATCCACCAGGAAAGCAGTGCATCAACTCCACCAGACACGGGGACCTTCTAAGAGCACGGAGAAAATGGTGGCCGCCTACTGGCTCACCAGCTGAGAAAGCAGGCAGCCACGAGGGAGATAGCCCAGGTAAAGAATAGCAGAGGAAGACTGATAACTAGCCAAAAGAGGTCAATCGGGGTATGAGAGCTTCTCCCGAGGAACGTACACCTCCGAGCCCCCCGACGGGGGCATGGGGATGAAATGGTTCCACGATGGACTGGGCGTGCCAGTCGTGAGGGACGATAGGTGGGGGAACTGGAAGCACCAATAGGTCTGTAAGAGATCATGGACATCATCAGCTCCATGCAGGCGGGGAAGGCGACTGGACCCAATGGATTCCCGGCGGACTCCTATAAACAATTTGCGCCAGCCCTGGCTCCACACCTAAGGGATATGTCCGCAGATGCACTAGCAAGGGGCGCTCTGCCTCCTACGCTAACACAGGCCGCATTATTGTTGATACCCAAAAAAACCTGACGGAATGCAGATCATACAGACCCATTTTGCTGCTCAACATTGATGTAAAGATACTCGCAAAGGTCCTGGCCAAGCAACTGGAGAACTGCATACCAAAGGTAGTCGCTGAGGACCAGATGTGCTTTGTCAAGGGTAGACAACTAATTGTGAACATCAGGCAGCTGCTAAATGTAATAATTATGCCCTCTGCCCCCCCCGCCACCCCGGGGAGAGAACACCAGAACTGATCATCTCCTTGGATGCAGACAGAGTTGAGTGGAAATACTGGAGCGCTTTGGGCTAGGAGCAGGGTTCACCACCTGGGTGAAGTTACTGTACAACGCTCCCATGGCTAACGTTCGGACCAACACCATCAGCTCTGAATACCTCCAGCTACACAGAAGTACACGACAGGGATGCCCACTGCCCCGCTCCTGTTCGGCCGAGCAATTGAACACCTGGCGATCGCTCTGCGAGACGCGAAAAGCTGGAATGGCATCCAAAGAGGAGGAAGAGAGCACAGAGTTTCACTCTATGCTGATGACCTGTTCCTGTACGTCGTGGACCCACAGAATGGCCTGAAATATGGGCGTCACGGTAGCATATTGGTTAGCACAGTTGCTTCACAGCGTCAGGGTCCCAGGTTTGATTCACGCCAAGGATTCCTAAATTGACACTGCAAAGGAGAAAAAATATGGGCGATCTGGCCCTGCCTACTGGTTCACCAGCTGAGAAAGCAGGCAGCCACGAGGGAATCTACAACACTACCACTGGGCAGCTATGGCAGAGAGGGTGAGGGGATGGACACGTGAACCCAATATGGAGTAGGTGAGGAGGCTTCCTGCAAGGGAACGACCCTCCAGGCCAATGCCATGGAAGCGCTCCCATCCGCCCCCAGCGGAATACACATCCTGCCCAGTGGTGGTAGCCACACTAAAGACATGGAACCAGATGACACAGCATTTAGGTCCAACTGAGATGCCCCTCATGACCCCCATCTGCGGAAACCACAAATTCCCACCAGCCATGTTCGATACTAACTTTAAAAGATGGAGACAGGATGGGGGGGGGGACACTAACAGTCCTGAGACTTCTACATAGGGGACAGACTAGCGACCTTGGACAAATTGACGGAAGACCTGAAACGACCGACAGGACAGGAACTCAGACGCCTCCACTTTCTCCACTTTCTCCACTTCTCCACTTTCTCCACTTTCTCCACAAAGAGCTGGCAAGATATCCCAGGGCCCCGAGAGACACACCATTAGAGGAACTGATAAACACGGAGAGCAAGGAGGTGGGGAACTGTGGGAACATCTACGGATGGTTACTGGATAGGGCAAGACTACCGCTGGACAAAGCCAAAGAAAAATGGGAGGACGAACTGAGGACAGAAGTGGGTTGGGGGCTCTGAAGCAAGGCACTGGGCAGGGCCAACTCCACCTCCTCCTGCGCAAGGCTCATGCAGATTAAAGTGGTGCACGCCCGCAACTAACCTAACCTACAAAGATGATTGATGCAGGTAGGGGAGTGGATGTTGTCCATATGGACTTCAGTAAGGCCTTTGACAAGGTTCCTCATGGCAGACTGGTACAAAAGGTGAAGTCACACGTGATCAGGGGTGAGCTGGCTAGATGGATACAGAACTGGCTAGGTCATAGAAGGCAGAGAGTAGTAATGGAAGGGTGCTTTTCTCATCGGAGGGCTGTGACTAGTGGTGTTCTGCAGGGATCAGTGTTGGGACCTTTGCTGTTCGTAGTATATATAAATGATTTGGAGGAAAATGTACCTGGTCTGATTAGTAAGTTTGCAGGCGACACAAAGGTTGGTGGAATTGCGGATAGTGATGACGACTGTCAGAGGCTGCAGCAGGATTTAGATCGTTTGGATACTTGGGCGGAGAGATGGCAGATGGAGTTTAATCCGGACAAATGTGAGGTAATGCATTTTGGAAGATCTATTGCAGCTAGGGAATATACAGTGAATGGTAGAACCCTCAAGAGTATTGACAGTCATTGAGATCTAGGTTTACAGGTCCACAGGTCACTGAAAGGCGCAACACAGGTGGAGAAGCTAGTCAAGGAGGCATATGGCATGCTTGCCTTCATTGGCCGGGGCATTGAGTATAAAAATTGGCAAGTTATGTTGCAGCTGTATAGAAACTTAGTTAGGCCACACTTGGGAGTATAGTGTTCAATTCTGGTCACCACACTACCAGAAGGGTGTGGAGGATTTAGAGAGGGTGCAGAAGAGATTTACCAGGATGTTGCCTGGTATGGAGGGCATTAGCTATGAGGAGAGGTTGAATAAACTTGGTTTGTTCTCACTGGAACTATGGAGATTGAGGGGCAACCTGATAGAGGTCTACAAAATTATGAGGGGCATAGACAGGGTGGATAGTCAGAGGCTTTTTCCCAGGGTAGAGGGGTCAATTACTACGGGGAATAGGTTTAAGGTGCGAGGGGCAAGGTTTAGAGGAGATGTACGAGGCAAGTTTTTTCCAGAGGGTAGTGGGTGCCTGAAACTCGCTGCCGGAGGAGGTGGTGGAAGCAGGGACGATAGTGACGTTTGAGGAGCATCTTGATAAATAGGATGGGAATAGAGGCATATGGACCCCAGAAGTGCAGAAGATTTTAGTTTAGACGGGAAGCATGGTCAGCACAGGCTTGGAGGGCCGAAGGGCCTGTTCCTGTGCTGTACTTTTCTCTGTTCTTTGGTTCTAACCAGATCCCGAATGAGCTGGTTCTTCCCGGAGGTGGAGGATAAATGTGAAAGGTGCCAGGGTGGCCCGGCCAATCACACCAACATATTCTGGACCTGCCCCAGACCTGCAGGGTCTGGACAGCCTTCTTCGAGGCAATGTCCAAGGTTGTGGAGGGTGGAGCCTTGCCTGAAAGTGACAAGCTTCAGGGTATCAGAACAGCCAGAGCTATATATCAGGAAGAGGTCCAATGCCCTGGCTTTTGCTTCCTTAATCGCACGCTCGAGAATCCTGCTCGGTTGGCGATCAGCAGCACCACCCACAGTTGCAGATTGGCTGGCAGACCTGTTGGAATTTCTCCATCTGGAGAAGATCAAGTACACCATCCGAGGGTTGGACAAGGGCCTGCCACAAAGTGTGGAAGGCATTCATCGGCCTGTTCCAAGACCTGTTCAAGGCCAACAGCGACTAGGGAAAGAGGGGGAGACAGGGCAGAGCAGACAATAATGTATGCAACGAGGAGAAGCAAAGGGGAAAGGGGAAAGGAGATAAGGGAACCCAAGGGAGCCACAGAAAGAAATGGGGAGGGGGGAGGGGGGGGAAAGGAGGCAGGAAGCAACCACCCCCCCCCCCTTCCCCTCCTGAACCCAAGAGGTCAACAACAGATACTGTAGAAAAGAGGAGTGGAGCTCAGCAGTAGAACACTCAGAGGGCGCAACCAATGAGGGGACGGGGAGGGGGGCAGGGAGGAAGTATGGCGGGGGACGGGGAGAAAGTAAAGAAATATGTATGTAAATAAGGAACTATACAACATATAAATACCAGGTACACCATTTGTTAAAAGTATTGTTCTGTCAAACTGAAAAACACTGATAAAACATTTTTTTAGAAATACTATACAAAATACCGATCACACAATCTCACAGCCAACAAAGCAGTCATTCAGCTCATTGCCCTGTGCCAGTTCCCTGAAAGAGCTGCATGATTATTCCCACTCAGATTTCTCCCTCAGTGTGTGAGTGCAGACCACGCAACAATCCGCCACGTACCGTGCAGTGCAATAAGCAGGTCGCACACAATTAAATAAAACTTAAAGGGAACAAGGATCTCGCAATTTCCTCAGAGGCCTGCAAGTGTTACACTTAGGATTTGGAAAATCAAAGTATCAACCGTTTAGTCAATTAAGACCAAATTCTGTGCATTTCTTCTTATATCAGAGCAACATATTCTGGTGGCACGAGGGGCTGTGTACTGGAAGGATGGTACTTTTTTCATAAGATTCTCCATTTTCTTGACAGAGTTCCCCCCAACCAAGATGGCCACAGGAAGTCAACCTGGATGTCACATGGCAGACTAATGGAAAACCCATATCAGGAGCCTAGTGCAACAAGGATCAGTTGTCGAGCCTAGCTAGACTATATAAGCAGAGCACTGAGCCCTGGTGGGGGAGGAAGCTAGCTTGGAGAATGCAAGGAAGGTGCCTTGGAGAATGAAGCTGTGTGCTTGCTGCTGACCTTGGACTCTATGATTTGGATTGCACTCTGGCCTGTATAAGAACCCGTACTTGTATTCTGACTGTTGCTGCCATGTACTGTGTTGAGTTTTCCCTGGGAAACGGATTAGCCGTCCAGGTTTCAATAGGAATATATTGGCTGGAATTCTCGAGTTGCGATTCACATTTCCCGCCAGGAGGGTAATCCTGCCCATGGGTTTCCCGGCGGTGTGGACTGATTCCAAAGGGCAATCCCATTAACCAGCGGCGGGAAGAGAGAATCCCGCTGCCCGTGAATAGTGCACGGCTGAGAAATAGACGGCTAGGGGACTAGAGAATCCCGCCCACTGTGTGCAAAGTTAGGCTAAAAAAAAGCGAGGTGATTATTTCCTTTATTTTCTGAGTATCTGTAGACCTTTAAATAAACATGTTTTGGTATTTGGACAACTGTGTGAGCTTTTAAACTGAATAAACTCCACCCCACCTATTCCCATCCCCACTCCCTTGTGACATCATATTGATTATGTTATCAGCTGATGAACAGCCTTCAGATATATATAATGACTTTTCAAGTGTGAGGGTGATTGTATAAATTGCCAAAGGCAACATAACTGAAGTGAGGACTCCCACATTCTTGTTTCAATTTTCGTGATTGCAGGGACTGAAAGATTTGAGAACATGATACTGTTATGTCAGTGGTAAATCACAGATCTCCTAATTGTATTGCTCCACCAATCCTGGTCCATATCAGAGAGTTGAGTCTGAATTTAATGTTCCCTACAGTCTGGAGGTTGATATCCAGTTAATGATGTTTGGCTGTGACACTACCTGTCAAGACAATGCAGAGGTTTTACTGCTGGCATGCTGGGCAAGTTATTTACAATGATACCAAATGGTGAAGTGTAGCCATAGTTGCCCCTGTGTTCCTTGCATAATCGCGAGATTCTGGTTTACAGACACTGGGTGTGATTTAACGGAAATAAAACAGAGTGCCATGTCAGACACATTTAGCCGGGTGTTTCCCAGCAGTGGCAGCGCCGAGAATGACCCCACTATAAAATGGATTTCTACTTTATTTCTGGGCCTTGGCAAGGGTTCCCTCCGCCGAGGCCACGCTTGGTCCCAGGATGGCACTGCCAGGGTGCCCAGAGCCTGATCACCCACGGGCCTTTGATCGACTGGGAGACACCCCCCCCCCCCATTTCAGAGGCCTGTTAAGACTCAACCACTTTGCTGTTGATCTGGGGTTGCATGTAGGACAGACCAGTTAAGGAGGGTTGATTTCCCTCCCTCCTGAGGATGGGCAGTATTGAACCAAATTGACTTTTACAATAATTGACAATACGGAGACCAACATTTAGTTCCAGATTTTATTAATTTAATTTAAATTCCACCAGCTGTTATGGGATTTGAACCCATGTTCCCAGAGCATTAGCCTGGGTCTCTAGATTACTAGCCTCGCGACATTACTATTAGGTCACCATCCCACCCACCCAACTTGGGATACTGAATGTAGCTAATATTGGAGAAAACAATGGAGCAGCTCGTCATGCATGGTTGCAAAGGAACCCACTTAATTATCTGATATTTGCTACACCCTGGTCCTGACCCTGAAAAATGTATCCAGGACTGATATAAGTTTTGTGGACCAATGAATGTGGCAGAAAGTAATGTTTGTTTTCCCAGCTGTATTTATTGTTTGATTGTCACAGCATGGGTAGGATGATGTTATCGGGCACACTTTTTTTTCATAGAATTTACAGTGCAGAAGGAGGCCATTCGGCCCATCGAGTCTGCACTGGCTCTAGGAAAGAGCACCCGACCCAAGCCCATACCTCCACTCTATCCCCATAACCCAGAAACCCCACCTAACACTAAGGGGCAATTTGGACCCTGAGGGCAATTTATCATGGCCAATCCACCTAACCTGCACATCTTTGGACTGTGGGAGGAAACCGGAGCACCCGGAGGAAACGCACGCACACACAGGGAGAACGTGCAGACTCCACACAGACAGTGACCCAAGCCAGGAATCGAACCTGGGACCCTGGCGCTGTGAAGCATTTGTGCTATCCACAATGCTACCGTGCTGCCCTATGTATCTTGTATGCTCTTGTTGCCCTTTTGTATCTATGTTAAATGTAAATGTCACCACAATTGGCTTTCCCCTTTTGGGAGAGAGCTGACTGGTGGTGATTTAACCTGAGGAGACTGAGCCAACTGAGCTAAACTGACCTCCACATCTATGTACACCAAAATGTAAAGAGATTTAAAAGGCAGCAGGGTAGCATGGTGGTTAGCATAAATGCTTCACAGCTCCAGGGTCCCAGGTTCGATTCCCGGCTGGGTCACTGTCTGTGTGGAGTCTGCACGTCCTCCCCCTGTGTGCGTGGGTTTCCTCCGGGTGCTCCGGTTTCCTCCCACAGTCCAAAGATGTGCGGGTTAGGTGGATTGGCCATGATAAATTGCCCGTAGTGTCCTAATAAAAGTAAGGTTAAGGGGGGGTTGTTGGGTTACGGGTATAGGGTGGATACGTGGGTTTGAGTAGGGTAATCATGGCTCGGCACAACATTGAGGGCCGAAGGGCCTGTTCTGTGCTGTACTGTTCTTTGTTCTATATAGAGCCGTGATGAGACACAGTGCAATCAGTATTCCTAGACAGAATTTTTGATGGTGTTCTAAGCATTAAAGATGGGCATTTATCCATCCATTGTGAAAACTGATAACATATTTGATGCGGTATACTTTAGTTACTGCTGCCTCATTTGAGCACACTTTTCTTTATACCACAATTTATTAACCAGCAAAAATAACTGAAGGACCAACCTCAATATTTTCTCCATTAGATTAAAAGGCGAAAAAGTTGTTCAGATTAAATTCTGTATACCATCTATTTTCACTTATGTTTGAGCCCAAATGGCTGTATTGTAAACCCCTCCTGGAGATATTCCCCCTTGTTGCCCAGTTCATAAGTATCTAGTTCATAAGTTCATAAGATATAGGAGGAGAATCACCACAGCGGTTAGCACTGTTGCTTCACAGCTCCAAGTTCCCAGGTTCGATTCCCGGCTTGGGTCACTGTCTGTGTGGAGTCTGCACATTCTCCCCATGTATTGCGTGGGTTTCCTCCGGGTGCTCCGGTTTCCTCCCACAGTCTGCTGTTAGGTGAATTGGAAATTCTGAATTCTCCTTTAGTGTACCTGAACAGGTGCTGGAGTGTGGCGATGAGGGGCATTTCGCAGTAACTTCATTGCAGTGTTAATGTAAACCTACTTATGACACTAGTAAAGATTATTATTATTAATCAGGCCATTTGGCCCATTGGGTCTGCTCCGCAATTCGATCATGGCTTCTCATCCTGGACTTAACTCCCGTCCTGCTCATTCTCCATAACCCTTCAACCCATTACCAAATAACAATGTGTGACTCCTCCTTAAATTTACTCACTGTCCCAGCATCCGACGCACTCTGGGGTAGCGAGTTCCACAGATTCACAACCCTTTGGGAATTGCTCCTCAACTCTGTTTTAAATTTGCTACCTCTTATCCTAAGACCTCTTGTGGTAGAATGCTCCACGTCTACTTCATCCATACATTTTATCATCTTGTAGACATCAATTTGATCTATCTTCATTCTTCTGAACGCGAGAGAGTATAGGCCTAAACTGTTCAATTTCTTTTCATACGACAAACCCTTCATCTCTGGAATCAACCTAGTGAACCTCCTCTGAACTACCTCCAATGCCGCTACATTTTTCCTCAAATAAGGGGACCAAAACTGTGCACAATACTCCAGGTGTGGTCTCACCAGTGCCTTGTATAGTTGCAACAACACATCCTTATCTTTATGCTCTATTTCTTTAGCTATGAATGTCTAGACCTGTAGCTGCAGGTAGCATGTGTGGGGAAAGCTTGTTTGACTTTTCCTGCCCATATGTTTTGCATACTCTGGGAGTTGTCAGTATTTCATAGAATCCCTACAGTCGAGAAGGATGTTCTTAAATTGTAACTGAAAAAGTTGGGAGAGAGTTTTAACTGCCATCCTTAATCCCACTCTTACAAATCAAAGAGCAAACTACGATAATTTGATTTTGTGGCCATACTGGCAATTCATCCATTTTTGCTAGTTTGAACTCCAGACATAATCCCACAGAGTTATAAAAGGAGTACATCGTTACATAAATCCTGGATTAATTTCTCAAAATGAACTGGTATGAGCACAGTGGGCCGAATGGCCTCCCTCTGTGCTGAGGGTTCTTATTATTTTTGCTCCATCTTATGCTGCTGGGTAAAAACCCCAGTGGCCTCAATGCTCTCAAATATCAAAAGGTAAAATGCAAGAAAACTCCGACTTTTGTTCAGTATCTAGCTGCATGGCGCCTACAATGGGCAGACAATGTTCTCACTCGTCTACCAGAGGATCAGTGCAGCAGGAGCACGGTGACCATAAAACTCTCCAAGTTCCAGCACTTTCATCCTGTGTTAAATATTCACTGACTAGAATTGACTGTGGGTGATGCAACCTGCATCATCACTGAGCATTCAAATAGATGGAGATGGCCATAAAAATAAAATAGTAAAAAAATAGTGAGTGTAGGAAGGAGAAGGAGGTTGTGGGACATGGGACAGCTGGGCATGAGGGGCATGAAAGGGAGGGTCCAATGGGTACAAGAATGATGAAGGCAAGAGCAAAGGAGGGAGGGCAGGGGGATGGGAGAGAAGGTGATGAGTGCCACAGAAGAGGGAGTGTCAGCGGAGAGGGCATGGAAGGAATTTGGGCAAGGGGAATGAGAGAGAGGGGTGAGACATGGGAGAGAAGGCACAAGGGACATGGAAAAGATGGGGGGAGAAGCGCACCGATTGGGTTTGAGGAGTCTGGGGGAACGAGAGAGAGAGAGAGAGAGTGGATGGCACAGAAGGACAAGACACAACATAGGAGGGACAGGATGTGAGGGGAATGGAAGAAGGGCTGAGGGGACAATGGGTAGGTACCAAGAGGAGGAGGGGCGGGGCATGGGAGAGACAGGCAATTGGCACTGAGGGAAGGGGAGAGGAGGGTAAGGCGTTTGAGACGCAGGACCATGAGAGATGGGGAGAGGGATTAGTGAGGTAAGAGCGACAGGGGGAAGAGGGGATGAGAGTGGCGGGGAGAGGAAGAGGGGATGAGAGTGGCAGGGAGAGGAAGAGGGGATGAGAGTGGTGGGGAGAGGAAGAGTGGATGAGAGTAGGGGGAGCGGGAGAGGAAGAGGGGATGAGAGTGGGGAGTGGGAGAGGAAGAGGGGATGAGAGTGGGGAGTGGGAGAGGAAGAGGGGATGAGAGTGGGGAGTGGGAGAGGAAGAGGGGATGAGAGTAGGGAGGAGGGGAAGAGGTGATGAGAGTGGGAGAGGGCAGAGGGGATGAAAGTGGGGAAGGGAGAGGATGAGAGTGGGGAAGAGGAAGAGGGGATGAGTGGGGGCAGGGAAGAGGAGATGCGAGTGGGGGAGGGCGAGAGGAAGAGGGGATGAGATGGGGTGGGAGAGAGGAAGAGGGGATGAGAGTGGTTGGAGAGGAAGAGGGGATGAGAGTGGGGGGAGGGAGAGAGGAAGAGGGGATGAGAGTGAGGGGAGGGAGAGAGGAAGAGGGGATGAGAGTGGGGGGAGGGTGAGAGGAAGAGTGGATGAGAGTGCGGAGAGGAAGAGGGATGAGAGTGGGGGGGAGCGAGAGAGGAAGAGGGGATGAGAGTGGGGGGAGGGAGTGGAAGAGGGGATGAGAGTGGAGAGGGAGGGAGAGAGGAATAGGGGATGAGAGTGGGGGGAGAGGGAGAGAGGAAGAGGGGATGAGAGTGGGTGGAGGGTGAGAGGAAGAGTGGATGAGAGTGGGGAGAGGGAGGGAGAGGAAGAGGAATGAGAGTGGGGGGAGGGAGAGAGGAAGAGGTGATGAGAGTGGGGGGAGGGAGAGAGGATGAGAGTGGGGGGGAGAGAGGAAGAGGGGATGAGAGTGGGGGGAGAGGGAGAGAGGAAGAGGGGATGAGAGTGGGGGGAGGGAGAGAGGAAGAGGGGATAAGAGTGGGGGGAGGGAGAGAGGAAGAGGGGATGAGAGTGGGAGGAGGGAGAGAGTATTAGAATTAGAACAGTACAGCACAGAACAGGCCCTTCGGCCCTCAATGTTGTGCCGAGCAATGATCACCCTACTCAAGCCCACGTATCCACCCTATACCAGTAACCCAACAACCCCCATTAACATTATTTTTTTAGGACACTAAGGGCAATTTAGCCTGGCCAATCCACCTAACCCGCACATCTTTGGACTGTGGGAGGAAACCAGAGCACCCGGAGGAAACCCACGCACACACGGGGAGGACGTGCAGACTCCGCACAGACAGTGACCCAGCCGGGAATCGAACCTGGGACCCTGGAGCTGTGAAGCATTGATGCTAACCACCATGCTACCTTGCTGCCCTAAAGCGAGGGGATGAGTGGGGGGGAGAGAGAAAGAGGGGATGAGAGTGGGGGGGAGAGAGGAAGAGGGGATGAGAGTGGGGGGAGAGGGAGAGAGGAAGAGGGGATGAGAGTGGGAGGAGGGAGAGAGGAAGAGGGGATGAGTGGGGGGGGGGGAGGAAGAGGGGATGAGTGGGGGGGGGGAGAGGAAGAGGGGGTGAGAGGAAGAGGGGATGAGAGTGGGGTGAGAGGAAGAGGGGAATGTGAGGAAGAGGGGATGTGAGTGGGAGGGGGCGGGGTGGAGCAGTAAACAAGTTTCCCAACCTGCGAAGGTCCTGCACCCCATTCCCAAATCGGTCCTCAAACTCCTCCCAGGCCACTTTCTGGCTCTGGACTCCATCCGAGCCGAAAGAGGACAGATCCAGGATCGCGGACACCTCCTCGAAGCCGGAGGTGAAGTCGTTGAAGTTGATGGAGCCGTCATTGTCCACGTCCAGCTTGTGGAAGAGCGGACCGATCTGCGAGCGAGCGACACTGAGCTCTCGGCAAACACTCGAGAAATCCTCGAACTCGATCAGCCCCGAGCGGTTCAGGTCACAAGCCGAGAAAAGTCTCCTCAAATCCGGCCGGGTCATTGCAGCAGTTTCCATCCGGCAGCAGCTGGCTCTCTGATCGCTTGCAGGGGACCAGGCTCTGGTCAATATCCCTTGTTAATATCCCCGCTGGCTCTTGTTAATATCCCTGGGACTCAAGTTTCTTTGCACCGGGCTAAAAGGGGGGGGTGGGGACCGCTTCTTGACGTCAGGTTACATTGCCCAGTAATCCTGGTTACACAGGACGAGCTGCAAATCAGTTCCACACCAGGCACTGCAGGAGGATCATTCTGTGACTGTCAAGGTTGAAGCTGCAAAACCGCCCACCACACCAGGTTGGAGGAAACACAGATTCGACGTGTTAATCAAAGCCCTGAATTACAGCAGACACTTCCTGGAAGGTGCTATTTCTTGCCACAATTAATTGTTCCAGGTCAAATTCCACCCTCCTCTCTGAATCACCTGGAACAATGCCACCGGACGGGAGGTTTGACACTTTTTAAAACAAAATCGAAGCAAACTTTAGCATTGCTCTCTGATTGCACTCTGTGCATGATGTGTTTCGAGAGTGGGAAGGTGGAGATATATGGCAAACTTGGCTGATGTTCACAGTTTTCTTTGGAAATTTTCACAGTAACTTCAATGCAGTGTTAATGTAAGCCTACTTGTGACAATAATAAATATTAAAAAAATTAGATCACTCGCTGATTGTCCACCCAAGGTACTCCGTGTTACTGGTCATAGATTCTATCGGTTTTGTATTGCTGTTGAGCCCGATCCTAGAGCCACATCTTCAACCGCACACTTGGCAGGAGTTTCCGGGAGGTGGGATTGGTCCAGGGACTCAACAGTGGATGCTCCACAGTGCAGTACTGCTGGAGGGGGCCGGTGGGTTTAGCTAAGTTGGCTAGACAGCTGGTTCATGATGCTGAGCAAGGCCAGCAGCGCGGGTTCAATTCCCGTACCGGCTGAGGTTATTTGTGAAGGCCCCGGCTTCTCAACCTTTCCCCTCACCTGAGGTGTGATGATCCTCAGGTTAAACAACCACCAGTCAGCTCTCCCCCTTCAAATGGGAAAGCAGCATCTGGTCACCTGGGACTATGGCAATTTTACCTTACTGCTGTCTCTTTAATGTCGGGTTGCCAATTGTGAGTTCTCACGTGACTGAAGAGTCCACTGTGCGACCCACAATCTCGGTACAAGTTCTCTCCCCGAAGACAGCTCCTTGGCTCATTCTCTGCTCATGTTTCATCCTGAACTGTTTTTTCTGACAGTTTTGCTCGGTAGGGCGAGTGGGTGGGGTGGGATGGAGTGGGGGGGGGGGGGAGTGGGATGGAGTGGGGGGGGGGGGAGTGGGATGGAGTGGGGGGGCGGGGCTGAGTGGGTGGTGTGGGGGGCGGGCAAGGAGATGGGGGGGATAGGGTGAGGAGACCAGCCTAAATCTACCTCAGCCAGAACTGGAATTGAATCCCCATGGACGGATGTTTTAATTACACACAAACTGTTATATTCCTTTTCCCTCTCTCAATTCTGTGGGAAAATGGATGAAAACAAACACTTTTGTTGGAAATTGGGGAAACACAGAGTTTTACAAAACAGAAAGAGGCCCTTCGGCCCACCATGTTTGTGCCGGTAATCTATTCTAACCCCCATTTTCCAGCACTTGGTCAGTAGCCATGTATGTTATGATGTTTCAAGTGCTCATCTAAATACTTTTTTAAATGTTGAGGGTTACTGCCTCTACCACCCGTTCAGGCAGTGAGTTCCAGATTCCCACCACCTTCTGGGGATGAAAAAAGTTTTCCTTAAATCCCCTCTAATTCTCCTGTTCCTGACCTTAAATTTACGCCTCCTGGTTATTGACTACTCTACGATGGAGGAAAGTTTCTTCCTATCTATCTCCCTCATTATTTTGTACACTACAATGAGGTCCCACTGAGCCTTCGCTGCTCAAAGGAAAACAGCCCCACTCCATCCGGCTCTATTCATAGCTGAAGCACTCCAGTCCAGGCAACAACCTGGTTAATTTCCTCTGCACCCTTTCGAGTAAAATCACATAATTCTTATGGTTTGGCAACCAGAACTGCACACAACACTCAAGCTATGGCCTAACAAGGATTTTATACAGCTCCATCATAACCTCTCTGCTCTTATATTCTATGCCTCAGATAATAAAGGCAAGCACCCCAAATACCTTCTTAACCAATGCCTTCAGGGACCTTTGGAAATGCACCCCGAGGTCCCTCTGGTCCTCTGTACTTCCTAGCGCCTTACCGTTCATTGACATGGCCATTATAAAGACACGGGTGGAATTTCATGCCCTCCCCTATGGTGAGTTTGGTAGTGGGGCGCTTCATATTATTATGTGGGAGGGTGGAAGGTGGAGAATCTCAATTAAGACCTGTGGACAACCTTCCCATTCCACTGCCAATTGAAGCCCTTCAGTGGCCAATTAAATCCATTGAAGGGATTCATCCCACCACTTCTGGCATTGACACAGTGGCAGGCAGGGATCTCAACAAATGGGAAGCCAGAAAAGCAAACCCTGTCGGGATTGTTTCCAGGCTCCTGGGGGCCATGGGGTGGGGTGTTTGTCGTTCGTTCAAAGGCGCTCAGTGCTTGATCGAGGGGGCCGACATCAGGGCGTGGGTGGCCAAAAGAATTATCCCACTGCCCTTGCTACCATGGGGTCCAATGGACCTGTACCTGGGTCCATTGGGGTTCCTTGGCATCAAATAGGTGTTGTACCAACAGCAGCCATTCCATTCCTGGTGGCATTGCCAAGGATGAAGAGCTAGCAGATTTTGATTGGCCGG
Source organism: Scyliorhinus canicula (assembly GCF_902713615.1). Lineage (NCBI taxonomy): Eukaryota > Metazoa > Chordata > Chondrichthyes > Carcharhiniformes > Scyliorhinidae > Scyliorhinus > Scyliorhinus canicula. Next base: position 40,767,158 of record NC_052157.1, read on the forward strand.
CAGCTCTCGGCAGGCAGGACTTGATCAGGAAGGCCCACTGCTGCCATGTTAGGTGCCTGAGTGGCAATTAATTTGATGGGTCTTCCCAAAAAGAGATGATGCAGGATTCTCGTCAGCTCTATTTGTCGGTGAGATCCCTGTTGCCCTCATTAAGTACCACCCATAGGTCTTAATGGCATAAAAGGCTGCACAGCCCATCAAACACCATCCCTGTAATCCTGAAAGAATATTCAATTTCTCCCTTCTACCATCGTCATGGGCAGTGAGTTGCAGCTTGTTAGCACTTGTGCATATTTTAAAAAAAAAGTTATTTTCACCTCTTCCCTGCTCCTGTTGCCCAAAACCATAAATCTAGTCTTTGTACCATCAGATGGGAAGAATCTTTCTTTGTCTACTTTGTTTAAACCTTTCACCTCTATCAGATCTTCCCTCAACATTCAAAGAGAACAACCCAAATTGCCCAACCTACCCTTTGTAGATAAAATCCGGGGCGGAATTCTCCACAGGGGGCCGAATTCGTGAAGGCCGTCGTGAACTCGGCCGAGGTTCACGACGGCCTTGGAGGCCGCTCCCCGCACCTAATTCACCCCCACTCAGGGGGCTAGGAGCAGACCTCCGTCTTTCTCGGCAGCGACCTCATCACGCCGAGAATGTGAAGGTTGCCGGTTCCAACCCGCGCATGCGCGGATGACATCAGCGCGCAGACGACACAAACCCGCGCATGCGTGGTGCCGTCTTTCTCCACCGCCATCTGGCAAGACGTGGCGGCTTGATCTTGCCGGGCGGCGGAGGGGAAAGAGTGCGTCTGTCTTGGACGCTGGCCTGACTATCGGTGGGCACCGATCGCGGGCCTGTCCCCTCCCGTGCTCCCATCCAAATCGGGCCCCTAGATGCCCCAAACTGGCATCTGGCGCCCGTTTCACGAATGCAGCAACCAGGTGTGGTTGCTGCCGTGGTGAAACGGGCGTGAAGGGCCGGCCGCTCGGCCCATCGGGCTTGGAGAATCGCCGTTCGCCGTGAAAAGCGGTGATCTTTCCGAAGGGGGGGGGTGCCAGGGGGCGTAAAAAATGTCAGGAGGCCCTCCCACGATTCTCCCGTGCCACGTGGGGAGCGGAGAATTCCGCCCCCATTCCTGAAGCCATTCTGGTAAATGTCCTCTGCAGCCTCTCACGGACCATCAGACCCTTCCTCATGTGTGATGACCAAAACTGGATTTAATACTCAATACTCTCTGTGGTCACAGATATGTACGAACGGTGGATAAGATTTTGAACAGGTTGACTAAAACCGGTCATTAACAGCCTCAGAATGGAATGAGGCAACTTGTCATCCCATTAACAATTGCAATACCTCCATTTTGTAATCATCAGCTGCCCAAATCTTCTGCCTATTTCAGAGGATAAGCCCCTTCATAATATGGAAATCAGGGTCCCCGATTTAGATGGATCGCTGCTGCCACTCCAGGTAGGAACTGTTTGGATTCTGAATTGTGCACACGCCAACCAGTTACATGACCAATGGAAGTGATGATTCCCTCCATAGTTAAATGTTGAAGTATTCTCTTGGGATCCAGAAAACCACGAAGGTAACCCGAGCAGCTTCTGCCCGGGATCCGCGATTGGGCACTTCCTCTCCCAATCACAAGGCTCAAGGTCAAAAGCAAGCCCATTCACTGCAACAGGAATTAAGCAAATGAGAGTCATTGGAAATGGAGCTGTTTCTAAGGAGAATTGACATTGGATAAACCTAAGGCACTTTGACATTACAAGAATGTCCTTTCCAAATGAACTGGTTTGTAATAGTTTCAGGGCTGGGCAATCTTATTGAAACTCTTCAAACCCTGGAAGCTATTTGAGGAACATTGAAAAAAAATGTTTTTGTTTAAAAATGCTGTCAAATCTTTGTCAATCATCATTACCTTAGATAAAATGATAAATAGTTTTAACATTAAAAGGAATCGGTATTTTTATGGCAATGTATTGCTTCTTCAGGATATCCTGAACTGTTTGACAGCCAATTAACTATTTTTAAAAATACAATCATTGTTGTCACGTAGGCAAGTACACCAGCTGATTTTTACACACAGCAAAGTGCCATCGGGCGCAATTAAATGGAAATGAAACAGAGTCCTGTTTTGGACGAGTTTAGCCGGATGCTTCCTGGTGCTAGCAGCGCCGAGAATGACCCTGCTATTAAACGGGACTCTGCTTCATTTTTTGGGCCTCGCCGAGGCCACACTTTATGCTCGTTTCCTGCACTAATGAGCTCAGTGCAGGAAGAGATGAACCCCCCACCATGGCCTTCAGATTCCCCAATGCCCCAACGTATCAATTGGGAGGTTCTCAAGCCCCCCGCACCCCACTTAATAAGGGAACGGCACCCCGGGCCCGATCCCCAGCATGGTCAAGATGCACCTTGGTACTTCCAGCCTGGCACAGTGACGGTGCTCCTGTTAGCATGGCAGTGCCACCTGGGCACTGCCAGGGTGCCTAGGTGGCACTGCCAAGGTACCCAGATGGCATCAGGAGTGTCAAGATTCAACCCTGCCCAGGGCCTGATCACCTGGCAGCCCCGCTAAGTATGCCGAGATGCCTAGTTCACATTTGTGGAAACCAGTGCTAAATGACACCCGCTCAGGATTGGAGGTGTGGCCATCAGGACCCTCGCCTTGAGTAACTCCGGCACTGACATATTCAAGTGAGATTAACTACTCACTTGAGTATGCAAATCTGGATCACGCCTATTGAGATATCGGGAGGTGTAAAGAGAATGATAAATCTCACGAGAGGCATCCCGTGAGAGTTACCAGCCATGTGATGTCCCAAGTCGGGCGCGACAAGGCCATTAGTTCGCGCCCATAAAGAGCAAGTGAGCCAAATGAGGCTGGATTCTCCGATTTTGGGGTTATGTCCCCAGGCCGGCGTGGGAATGGTGGGGTTTTACGCCAGAAAAAATGGTGTAAAATGGCCACCGATTGCCCCTTTTTCTGGCGGCTAGCAGGATACGCCCTGGAGAATTGGCGGGTCCATGGCTGCGCATGTGCATGGCGGCGGCCTGCAGCGGCTGTGCCGTGTGATATGGCAGACGCGGTCTGCGGACCCTGGCCGCGCAAAATAGCCCGCCCCTTCGACCGGCTCGCGCACCCCGGACTACCCCCCACAGTGCCCCCAGCCCCGAATAATGTCCCCCCCCCCCACCTGTGGATCGACCCTCCCCCAACTGTGGTGGCGCTGGACTGAGTCCGTAGGTGCCATGCCGAGTTCCCGACGGATGAAACCACACGCGATCGATGCTGTCGGGAACTCGGCTAGTTGGGGGCGGAGCATTGGTGGGCGGGTCTCGGCAATGTCCTGAAGCCGCCGATATGTGGCGTGGGCGTACTCCTAGAGTACGCCACTTTGGAGGGTCGTAAACTTGGATTGTCCGATCATTTGTCAAACGCGATTTCAGTGTCAGCGACCGGGGAATCCAGCCCATGGACTGTGTTAATTGAGAGGCAAATCTTTGAGCGGAATACAAGGTAAAATCTAATTGAATGAGTATATATACACACTAATTGTGTCAATGGCAATCTAGTATCTAAATAGATAAGTGTGTTTATGTTTTCACTCGTATACACATTGGCTCCAGGTCAAGAAAAGTCTTGATTTAAAAATTTTCACTATGACTGAATAGTCTTATCCTGTTCCCTAACTTTTCTATGGTTTTGTTTTCAGTTTTCTTCATGGCCTCATCTCCTCCAACCCCACGACCCTCCGAGGTGGGCCGGCAGATGGTGAGGATCACAGGGCGAGATTCTCCGCACTCCTGACGGTGCGGAGAATAGCGTGGCTCGTAAAATTTTACGGCCACGCTGTTCCGACGCCCTCCCGCTATTCTCCCCCCCCCCCCCCCCACGCCCGACTCCCGATACGAATCGCTGCCGCCGTTTTTTTACGGCCGGCAGCGATTCTCAGCTGATCGATGGCCGAGTTCCCAGCCCTTTACGGCTGTTTTTACGAACGGCAAACACACCTGGTCTGGCGTTCGTAAAAACGGCCGTAAACTCTCGATTTTTTAAAACCATGGCACCGATTGGCACGGCAGTACCACGGCCGTGCCAAGGGTGCCATGGGCCCGCTATCGGTGGGCACCGATCACGGGCAGCGGGCCCGATGCCCGCGCACTCTTTGTCCCTCCACCGCCCCGCTGTATCACTTCGCCGGGCGGCTGAGGGGCATCCCGGCCCGCGCATGCGCAGGTTTCGCGCAAATGCGCGATGACGTCATCCGCGTATGCGCGGGTTGGAGTCTTCCAATCCGCGCATGCGCGGCTGACGTCATATGACGCGTCAGCCGGCGCTAACTCTGGCAAGCGGGCTTAACAAAATTCGTTAAGCCCGCGATGCCGGAGTTTACGGCGTCGGCATGCTAGCCCCGACCGGGGACCAGAATCGGTTCCCGGTCGGGAAGGGGGGGGCTGGCGTCAAACCCGCCCGGATTTGACGCCAGCCTTACGATTTCTCCCCATATGGGAGAATCGCGCCCACAGAGTCTATCGAAGAATATAGGTTGAGTGATTGGTGAAATATACTGTTGGAAAGGGGCCTCACGGTAGCATGGTGGTTAGCATCAATGCTTCACAGCTCCAGGGTCCCAGGTTCGATTCCCGGCTGGGTCACTGTCTGTGTGGAGTCTGCACATCCTTCCCGTGTGTGCGTGGGTTTCCTCCGGGTGCTCCGGTTTCCTCCCACAGTCCAAAGATGTGTGGGTTAGGTGGATTGGCCATGATAAATTGCCCATAGTGTAAGGTTAATGGGGGGATTGTTGGGTTATGGGTATACAGGTTACGTGGGTTTAAGTAGGGTGATCATTGTTCGGCACAACATCGAGGGCCGAAGGGCCTGTTCTGTGCTGTACTGTTCTATGTTCTATGTTCTAAAGTGTGAAATTTTGCACTTTGCGAGGAAGAATAAATTAGCTGAGTATTATTTAAATGGAGAAGGACTGCAGATAGCTTCAGCACAGAGGGATTTGGGGGTCCTTGTGCATAAATCGCATGGAGGTTCCGCAGGTAATTGCTAAGGCAAATGGACTGTTAATGAAAGCAAATTATTAGGGATGCTGGAATCTGAAACAAAAACAGACAATACTGGACAATCTCAGCAGATGTGACAGCATCTGTGGAGAGAGAAGGGAGCTGACATTTCAAGTCTGTGACTATTTGTCAACAGACTGTTGGTCTTTATTTCAAAGGGAATGGAATCTAAAAATAGGGAAGTCCTGCTAAAGCTAGTTGGGCCACACCTGGAATATTGTGAACTCTCTGGTCCCCTTATATAAGGGGAGTCCAGAACAGGTTCACTAGGCTGATCCCTGATTTGGGGGGACATTCGGTGGCATTGGGCATCACGGTGGCACAGTAGTTAGCACTGCTGCTTCACAGCGTCAGGGACCCGGGTTTGATGGCAACCTTGGGCGACTGTCTGCATGAAGTTTGGACATTCTTCTCGTGTCTGCATGGGTTTCTTCTGGGTGCTTTGGTTTCCTCCCACAGTCCAAAGATGTGCAGGTGAGGCAGATTAGGCATGTCCAAAAAACGTTAGGTGGGATAGGGTGGGGGAGTAGGCTTAGGTAGGATGCTCTTTCGGAGGGTCGATGCGGAATCGATGGGCTGAATGATCTCCTTCTGCTCTGTAGGGATTCTATGATTGATATTCCTATGAGGAGAGGTTGAGTAGGTTGGGCCTGTACTCATTGGAGTTTTGGAGCATGAGAGGCTACCTTATTAAGACATATAGGATTCTCAGAGGGCTTGACAGCGTAGATGTTGAGAGGTTGTTTTCCCCTTGTGGGAGAGTTGAAGACCAGAGAACATAATCAAAGAGTAAGGAGTCACCCATTTAAGACAGAGGTTGGGAGGATTTGTTTCTCGACGGGTGAGGGGAGAGCAGTGAATCTGTAAATTATTTACCGCAGAGGGCTGTAGAGGCTGGATGGTTAATGTTCAACCGCTGAAATAAACAGGTTTATTGAAACCAAGGGTTATTGGAATAAGGTGGGAAAGTGGAGTTGAGGATTATCATATCGGATCAATCATGATCTCATTGAATGACGGAGCAGACTTGATGGACCAAATGGCCTATTTCTGCTCCTATGTCTTATGGTCTTATATCTGTACTTCTCCAATTTTGGCATCTTCTGCATTCTGGCCTCTTCTGGTATTTCCAATTTGAATTGCTCCACCATTGGTGGCTGTGCTTCCATTTAACAGGGCCCCAAGGTCTGGGATACCCTCCCCACACCTCTCCACCTCACTTTTTTTCTTTAAGCCACTTCACAAAATATTTGACCAAGGTTTGGTCTTAACCATAGAACCATAGAATTCCTACAGTGCAGAAGGAGGCCATTTGGCCCATCACGTCTGCACCGACCCTCTGAAAGAGAACCCTTCCCAGGCCCACTGCCCCACCCTATCCCCGTAACCCCACCTAACCTGCACACCTTTGGACATGAAGGGGCACTTCAGCATGGTCAATCCACCGAATTCGCACGTCTTTAGACTGTGGGAGGAAACTGGAGCACCCGGAAGAAACCCACGCAGACACGGGGAGAATGTATAAACTCCACGTGGACTGTCACCCAAAGCCGGAATTGAACCCAGGTCTCTAGTGCTATGAGACAGCAGTGCTAACCACTGTGCCACCGTGCCACCCAGGTCTTCTGACCTAACATCCTCTTGTGTGGCTTGGTCGTACTTTATTCTATAATGCTTCTGTGAATCACCTTGGACTTACATTTCATTAAAAGTACTATATAAAAATATGTTGTTGTTCATTCATAATATGCCAATCGCTCTCCACAAAGCAAGGAAAACCTGATAAACCACGAGCCACAAACCCACACCACTATACATCTTTGCAGCCCTTGTTGCAGCTCACTGACTAAGCAGACATCAATACAGTAACATATATTGTGGTAAGTATTGACACTGATGAAGGTTAGGGTGAGTATTCACTGAGGCAGTGACTTGGTAAGAAAGGTGATCAATGATAAACTAGCTAGATGTCACAGGTCAGCAGCCAAAACGGTGCAATTGGTTTTTAATGAGCTTTTTAGTTGTTCAGAGGGTGTGGGCAATACAATATTAATTAGTCATTTGTTACTCTCCTGAGGGTAATAAGAGTCAACCACATAGTTCCCTAAAGACTATGAGTCAATCAGATAGTCTTTTACCACAACCTGGCAGCTTTTCTTATCGTTTTCTGATGCTAGCTACACGAGAAGAGGTATTTCAGTACGCCCACTTTCAAATGGAGTCTGTTCTAGCAGCAGAACATAATCCCTAATATCACTTTCTTTGGTTCAGCACCCAATGTTGCGTTTTTGTGAAGTACCTTTGGATGGTTTTCATACACAAATGAAAGCTGTTGGTTGTGGTTTTATGCCTGACATGAGGATGTTATCTGGGTAGCATGAAGGTCAGTGTCGACTACGACAATGAACATGGATATTTCGAAGCTAGCATCGCTGTGTGTCATGTATCATTTCATTTGTATTCCAGACTTCAGTATGGTATAAATTCTCACATCGCTGCTATGGAGTTTTTAGTGTTGAAATTCCAAATAATCATGGTCAGAATCCATTCTCTTGGAGAATAGATTGACAAAGGGATTTCAAAGCCTTATTAATGACCCCTGTTCAACGGTCACTGATCCACGCCTTCCATGGCAGGAGTTTGATGCCATTAATCCCCCCCACCCCACCCCCAGTGGAAGTAGTGCCACTTCAGCGACAAATGAGCCTACAGCAACCACATTACACAGGGGACATGAACAAAAACCAAACAAAATTGAATCATTGTCATTATATTTTATTTCGATTCACTAGCTTTCGGAGCGCAGTTCCTTAATCAGGTGAGTCTCACCTGAGGAAGGAGCAGTGCTCCGAAAGCTAGTGATTTGAAACAAACCTGTTGGACTTTAACCTGGTGTTGTAAGACTTCTTACTGTGCTCACCCCAGTCCAACACCGGCATCTCCACATCATTATATTTTATAAAATAGAACTCTTTTGTGGAGCAAAAGATGGAACTCAGTTGCCCAAAAGCTGAATATAATGGGCGATGACCCTGAATTGTCTATACAATGAGGTCTATTTCAGATAGATGTGGCAGGCTTCCTGTATCCCCTTGCAACATATATTCAACTGTCCACTGGCATTACCCTTCAACTGGGAGAACACACAATGGAAGGAGAAGGGTGGCATGGTGGCGCAGTGGTTAGCACTGCTTCCTCACGGTCCTGAGGTCGCAGGTTCGATCCCAACGCCAGGTCACTGTCCGTGTGGAGTTTGCATATCTCCCCATGTTTGTGTGAGTCTCACCCCACAACCCAAAGATGTGCAGGGTATGGTGTACTGGCCACACTAAATTGACCCTTAATTGGAAAGAAAAGAATTGGGCACACAAATATTTTTTTAAAAACAATGGCAGGAGAACATAACGTCTAACACAACAACCCTCCTCACACGAAAGAGAAAAGGTGTGATAAAAATATGGAAGGCATGAACAAAACAAATGACAAAAATTGTATCATTGTCACATTTTTGAACCTAGAATTCTTTTATGCAGCACAAGATTAATTTAGTTGCCCACAAGCCAAACATTATATGCAACGGACCACAATAAAAATAGAGTTGGCAAACCCCCAGTAGTCTGATTGTACTTGTGTCCCGGAATAAATTATTGGGCCAGATTCTCCGGTGTTCCAGCCGCCTGTTTCTCTGTGGCGGGAGGGGGTGCACAGTTCGCTGGTGACAGGATTCTCTATTCCTGCCGCTGTCAGTGGGAATTCCCATTGAAGTCATCATCCCATGTTGCCAGGAAACCCACGGGCGGGCTGAGCTGCCGGTGGGACCAGAGAATCCACCAGCTGCAAAAGGCTGGAGAATTCCAACCGCAGCGTCAGTGTCCAATTGCAAAGCTTGTTGGAGTAACTGGAGATCCAGTCTTCCTGGCTCTAATTGCTGATATGCTGTTGGTTCTTGCTGAGAGCTTTACGATATTACATGGTCCACTATTGAAAAAGGGAGGTAAAGAGAAATCAGGGAATTGTGGACCGGTCAGCCTGACCGGTCATATGATTAGCCTTGAGGAAAATTCTAGAGTCCATTATCAAAGATTTAATAGCAGAGCACTTGGAAAACAGTGGCAGAACCAGACAGAGTCAGCATAGGTTTATAAAAGGGAAATCATGCTTGAAAAACTACTGGAATTCTTCAAGGGTTGATGAGGGGGAGCCACTGGATGTGGTTTATTTGGGCATTCAGAAGGTTCCCAACAAAGTTCCACATAAGAATTAGTGTGTAAAATGAAAGCATATGGGATTGGGGTCAGTGTATTGAGGTGAATAGAAAATTGGTTGATGGACAGGAAACAATGAGTAGGAATAAATGGGTCTTTTTTCGAATGGCAGCCAGTGACTAATGGGTTCCCCGCAGTGATTGGTGCTAGGACCACAGCTATTCACAATATATATTAATGATTTAGATGGGGAGACTACATGTTACATCTCCAAATTTGCAGGTGTCAGAAGGCTGGGTGGCAGGATGGATGCAGAGATGCTTCAGTGTGATTTGGACAAGCTGATTGAGTGGGAAAATGCATGGCAGATGCAGTGTAATGTAGATAAATGTGAGGTTATCCACTATTGCAGCAAAAACAGGAAGGCAGGTTATTATCTGAGTGGCTATAAATTAAGAGAGAAGAATGGGCAAAGACACCAGTCGCTGAAGGTAAGCATGCAGGTGCAGTAGGCGGGAAAGAAGGCAAGTCATATGTTGGCCTTCATAGCGAGAGGATTAGAGTTCAGGAGCAGGGGTGTCTTGTTGCAATTATACAGGGCTTTGGTGAGGCCACACCTGGAATATTATAGGCAGCTTTGGTCTCCTTATCTGAGGAAGGATGTATTTGCTGTAGAAGGTGTGCACAAGAGGTTTATCAGATTGATTCCTGGGATGGCAGGACTGACCTAAGAGGAGAGATTGAGTTAGTTAGCATTGTATTCACTGGGGTTCAGTAGAATGAGAAGGGATTTCTTAGAAGCCTATAAATCTCTAACAGGACTAGACAGGGTAGATGTAGGAAGGATTTTCCCATGGATGTGTTCAGAACCAGGGACCATATGATGGAAGGATATTGTTAAACTAGAAAGAGTGCAGAACTGATTTATAAGGATGCTGCCAGGACTTAATGGTCTGAGCTATAAGGAGAGGCTGGATAGGCTGGGACTTTTTTCCCTGGAGCGTAAGAGGCTTAGGGCTGATCTCATAGAGGTTTATAAAATAATGAGGGGCATAGATAAGGTAGATGGTGAACATATTTTCCCAAAGGTAGAGAAGTCTAGAACTAGAGGGCATAGGTTTAAGGTGAGAGGGGAGAGATACAAAAGAGACCAGAGGGGAAATTTCTTCACACAGAGGGCGGTGAGCATCTGGGATGAGCTGCCAGAGGCAGTGGTCAAGGCAGGTACAATTTTTTCCTTTAAAAAACAGTTAGACAGTTACATGGATAAGGTGGGTATAGAGGGATATGGGCCAAATACGGGCAAGTGGGATTAGTTTAGTGATAGAAACTGTGCGGCATGGACAAGCTGGGCTGAAGGGCCTGTTTTCATGTTGTAGACATCTATGACTCTATTACTAAGGATGCCAGGTAAACCTTTTAGGAATGAGATGATGAGAAATTTCTTCACCCAGAGAGTGGTGAGCCTGTGAAATATGCTAGCACAGGAACAGTTGAGGCCAAAACATTTTATGTTTTCGAGGAGGAGTTAGATATAGCTCTTAGGGCTAAAGGGATCAAAGGATTTGGGGGGGAAAGTGGGAGCAGGTTACTGAGTTGGATAATCAGCCATGATTATATATGGAGTGGCAGAGCAGAAGTGAAGGGCCAAATGGCCTACACCTGCTCTTATTTTCTCTGTAGATGTGCCCTGCGTGGAAAACTAAGGGTTCCATATGTGTCCCTTTTGGTTCCTGGAATGTATTTATGGTAGTACGTTTGAAGGAAATTATGTCCTTCACTAGCATTCTATATTGTAATGATTGCCTGTCTCTTCAACCTTACTATTGTCTCCCTGAGGAACCTGTGTCTACTCAGGCATTCCTCTGCCACTGTGGCCAGATATCTTCCTATCGTAGTGGACCTATTGTTTGGCTGCATACTTGCTCTGACTTGTGAGCTTCCCATTGTCTTTGTACTCTCCAGTATTTTTACACCCTCCTAAACCTCATTCTGCCTATCAATGGATGTTATGCCAACAGTCAAGGTCAGAAAATTCCATGTATTAATCACAGCTCTCTTCCAACTAATAATTGTCATATTACTGATTCTCATTATCCTGGGTCTGAGCTTCAATACAGTTCACACCTCTCGATATGTTTCCATCGACCGTTGTGCTGGTTGTTCATTCAGCTTCATAACCGGTACCACATGTGTAGCCCACTCCACAGACTGTACTGGGTGTATGATTCCCAGATCCTTTAGGCACTGCAGTTCTGTATTGACTTTGGCAAGCAAGGCATAGGGAACAGGTCTTGCCCTAAATTATCTGGGTTGAGCCCCTGGGTCCACGTAAATACGAGCCTTGGCCTACTTTATCCTGCCCTGACCCTCCTCAAATACTTCAGGGTATTTGCCAAGGATGTCATATGTGTTTCTTCTGCCCATCTGGAAAATTTGTTGCCAGTCAAAACAGAGGACTCACAGCCTCCCTTCAGCCCTGGGAGTGGCCAGAATGTCCCTGGGTAAGACTGCATGCCAGTTTCTCAGGGTATTTCATGTGGTCCGTGTTTCTCATAATCATGGATCCCACTTGAAATGACTTGACATTTATAAGATGATCTCGATGGCGTCAAGGGACACCGTTGAGAAGGTGAGGTGCTCATTCAGCACCCACGAAATCCCTGAAATCCTGGTGATGGATGATGGAACGCCATTCATGAGCAATAGTTTGCCACATCTAAAGGCCAGGCAGAAAGGACGGTTCAGACATTCAAAAGAGGCATAAAGAAGCAGCCCACAGGCTCCATAGACACGCGACTGGCACAGTTCCTTTTTAATTACCAAACGATGCCGCACATGACAACAGGGGTAGCACCGGAAGAACTGCTGATGGACTGCAGGGTCAGGACCTGGTTAAGTCTGACTTTCCTGAATCTGGGTAGGAAAATGGAACTGCAGTAGGAAGCACAAACGGCACCACGACTGTTGGACACCAAGGCGGATGTTTCAATCAGAGGTCACAGTCTACACCCACAACTTTGGAGATGGGGCATTCTGGCACCCTGGAGTCATAATCGAGAGAACGTGGTCAGTCTCCTATAAAGTCATGATCCAAGGCAAAATCCAACAAAAACGTGGATCACATCATGAAGCGGGAGCTCGTGCTACATGCCGCCCAACGATGACATTGGTCCCTCCACCGTGCCAAGAACCATCTTTCAGCTAGGAAACCCAACTGGCCATGACAATCGACCAAGCCAGCAGGAGGTAGATGACTCCAGCTTGGATATGGACACTGAAGCATCCGCTCAGACAGACAATGTTGTGTTCGGGTTCAAATTTCCGGTGATAGCCCTCCGGTGTCTGGCCATAAAAAGGCAGTCAACCAACCGGTATACACCACCTGACGCAGACCCACTGCAGGCAGAAGCTCAGCCGTGGGCAAAGCTGCGCAGAAGGCCCCCACTGATGATCTTCAGACATTTGGGGGGAGGGGATGTCATAACCCCCAGGAGGCCCAGGTCCTGAGCCTGCAGTCCATCAGCAGTTCTTCCGGTGCTATCCCTGTTGTCATGTGCGGCATCGTTTGGTAATTAAAAAGGAACCGTGCCAGTCGCGTGTCTATCGATCTCCCCGTGGGGCACGTGGAGTACGAGCTGCCCAGGTAGGTGGCAGAACCCTCCCAGCTGGGGCTTGTTAGAACCAAGCATAAAAGCCGGCCCGAGCAGGGACCAGCATGTCGGTTGTCCCGACGGGGACCCTGATTTTAGATAGTTACTGCTATGGGCAGATTATTGTTAAAAGTAAAATAAGTCTTTTCCTTCCTAGAGTTGGCTTTCATGGTCATTAAACTATATAATATCACATTATTTATTGCCTAGCTTAATTTATGAATTCACAAGACATGGGCATTTCTGGCAAGATCTACATTTATTGCCCATCCCTCAGCAAGCTGTCTTGTTGAAATGCAATCCATGTACTTTTTGTAGAAATTTGATACAAGTGATGGCCATTTCAGAGTCAACCACCTTGCTGGTTCCACGTTAGTCCCAGATAGTAGCACCCAGGCATCTACATTGTGTCAGTACAGTTAAATAAAAAGCTAAACCTGCATCCTACTTAACCTTTTAATTGGTGCAACCGTCTGGTCTCTGGCAAGAGGAGCGATTGTTTATTACAATTCAGACAAAATATAGGGCACATTGCTACCGAGTAAAGAAAGATTGTGTACCTTGGAAGCCAAGTCCCAGAGGCTTATACACTCTGTGGATGATCAGAATATAGAAAAATTCGGGCAGCAAGATGGCGCAGTGAGTAGCACTGGGTCCCAGATACGATCACGGCTCTGGGTCACTGTCCATGTGGAGTTTGCACATTCTCCCCGTATTTGTGTGGGTTTTGCCCCCACAACCCAAAGATGTGTAGGCTAGGTGGATTGATCACGCTAAATTGACCCTTAATTGGAAAAAATGAATAGGGCACTCTAAATTTATTTAAAAAAAGAATAGAGACAAATTCTTTGAAGGTACCCCCATTCTTAAGCCAAATATTGCATGACAAGCATCTTGAGTGCAATCCACTCCACTGAACAGAATAACCATCAAAGTCCCGGTGCATAACCAAAATGCAAAAGGCGCCGGCACTCTGGATCAGCCCCCATGCCAGTACCATAACCTAAAAGCACTGAACCACATGCCAGTACCATAACCAGAAAGCACTGAACCACATGCCAGTACCATAACTTGAAAGCACTGAACCACATGCCAGTACCATAACCTGAAAGGACTGTGCCCCGTGCCAGTACCATAACCAGAAAGGACTGTGCCCCGTGCCGGTGCCATAACCTGAAAGGACTCAGCCCCATGACAGTACCATAACCTGAAAGCACTGAACCACATGCCAGTACCATAACCAGAAAGCACTGAACCACATGCCAGTACCATAACCAGAAAGCACTGAACCACATGCCAGTACCATAACCTGAAAGGACTGTGCCCCGTGCCAGTACCATAACCAGAAAGCACTGAACCACATGCCAGTACCATAACCAGAAAGGACTGTGCCCCGTGCCGGTGCCATAACCTGAAAGGACTGTGCCCCATGCCAGTGCCATAACCAGAAAGGACTGTGCCCCATGCCGGTGCCATAACCAGAAAGCACTGAACCACATGCCAGTACCATAACCAGAAAGCACTGAACCACATGCCAGTACCATAACCAGAAAGCACTGAACCACATGCCAGTACCATAACCAGAAAGCACTGAACCACATGCCAGTGCCATAACCAGAAAGCACTGAACCACATGCCAGTACCATAACCAGAAAGGACTGTGCCCCATGCCAGTGCCATAACCAGAAAGGACTGAGCTCTGTGCCAGTGACAGAACCTGAAAGGACTGTGCCCCATGCCAGTGCCATAACCAGAAAGGACTCAGCTCTGTGCCAGTGCCATAACCAGAAGGGACTGTGCCCCGTGCCAGTGCCATAACCTGAAAGGACTGTGCCCCGTGCCAGTGCCATAACCAGAAAGGACTGAGCTCTGTGCCGGTGCCATAACCTGAAAGGACTCAGCCCCGTGCCAGTGCCATAACTAGAAAGGACTCAGCCCTGTGCCAGTGCCATAACCAGAAAGGACTGTGCCCCGTGCCGGTGCCATAACCTGAAAGGATTGTGCCCCGTGCCGGTGCCATAACCTGAAAGGACTGAGCTCTGTGCCAGTGCCATAACCAGAAAGGACTGTGCCCCATGCCAGTGCCATAACCAGAAAGGACTGTGCCCCATGCCAGTGCCATAACCAGAAAGGACTGTGCCCCATGCCAGTGCCATAACCTGAAAGGACTGAGCTCTGTGCCAGTGCCATAACCAGAAAGGACTGAGCTCTGTGCCAGTGCCATAACCAGAAAGGACTGTGCCCCGTGCCAGTGCCATAACCTGAAGGGACTGTGCCCCGTGCCAGTGCCATAACCTGAAGGGACTGTGCCCCGTGCCAGTGCCATAACTAGAAAGGACTGAGCCCCGTGACAGTACCATAACCAGAAGGGACTGTGCCCCATGCCAGTGCCATAACCAGAAAGGACTGTGCCCCATGCCAGTACCATAACCTGAAAGGACTGTGCCCCGTGACAGTACCATAACCTGAAAGGACTGAGCTCTGTGCCAGTGCCATAACCAGAAGGGACTGCGCCCCATGCCAGTGCCATAACTAGAAAGGACTGAGCTCTGTGCCAGTGCCATAACCTGAAGGACAAGTATTGATTGGGATGTATGAGGTAGCAGTGCAACATCACAATGAGCTGTAAGAACTTTGACATAACAGCTCCCTACAGACAGAAACATTGATATTTAATATAAAGTGTCCTAAGTACTAGGAATACTTATAGCTCATTCATATTACTTAAAAAAAAAAAAATCTCCAATTAAGGGATAATTTAGCCCACCTACTCTGCACATCTTTTGGGTTGTGGGGGTGAGACTCATGCAGATACGTGGAGAATGTGCAAATTCCACCCGGGGCCAGTATCAAACCCGTGTCCTCGGCGCCATGAGGCAGCAGTGCCACCATGCCGCCCCTGCTTAGTCATATTACTAAAATGTTTACAGCCATTGTGAACTCATTCAGCTCTTGTAAACCTAGTTACCCACATTCTAAAATCAACATTTTGCTGACTCACTGACTTTTAGTCATTCTGACCTTTTGCTGGTTGAAGATTAGGTTGTCACTGAAACCAAACATGAACTGATGTGCTGTAATCCACCTTAATTACAGGAGCCGTGGTAATGCCAGTGCCAACCAAATTCCTGTCAGTAGTTGGCCCTGTGTGTGTCTGATCTGTGGATGTGCCTCTACATCAGCTCATGGGCTGATACACTCGCAGAATTTCATGGCCCACCTCCACCCTTGTTCATCTAATGTCTTTGAGTAACATAGAGATTATTCAACAAAAAAAAAATCATGATGAATCCTGATTTGTAATAAGATATTGCTCGTTCAAAATTTGAATTCTGCATGCTATTTGAGAAAATGTTTGTGGCTGTCACTTGTCTGAATTTTGTAACTATTTCTTCCACATTGTGGATTTGGGGGGAGGGAAAAATGATTACATTTCATATTCATGGCTTCAAAAGAAATATCTAGCTTTATGATTTCTTTTTTATACAAAAAGGGTTAATACTGTATGCTAATTTACACTGGCTATAATTTGCCAGTTTTTCACTGGCTGCATAATATCCAGAAAGAAAGATCTTGCATTTATATAGTGTCTTATATAACCTCTGGACGTCCCAATGTGTTTCACAGGCAATTAAGTGCTTTAAATTGTAATTGCTGTGGTAATGTCGGAAACCTAACGGCCAATTTTGGAGCTGCCAGCTCCCTTGAAAAGCAAAGATAATGTTCAGAGAGTTTATTTCTGGGATGAATGCTTGAGGAATAAATGTTGGGTAGGACAGCGAGAAAACTGCCAGAACCTTCTTCATATAGTGCCATTTGAATCTTTTCCACCCATTCACGAGGACAGACAGGGCCTCACATTAAGGCCTCATCGTAAAGTCCCGCAGTACAGCATTGCCTCAGTACACAGTCCTGAAAACAATGGTGGTGGATTGGGAAGTCTTGTTGACACATCCTCAAAAATACTGACCTCCCCCCTACCTTCACCACCGTCCCCATCCTTGCCCTGATGGTGCAGATGATTCTTGCCTTTTAATTTGGGCTTGGCTGGTGACATAAGAGAAAGCCACTTCCGTCACTCTTTCCAAGTGGAATCAACTCGTAGAATATTCAGACCCATCATGCCTGGCTGTAAATGTCAATTTCCAAATGTCTCGCAGATCCATGGTGCTCAAAATTCAATGATAACTGAGCGACAACAAACACCGCTTGCTTTATCTGGCGCCTTGAGCATAGTAAAACATCCCAAAGCTTTATCAAACAGAATTTTAAATGAGCTCCATAGATATTGGAACAGATAACCTGAAGCAAAGTAGTCACCAGATATTGAGATATTGGAATAGATAACCTAAGTCACCATTGTCCCAGATGACCATAGGCTGCGGCGGGGGAGAGCCGACTGGTGGTGATTTAAGGTAGAGAAGGTGGGGCCTTCATGAATAACCTGTGGTACGGGAATTGAACTCATGCTGTTGGCCTCGCTCTGCATCAAAAAGCAGCCGTCCAGCCAGCGAAACTAAACCGGGGCTGGTTTAGCTCAGTTGGCTGCGCGGCTGGTTTGTGATGCAGATGGCAAGAGCCTCTGATGGTGCAGCACTTGCTCAGCACTGCACATGGTGTGTCTGCCTTAATTTTGGTGCTCAGGTCCTGGAGTGGGATTTGAACTTGGAACCTTCTGGCGCAGAGGTGAGATGGCTACCAACTGAACCACAAGACCATGAGGGAAAGAATAAAATGAAAGCAAGGAAGCAAAAATCTGAATTAAACATTTCATAACAGATGGAAGCTGGGCTGAAAATGTTGAGCTCCCTGGAACAAGGTAATTACAGGAATATTTCAACAGAAATCTGTGACTTTCCAATGTTTTCAGTGACAGTTATTCATGGAATTCTAGGACCGTTTTAAAGTTTTTGTATTTGCAAAAAATATAAACTTGGAATGGTTGAGGATCCTGGGGCTGTATTAGTTGGAGTTTAGAAGGATGAGGGGGGATCTTATTTAAACTTACAGGATACTGAGAGGCTGGATATAGTGGGCGTGGAGAGGATGTTTCCATTTGTAGGAAAAACTAGAACCAGAGGACAGTATCTCAGACTAAAGGGACAATTCTTTGAAACGGAGATGAGGCGGAATTTTTTCAGCTAGAGGGTGGTGAATCTGTGGAACTCTTTGCTGCAAAAGGCTGTGGAGGCCAAATCACTGAGTGTCTTTAAGACAGAGAGAGATAGATTCTTGATTAATAAGGGGATCAGGGGTTATGGGGAGAAGGCAGGAGAATGGGGATGGGAAAAATATCAGCCATGGTGGAGCAGACTCGATGGGCCAAGTGGCCTAATTCTGCTCCTATGTCTTATGTTTTTGTGGAAAGGAATGTAGATATGAAACAATGTTAAGTTTCCAGCTAGAATTCGAAAATCCAAAATCTTCACCTGTGCTTATTAAAATTTGATATATTTCATATTTTCAGAATAGCAATATTAATTTAATGTCAGAAAACAGTACCTTTCGAGCACAGTTCTCCATGGCCAGTTCCACAACTCTGTAGCGAGGCCTTCATTCTCACTCGCTCACTGTTAGGTAAATGCCGAATGGGCCAAAATGAGATGAGAGAGAGAGAGGACCTTTTGCTCCTGCACTGGAAACCAGCACAGGCTGATTGGGGATGTGTTGGTCCAGTTCTTATTGGGTACAGGACAATGCAGAAGCTACTCCTAATTACGCATCAGCTGGGGCAGTGTCCTTACTGCGACAAGAAGGGTACAGAGTGGGAAACAGAAACATCAGAGCAATGCAACAAGAGTTGTTACCCTGAGATATATTGTCGGGCAGATTAAAGGGAGCTTCTCTCTGTATTTCGTCTGTGATTGTTTGGATGCTGGTGGTTGGTTGCAAACGTGGAAAGCCTATTTTTTTAAATGGGGGAAACAGAGTGCTCAGCGGTGTCCTGCACAGGGACAGAGTCAAAAGAAAATCAAAGGAAACATCAATCTGAGTGATATGGGCAGAAACCTGGAGACCCAGATAGTTGTGCTCTTACCTCCAGTTACTGCATGGAACAAGGAGGGATGATACAGGAAGAAAGTAACTTTGGAAGAACCAATATTTCAATTGGAGAGAAAAAATCAAGATTAGAATTAATCATTTTACTAGGTTCCTTTTCCCTAATTTCCTCTCCTTGGATCTGTCTCTCTGAATAAGTTGTTCCAACAATCTTCAGAATTAGTTATAGCGTATTCTCAAATTGGTCGCTATCACTACAGTGGTCAGAATAAAGCTGTAACATCTGAAACCCAGTTAAGATGTTGTTATTTCTCTTCCCGCACCTAATGGTGCACAAAGCAGACTTTCATCCATTCCCATAGCAACGTTTTTCCTGGACCAGGTCACTAATCTGTCACCAGAGGCTGACAGCTTGAGGAGTGCCACTCAGCATCAATCATGGCTGACTAGGAGTCTCCCCCCTCTCTTACCACTTGCCATTGGAATGATTTTGCAGGTTGATGTTCAACCTGTTTGCCTGCATTATGAACAAACCTTCCTTGGCCATTGACTCCTGGGACGGGACTCATACCCAGAGCGTCTGGCTCAGAGACAAATCTACCCCCTGCACCACAAGACCCCTCTAAGATGTGTAAGAGGTGCATGCTCTTATTTGTCCTTACTGTTAGTTCTTGACTTTAGGATTTTACAAAGGTCAAACTTGGATGAACACAGGGCTTTGGCTCAACCACAAATATATTAATAATTATAGCTTATTGTCGCAAGTCGGCTTCAAATGAAGTTACTGTGAAAAGCCCCAAGTCGCCATATTCCGGCGCATGTTCGGGGACACTGGTACGGGAATTGAACCCGTGCTGCTGGCCTTGTTCTGTATTACAAGCCAGCCATTTAGCCCACTGTGCTAAACCAGCCCCATGTATTAGTGTAAACACCCCTAATGCTCCAATACATGAGCTTTAAACTAGTGTACATTACACCGCACAACACTTGACTGGTTAGCGTGATTTAAATCCCTCCAGGATTCAACTTCAGCTCCCTGTGAACACATTAAAAAAGCATGCCCTACGTGGCATGGTGGCGCAGTGGTTAGCACTGCAACCTCACGGCACCGAGGATCCGGGTTCAATCCCGACCCCGGGTCCCTGTCCATGTGGAGTTTGCACATTGTCTGTGTGGGTCTCACCCCTACAACCCAAAGATGTGCAGGGTAGGTGGATTGACCATGCTAAATTGCCCCTCAATTGGAAACCTCTTTGAAAACACGACCTGATCGGAAAAACTATAAGCAAAGCCCCATATTTCTACCCACAATCTTGCTCAATTCAACCCAAACCTTCGTCAGGATTTTGTTGTCTCCCTTAAATTATCCTTAAACCTCAGCCCCAAGAACCCTGGGATTTGCCTGATAACTTACAAATCCTCACATGGTTGGTCCTTTTGGTGAAAGTTGCAGAAGCACATTGACGGTTCCTGACTCTCCTTTGTGACAGCAGTCCCAAATCTTCAAGCCAATATCACCATGATATGCCTGAAAACACTAGTGATCCTCAACATGGCTGGTCTCATCCATTGTGGATAGTGTAGATCCTGTAGATGTAGTATATCTGGACATCCAGATGGCGTTTGATAAGGTGCACAAAGGTTAATTCACAAGATTAGATCACATGGGATTAGGCGTAATTTATTAGCTTGGATAGAAGACTGGCTGATAGATAGAAGACAGAGTCGGGATAAATGTTTCTTTTTCTGGTTGGCAAGATGTAACTAAGAGGTAGCAAATTTTAAACAGAGTTGAGGAGAAGCTACTTCTCCAAAGGGTTGAGAATCTGTGTAATTCACTACCCAGAGTCCGGGGGAGGCTGGGACAGTGAGTAAATTTAAGGAGGAGTTGGATAGATTTTTAATTGTTAATGGGTTGAAGGATTATGAAGAATGGGCAGGACGGTGGAATTAAGGCCAGGATGAGATCAGCCATGATCGAATGGCGGAACAGACACGTTGGGCCAAATGGCCTAACTCTGCTCTGAAATCTTATGAATGTTGTTGAAAGTAAGCCTGAAAAACAGGGCCAGCCCTGACTCTCCTCTGGGCTGCAGTGCCTACGATCTTGGCCTTGTTATTACAAACCTTATGAAAATATTAAAACACATTTCCTGAAGATATTCAGCTGAATGGTGGACATATTTCCTGAGGTCTTCTGCAGAATGGTCAGTCTTAGAACCTTTTTAATCTCATTAGTCTGTTCCATGCCTTGGTCTAAACAAACCCATTCATGTTTTTTACGCAACCACAGCACTGGACCCCATTCACGTGAGATGCCTTTGGCTCACAGATTTATTTATTTATTTATTTATTTTAATACATTTAGAGTACCCAATTATTTTTTTCCCAATTAAGGGGCAATTTAGCGTGGCCAATCCACCTAACCTGCACATCTTTGGTTGTGGGGGTGAAACCCACGCAGACATGGGGATAATGTGCAAACTACACATGGAGAGTGACCCAGGGCTGGGATTGGCTCACAGATTTATGAGAAGTAACAAGTTCCTTTCTCTTTAGCCATTGTTAATGTTGTTTACATGTTACTTGTTGTCTGGGGCCATCTGTTCTGCTGGCTTCAGTACTTTTTTGATTGAATTGTATATTGGCAACTATCTTATGCCTTTGCGATGATAATATCCCAAGGTTGTTACATAGTATTGGTTTGGTTTCGACATTGGCATGGTTTGAACATTAACCCCTGAATGTATAGCCTGTCTCTGTGTGTTGAGATTTGGCCTGTTTATCTGTAGTATTTGTGTCCATTTATTTTTACATTTAATAAAAGTCCGATTGGAAGAGATTCTGATCCTGCAAATGTGTGAGGTCCATAACTATTTTTGGGCCCCACTTAAATAAAAAGTATGGACATTGAGCTAAGGAACTTGTCTTTGGAGAAATGTGCTTGGATGAGTTTGTCTTCTGTACATGTTGCAAAAATGGAAGCTTAAATTGAAGCACTGGAGAAGGTGTATAAAAGATTTGCAAGGATGGTACAAGAACTTATTGCTATCTGGAAAGATTAATAAGCTGGGACTTTTTTCTCTGGAAGTCTTACAGCTGAGATTGTTCAAAATTAGTGATAGCATAGCTGTAGTGATGGTTCCACCGTAGAAACCACAAATGTAAGAATTCAGAAGAAGCGCCTTTACCCAGAGAATGGTGAGAATGTGGAGCATGCTACAGCATTGAGTGGTTGAGGCAAATAGCATAGATAGGAACATAAACACAGAAGTTGACCAATTATTTCTTCAAATCTGTTCTGCCTTTAAATTTGATCATGTCTGCCCTATGATCTAAATCTTTGCCTCATATCCCTTAACTTCTGTTCATAATTTTAATACTGATATTAATATATTTTATCAATATGAAGAGAAGCTAAATAAACAGATGACGGAAAAAAGAAATGAGAGGTTATGCTGATAGGGTTGATAATGAGTGCTGGGAGGAGGTACCTGTCATCTATAAATATTGGTATGGACCAATTGGGCTGATTGGCCTGTTTCTGTAGTGTAAATATCTATGCAATTCAATAAGTAATTGTCTAAAGTTAGATACTGAATCATAAATGATTAAGAAACTTGCTTTTATGGGAATTTAGAACAGTTTAGTTGAAATATCAATATAGCAGGTCAGAGATGAAGAATACAAATAGTCATTGATGCAAGTTTCCTCCCTTGGGTAACCTAGTATTGAACTGGTGACGTCAAAAGGGTGTTGTGCAGAAAGCCTGTTAAGTAACCACTCCCAAGTTGTGTAGCCATGGTTAAATGGATAAATACTGAAATATATTGAGGTGTGTCACTGCCAAGTATCCAGTGAAACTGGTTAGTGCTGTCAGACCAAAGAAAAACAGACACCATGAAGCCCAGATATATCACATAAGAAATTAAGTAGTGAAGATTTACCTTTAAACGAATGGCACATTGACTTTTATTGATCTGATCACAAGTATTTAATGCATGCAGACATGATGTACGATCCCAGCCATCTTATCATCATTAGTATGCAAATATATAGGCCACTGCATAGTTTATTTAGTGACTTTGATGCCACAATGTGAGACATTGTTTATTTTGGTCCACAAGGACATTTGTCACGAAGGCCACATACGTGATGACTGGAGCTGGCTGTGCCTGACCAGTTTGAAAGGGTTGAGAAGCGCCCAAGCACAAGGTGGTCAGATGAATCCTGGCTGGAAATGTCATGGTGATTTACAGAAATGACATCTGCCATCTACTCTTCGTTCCAGTGAGTTAGTCAGAAAAAGTCACATAAAGTTGGGAGAAGGTGCCGTAGTGGTAAAGTCATTGGACTAATAATCCAGGGGCCCAGGCTTAATGCTCTGGGTACACAGGTTCAAATCCCACCATGGCAGTGGATAGAATTTCAATTAATTTAACGTTTTATGGGATCAGTTGGCTTAGTTGGCAAGCTGGCTGGTATGTAGTGCAGATAATGTAGTGCAGGTGCTGGTTCAATACCTGCATGGGTGCGGTTTGTGATATCAGCTGAAATAGCTCGGTTGGGAGAGCGTTAGACTGAAGATCTAAAGGTAGCTGGTTCATCCTGAGTTTTGGCACACAGCCACATGCTGGCTTCATTTGCTATCCGCTAATTTGCACTGCTTTTGGGTTCCTCTTATGACCTAGTGGTATAGGTCACTGAACTGTGTAGCTTGGAGGTTAACAGCTAAACATCCACAAAGTATGATGGGAAAAGTAGCCAATTTTTGCTCAGGCACTTAGATCATAGGTCAGCCATGATCACGTTGAATGGATCACGTAGAAAGGCAGAACAGGTTTGAGGCACAGCTGCGGGTGCAGTTTAACAAGCTAGCCTGCTGAATAAGCAGTGTGCATTAAATTGTACTCGACTGCTATGTGAAGACAGATAAGAAGACAGACAACAAGGATAGCGAATGTATCCGGTTTTAACTAGTGATGGGCAAAACTGATGACCTCCGGTCATGGGCATACGTGGATAAGAACTTTCACGATACTGTAAAATAAACTAGATAAAAAGTGACGGAGACCCGGAGGAACAACCATCATGCAAGGAAACCCTGAGTCTGGGACCACGAGAAGTACAAGACCCATCAAAGGGTTGAATAGTATTTAAGTCCAAGCCATGAGACTTATGGTTCATTGTAACAAGTAATGAATACTTTAATGGGGCAGCACGGTGGCACAGTGGGTTAGCCCTGCAGCCTCAAGGCGCCGAGGTCCCAGGTTCAATCCCAGCTCTGGGTCACTGTCCGTGTGGAGTTTGCACATTTTCCCCGTGTTTGCGTGGGTTTCTCCCCCACAACCCAAAGATGTGCAGGCAAGGTTGATTGGCCACGCTAAATTGCCCCTTAATTGGAAAAATGAATTGGGTACACTAAATTTTTTTTAAAAATGAATACTTTAACAAGTAGAAAAAAGAGCAGTTCAATGTTTATCTTGTGTTTTAAACATCTAAAATGATTCAGTTGCACAAAATATCTTGTGTAAGTGTTTCTTTGACCATCACGTCAGATGCTATTTCAGTCTGAGGGCAACAACTGGTAAACCACAAACCAAAAAGAAAATGCTGGAAAATCTCAGCAGGTCTGGCAGTATCTGTAGGGAGAGAAAAGAGCTAACGTTTCGAGTCTAGATGACTCTGAGACTTTCCAGCATTTTCTTTTTGGTTTCAGATTCCAGCATCTGCAGTAATTTGCTTTTAACTGGTAAACCACAGATCTTAGAACAATGGTTTCAATTAAAAAAAAATAGAATTGGGGGTCACATGATGTGAGTACGAGAGCGGTTGCGTTTTTGCAACCTCTGGCTCTGCTCATTCTTCAAACCATTATTTCATCCTAGTGCACATTTGATACTTGCTTTTTCTTAGACTACGTGGCTTGCCCCTGGAGTTCCTGATTGGTCTTTTTGTGAGAAAGAGCTGAGAGAAAAAGCTAAAATCCTCATTTGTTTCTGGCGATGGGAGTGGGCTGGGGCTCAGCTTGTAATGGCGCAGTTGCTGTTGAGTGGGCTTTCGCCTTGGCGGTGGTGAGTGCATCTGATCATGGCCGCCATTGAAGTTGTTGCTTAGACTGAGAATTTTAGCTCTGTGGTGCAGCTTGTTCGAGTTCATTTCACTTTAGAAGAGCAGTGGAGGCACACAAGAGGGTTCTTGCACTCAAAAGAGCACCGTCCCTGCTTAGGGCCGCCTTCATGTCGTTGAAATCCTGCTGCATGATGTGTCATTTATCCTCACTGGTACGGAAGATGGGAGCTGGGTGGGATGTCCCCTGAGCCTGGTCCCTGGTGAGAGATGGAGATGAATTCCAGATTGAGTTTGAGAATTGGCTGCCATGCTTTGGTAATCTTAATTTGGAGAGTTGGTGCATCAGATTCGATGGAATACAATATATCCTGTCTTCGAGACCAGGGGTCGGTTGAGCCCACCGATCACTGATCCTATTTTGACTATATTACAATGCTCGTTGTGAGGGGTTGGTGATGACCAAGCCGATCAAGTACTTTCCCCCTGGCCGGGGCCTAGACTGTGGACCGCCTGGGCGTCAGAGAGGCAGCATGATGGAAATGTAGATGTCTCATAGTTCGATCGATGGAATCCTTTTCAGACCCTGAAAAGTTCTCGTTGATCCTGCATAATTCTTTGCCTTCTCGTGCGACACGGAAGATGTCTTTATCCTACAATTTACCTTGTGGTTCTTTGGTAACCTTGAAGGTTACTCTCTTTTGACCATGTTGTTGGCTTTTTACGTTCTTTGAATTAGGGTTACATATCTTCATTCTTCTTTGGTCTGGGTAGGGCTTGTATCCTCGGGAGGATTGGGTTCCTCCTGTCTCCATCTTGAGGTTGAATTTTTCCTTTCCTCTGTTTCTCTTCGTGTTCCTCTCCTGGGCTATTGTAGTGTTTGGACTGTTGAGGAGGAAGGTTTCTCTGGATATCCTTTCTGCGATGGTCGTTGCTTTGAGCTAGGTAGGGTGTGCCCCCCTCTGCAGACCCTCTTCTTTTCTCCTGTTCATCCGGGTGTGAATTGTGTTGGTTCTTGTCCTGATCTGGCCAGTGGTTTGGTGAGGGTTTCTACGTTTGAGGCGGGAAGGACGGAATTGACTCTTCCTCCCAAGCTGCCTAATTGTTGGGACTTTGGTGTTGTTTCTTCTTCTCGTGCTGGAGCCCTCCCCTTTGCCGGGGAAGGAATAATCATCACCTTGGAATGCATTACACCACATGGAGTTGGAAAGGTACTGGCTCAACGGGGGTGCAGGCTTTTTGGGTATGCTGAACACACTGGGGTTTTTTGTGTCGGTTGGTGCTGGGCTAGGCCAGGATCGGTGTTGTGGCTTTTATCCTGTTACCCCTCGGGGCTTGGGATGTCCCTCTCTGTGGTGTTGGGAGGAGCTTCCTGGTAGGCTGGGTTTTGTTTCCTTGTCTCTTGGGTACACGGGCCTGGGGATGGGTCAAGTTCCGTACCTTAGTGGATATCCTGCTATTCTCCCTGGAGGGTGGGGTGCCCTCTTGCTGATTGAGTGCTGTGTTCTCCTCTTCAATGGTGAATGTTGTCATCTGGTAGGTCTTTTTTAAACTCTTCTTTACCTTATTTTCTACCTTGAGAGTTCCTGAGGGCTTGACCACAGTGTGAATATATTGTTATTCATAATTGTAGTTCTGTCCTGGGCCTGTTTTTTGAGGTTTAGCTGGGTTATATAATACGTATGTAGCTCTCTGTAGATCTGAGGTTTGTGTGTATTCTTTTGTTTTTGCAAGGGTGGGTATGATGCATCAGCTCCTGGCTCCTACATTGGTGCAGATGGTCTGGAATTCAGCAAGAAAAGGCTGTGCTGGGTATTTGGAGCCGTTGGTACTGCTGGAGTTGAAGGAGATGTACATTGGTACACACCCGATCATGGTGTAGGATGTTATCCTGATTTTCCGTGATGATTACAGGGTTGTGTGGTGTAGGGGGGTTGTTAAGCTCTGATAGTAACTATAAAGTAAGAACTAGGAAGCAAGTCTTGACTTTTTCAACTCCAAGTTTATTGTTTTCAGTCATCACTTCTTCAACAACAAAACAGTACCACCTGTATCCACTTTATATATTGGTGCAGTCTATTAAACAATAAGAGCAATCCATTAAACATTTAAAATCCCAGTTCTAATTTAAGTACAAGGGAACATTAACTCTTTCCGAACCAGGGTGTGCGCTATTTTGCCATGTCAAGTTTTCAATGATTCTATCCTGTTTCTCCCTTGGTCTCTGGTGGAGCGAAATGAGTATCTAGTTCTGTCTAATCATAGAATTTACAGTGCAGAAAGAGGCCATTTGGCCCATCAAGTCTGACCGGCCCTTGGAAAGGGCACCCTATGCCTCCACCCTATCCCCGTAACCAGTAAACCCACCTAACATGCACATCTTTGGACTGTGGGAGGAAACCAGCGCATCCAGAGGATACCCATGCAGACACAGGGAGAAAGTACAAACTCCACACAGACAGTGACCAAAGCTGGGTGTTGAACCCGGGACCCTGGAGTTGTGAGGCAGCAGTGCTAACCACTGTGCCACCGTGTGGTTAAGCCAGTGTGTTAAGCCATTGTGTTGAGCCAGCTGTGATGTTGTTCTCCAGTTCCATGCTGTGCTCATGTAGGTTTCTGTCAAGCAAAGATATTAAGGGATATGGGCCAGAAGCAGGGATATGAAGTTAGGCCACAGATCAGCCATGATCTCATTAAATGGTGGGGCTTGAGGGGCTGAATGGCCTACTCCTGTTTCTATGTAGGTTAGGCCATTTTTGTTTGTTTCCCCTTCCTTGCTTATTTTGTAACTTTGGTGTTTATTTTATAAAATGTAAAATTTCAGTAAACATTCTTTAAAAAAAAATTAGGAAAGGTTGATCACATTGGGTATCTCAAAGAGAAAACCAGAGGAAATCATACAGCACAGAAGGAGTCCACCCAATCTATGGTGCTCAAAACACTTTATTGATGGTGTATTACAGATCACTCCGAGTTCGAGCACTTTCTAACATGTATAGTGTAGCCTGGAGCGCTGTGGATGGTAGAAGAAAGGCTACAATGTTCTTTCCATCACATGACTGACCAGAATTCTGTCCCACTCTTTCCTAACTGCCATTAGTGTGTATTAGTCTGGGAGGATGTATAGATTGATGCTCAACTTGCTTGGCCACATTACAAAACAACCTTTCCTTGGCATCAAGTCCCAGAGTGGGATTTTGGAGCAAGCAATGAGATGAAGTAAGGTTTGCCCTGTCCACCCTGCGCTTTGGCATTGTAACTAAGGATGGGATGAAATCTATATTTTTTACAGTTCTGCTGAATCTGCGCGCCTTCAGGCTGAGCCTCTCGGATTATAACAAC
This sequence comes from Scyliorhinus canicula, assembly GCF_902713615.1. NCBI lineage: Eukaryota > Metazoa > Chordata > Chondrichthyes > Carcharhiniformes > Scyliorhinidae > Scyliorhinus > Scyliorhinus canicula. The sequence continues at coordinate 40,795,503 of NC_052157.1, forward strand.
ATGTGCTTCGAAAAAGTTCTCATCTGTACTGATTCCATTGTCAATTGCCAGGTTAGCGTCACCAGACTTTCAAAAGTCGAAATCAGGACACCGTGAAAGGTTTTGAGAAGGCGGGGCTGTGATGATTGACGTACTGGGTGACCAATGGCAGGAATCTGGGGGTAGGGCAGTTGAAGGCATAAGGGCATGTGGTGACATCTCATTTGGTAAAAATTGTGATGTAATCATGAAAATAATTAAAAGCTTGCAACCAATCTGGCATAATTATTTCTGCTTACATTGCTTTTGACTGATGTCAGGTATTATAATTTTAGGATGCAGTTAATCATGTGATTAATATTAATGTCATTGCATTTATAGTGAGGGGATTGGGGGCTTTCAATGGCAGTGAAGGGGTATTAGTGAAGGGCGGTTGAGTGCAATGGTTAGCACTGGTGCCTCAGAGCTGAGGTCCCTTGTTCGATCCTTGCCCCGGGTCACCGTCCGTGTGGAGTTTGCACATTCTCCCCAAGTTTGAATGGGTCTCACCTCCACAACCCAAAAGATGTGCTGGCTAGGTCGATTGGCCACACTAAATTGTCCCTTAATTGGAAAAAAAATAATTGGGTACATTTTTAGACATTAAGGGACAATTTAGCATAGCCTATTCACCTACCTGTATATCTTTGGACTGTGGGAGGAAAGCGGAGCACCCTGAGGAAGCGAGTCACCCGAGGCTGGAATTGAACGAGTCCTGGCGCTGTGCAGCAGCAGTGCTAACCACTGTGCCGCCGTGGAAGGGGCCGGTTAAAGGGCACGGCACTCAGCGGAGCTGGAGACACAGACATTTGAGCAATCTGGAGAAAACTGTGGAGACCCCGGGATGTTCAGGAAAAACCCAGACTGTCTCAACAACGCTAGTCACCCTACTGAAATCTGGTCTTCCTGGATAGAGATCCCACCAAGGAACAAGCTAAATTCACTCACATCACACTCACAACAACAGGCTCAACTCACACACATCACCCTCACAACAACAGGCCAAACTCGCAAACATCACCCTCACAACAACAGGCTCAACTCACACACATCACCTTCACAACAACAGGCCAAACTCACACACATCACCCTCGCAACAACAGGCCAAACTCACACACATCACCCTCACAACAACAGGCTCAACTCACACACATCACCCTCACAACAACAGGCCAAACTCACACATATCACCCTCACAACAACAGGCTCGACTCACACACATCACCCTCACAACAACAGGCCAAACTCACACATATCACCCTCACAACAACAGGCCAAACTCACACACATCACCCTCACAACAACAGGCCAAACTCTCACACATCACCCTCACAACAACAGGCTCGACTCACACACATCACCCTCACAACAACAGGCCAAACTCACACACATCACCCTCACAACAACAGGCCAAACTCACACATATCACCCTCACAACAACAGGCTAAACTCACACATATCACCCTCGCAACAACAGGCTAAACTCGCACACATCACCCTCACAACAACAGGCAAAACTCACATCACCCTCACAACAACAGACTAAACTCACACACATCACCCTCGCAACAACAGGCCAAACTCACACACATTACCCTCGCAACAACAGGCCAAACTCACACACATCACCCTCGCAACAACAGGCCAAACTCACACACATCACCCTCGCAACAACAGGCCAAACTCACACACATTACCCTCACAACTGTTTAAGTAACTATTGCAAATTGCTGATTCAAAGGACCTCTGCACAGCATTTTGACTTGAGGATGTTTTCTGTTGCAATGTGACAGGGTCATGAGATTATGCTTAACTATCTTCCTTCTAGCATGGCTAACTTCCTGTATAACTGATTAGTTTTCAATTGGAATAAAAATTGGTGATACCCAACACAAAATTCAAATTAGTTTCTGATTCCAGGGCAAGCAAAGTGCTGAGCAATTATTGGCTGTATTTAGCTAAATGATAAATGGACCCATTTTGTTTGATTCTGGATAAAATCTTTAAAAGGTGTTTGAACTTCAGTTAATAGTGAATGCTTTCTACAGATTTTAACTTTTTAGTTTAACAATAGAAAGCAGGACTTGCCCCTGTCCCGATCGCAGGTCCTTTCGAAGTGCTTTGTAGACAACAAAGTATTGTTGGAAGTGTTGTAAAGCACAGATGCCAATTTGCGCACAGCATATTCTCCCAAGCAGAAATGAGGTAAATGACCAGATAATCTATTTTAGTGGTTTTGGCTGAAGGAAGGATGTTAGTCCAGGATCCCAGGGTGAATGCCGCTACTATGTTTTGAATAGTGCCACCTGAGACTGCAGATGATGCTTTTGTTTAATGTTGATGGATTAGACTTACTCTCCCTCCCAGCAGGAAGAGATAAAGCTGCAGCATTGAACACAGCGAAAAGCGAGAGGGATGTTTTTCTTTTCTTTCCTCATCGCGTTGATGTTGGGGATAACACGGTGGCACAATGGTTAGCGCTGCTGCCTCACAGCGCCAGGGGCCCAGGTTCAATTCCAGCCTTGGGTGGCACAGTAGCACAGTGGATAGCACAGTTGCTTTACAGCTCCAGGGTCCTAGGTTTGATTCCCGGCTTGGGTCACTGTCTTTGCGGAGTCTGCACGTTCTTCTCGTGTCTGCATGGGTTTCCTCCAGGTGTGCAGGTTAGGTGGATTGACCGTGCTAAAATGCCTTAAGTGTCCAAAAAGGTTAGATGGGGTTACTGGGTTTGGGGGATAGGGTGGAGGTGTGGGCCAAGGTAGGGTGACCTTTCCATGGGCCGGTGCAGACTCAATGGGCTGATTGACCTCTTTCTGCATCGTAAATTCTATGTCTACAACTGTCTGTGTGGAGCTTGCATGTCCACCCCTTGTGTGTATGGGTTTACTCCAGGTACTCCGGTTTCCTCCCAGGGTCCAAAGATGTGCAGGTTAGGTTGGCCATGATCAGTGCACAGGGTTATGGGGATAGAGCGGGTTGGGAATGGGCCTAGATGGGGTGCTGTTTCAGAGGGTCGAGCAGACTCATAGAGCTGAATGGCCTCCTTCTGCACAGCAGGGATTCTATTAACATGGGAATGCAGTCTCCAGTTGCAGTAAAACTTTGGATTAGTGGCCCTTGCAGTATCAGATAATATGGTGAATGTTTCAAAGTATCTAGTATGACACATCAAATTCTACCTTTCAGTATTTGGCCCATGTTGGCGATGTGATAAGCCTGATGGAATGTTCCTCCTGTAAAGTGAGAAACATGCTTCCTGACCTATATAAGCTTTATCAATGATGTGCCTATTGTATTCCTCTGGCTCATTACGGCTGCTCAGTCGGATGATCTTTCAGTGGAAAGTTGTTCACCCATATTTGATTCAAAACCTGCCTCATAATAAAAGAAGTTAAATGAGAAATTCTCCAGAACCTCCTCCAAGCTACACCGACTCCATCTCTGGAAGCGAAGCAGAAAATCAACTGTTTCCAGCGAACGTCATGGCTCTGAGGAACTACCAGGCCCATTCATTCCATGATCAATAAATGGGATGATAATATGCTGAGAAATCAGTTGAAACAGTTCTCGAGGTAAGGGGAGACGTGTATTATTGTGGGAGTTAGGTGTTGGATTTAGCTAAAAGAATGTTAATTTGTAACCTGCCTATTGTGTCTTTAAAACGTCTTTGCAACTAATGATTTTCTATTTGATAGGTAATCGCTATGGGTAATGATGACTGAGACATGAATGTTAGCCAGGATATTTAAGAACTCCCTGCTCTTTCTTCAAATAATGCCATGGGGCGTGGGTCTGGATAAGATGCTCTTTCGGATGATCAGTGCAGACTCAATGGGCTGAATGGCCTCTTTCTGCACCATTTCGATTGTATGATTCTACGATACTGTACTGAACTGTCAACCTTGATTACATGCTCGTGACATAGGTTGCAGTTTGAACCCTTCAGAGCTCTGACAGACAGTTGTGAACATTACCATCTGAGTCATGCTGACCAAAGTCAGAGGGCTGAATTTTTTGGCCCTTCCTGCCAGTGGGATCTTCCAGTCCCGTTGATGACGGCGTCCCTGTGGCGGTGCAAAACGCTATTAACATCGCGGGAGCAGACGTTCCCACCGACCGCCAATGGCGAGCTACCTACGCCACTAGAAAGCACGCCACGTGGGGGGGGGGGGGGGGGGGGGGGGGGTGCGGAGGATGGAAAATCTCACCCAGTGTTATTTTTGTAAAGGTATGTTTTGGATCCATTTGATGATCGCCATAAATATACAAGCATACGAACAAGGAGTAGGAGTTTACAGGCCATTCAATCTATCAAATCTACAGTCAATTAATAAGATCATGGCAGATCTGATAGTAACCGCAAATCTACATCCCACCTACACCCCATAATCTACTTCCCACCTACACCCCATAATCTACATCCCACCTACACCCCATAATCTACATCCCACCTACACCCCATAATCTACTTCCCACCTACACCCCATAATCTACATCCCAACTACACCCCATAATCTACATCCCACCTACACCCCATAATCTACATCCCACCTACACCCTGGGGGGGGGGGGGGGGGGCGCCGACAGGCGCGGCGCGATTCCCGCCCCCGCCGAATTTCTGGTGCCGGAGACTTCGAGAGACGGCGGGGGCGGGATTCACACCATCCCCCAGCGATTCTCCGTCCCGGCAGGGGGTCGGAGAATCCACCCCCTGAATTGTCAGCTAATGCACACAGCCGAGATGTCACAGTGATATTCCGATTAAGTCAGGTCTTTGTATGCAGTTCTACACATGAAAGATCTCCATATATTGTCAATGATATCGTTTGTGGAATTGCATTTTGCGGAAAATATAACACGAGAAATGGAACATGGGAGCACCTCGACTGAATTTTCCTTTTAGAAAAGATAATTAGTGAAATTTACAGTTGTAGTGTTGTTGATTAAACACCAGTGCCATAGGCGTAAGACTGGCAAGGACTCTGTTCTGGTAATAGTCTAATGCTGTTTTCCTCTATCTCACTGCCATTCTGGCTTTGTTAACTGAGCTGCTCGCCTGTCGCTGTCCTTGTTTCGGAAAGCCATTCCCTGCATGCTCCTGTCCTACAGTTTTAAGCTGCTATACCGGGTCGAGCCAGTTGCTTATTAGCAGGAAAAATGAACGTTGAGGCTGGAACACCTGCACTGGGTGAAAGCAGATCCCCAATGCCACACTCATTTACATTGCAGCCGCTTAAACTAAGGCAGATTGACATCTCTCTGCTCCCTTATCACTTCCTGCACTCCCTAAAGCACGACAAATTTAAATTTGTTCACAATTACATTGCCCAAAATTCACAGTTAAACCAGAGGTGGATGCACATGTCTATGGAGTCAGAATCCTACCCATGTGGCCCGACTAAAAAAGGACAACTTGGTCACTCCTGCCAATAATAAATAAAGTAGGGCAGCCAACAACAGACACATACAATGGTCAGGAAGATTGCAGCAGTCACAGGGGACACCAGGCAGGAATTTAGCAGCTCCTCTTCTGTGGGATTTGGACTGGCAAAGTGAGGACAAGCACACCAGCCTCCGGAACAGACGATTGGATGCACATGTTACAATCCGCACTCCTGGATTGACCGCTCCCTCTTGCTCTTGGCAAAATTTGCTATTCAGGAACTGCGGTTCAGGGGCTTCACTAGCAAAGAGAACGATATGTGTATATTTTGAAAGAGCACACAACTACACATGGCAAATTTGAATAACCAGCAAATGGGCAAGGCTGTACAGACTCTATGCAAGCTGATAACTGATGCACAAGAATGTGCATGCGCCCTGATGTGACACAAAGGACTGTGATGTGTTCTTAACTCTGGGATAACACAGGCTGTAACTGGATGCAGCTTTAACCAAAAGATACTCCAGATCTTGTAGTTAGTTCAATCTGATTTATTGAACCAGTAGCACTGTTTGCACAATTCTCTATGAGTTCGACTCTCTGCTAACCTCAGTGTGGTTACTCTGTCTGACTGAACCAGACTAGCTCTTAGCCACGTGCTGAAGGTGTGATACTGTACATGCACCCTGGCTCACTCTGTAGATGTTCATCAGTGGAAAGAGGCGGAGTGTGAGTGCCTCGTGCCTTTTATAGTGAGATACCACCCCTGAGTGGCCTGCCTGCTCATTGGTCATGTCCCGTTCTCTGTGTTCATTAGCTGCCTGTCTGTGCCTGTCTGTATATCATTATCTGTATGTCTGCATATCATGACAGACTGGGGGTGAAGTGACACACACAAATTAAGCAGCAGGCGTCAAACAGTCTGTTCCCAGTTCACAAGTTACCAATAAATTACACCAGCCACAGCCAAAAGTAGGCTGACAAAATAGGATGCCAAATGATTTCTGGTTAGATTTTCCAATTGTTCAGCTTGCTCCTGGGACTCACCGTTTATTGGAATTAGAAACTGCTAGGATTCCAGGCCCTGATCTAGGCCCAGATTCCCAACAATTCTTCCCTGAGAATTTAACAGTGAGCTCTTGACGTTTAAAGTGAACTACACTCCCTCAATGCAGTCCAATTTCTGGGCCATGAATATTCTTATTTAAATATCCTGATACTTGAAAATTTAAATACCCTTGGAATCCCTACAGCACAGAAGGAGGTCATTAGGCCCACTGAGTCGACACTGATTCTCCGAAATAGCACTCTTCCTAGGCCCACTCCCCCGCCCTATCCCTGTAACCCCGCACATCGATCATGGTCAATCCACCTGACCTGCACAACGTTGGACTGCGGGTGGAAACTGGAGCACCCGAAGGAAACCCACGCAGACACGGGGAGAATGAGTAAAGTCCACAAAGTCACCCAAGGCTAGAATTGAACCCAGGTCCCTGACAGTGTGAGACAGCAGTGCCAATCACTGTGCCACTGTGCAAACTGAACAGTAATATTCAAACAGACAAAAGGGCATTTGCGCAGTGTGCTATAAAGCAGTCTTTTCAAGGAAAAGAGGATTTGAAAGAGGCAAATGTGCTTTGTTTAAGAAAGGGTGGAAGGACATTCCTAGTGATACAGGCCAGTCAGTTTAACATCAATGGTGATTAAGGTTTGGAAACAAAAATCAGGGAGTTGTTGAGTTAATTGAAGCGAGCCAGCATGAATATGTAAATGACAGATTGTGTTTGGTTAATCCAACTTCATTCTTTGCTAAAGTAACAGGGACATTTGATAAAGGCAATGCAGTGGAAGTTGTCCATATGGATTTTCAGAAATGGTAAGGTAACTACATAAAAGACTGGTTAATAAAATTGGGGCTTATGGTAGGAGGGTGAGTGTCAACTCGAATTTGAAAAATTATTTGAATGACAGAAAACAGTGAGTGGTGGTAAGTTGTTGCTTCTGACTGGAGGATGGTAGACACTGCTGTTCCCCAAGGGTCAGTGCTAGGATATTGTAATACAGAGTAACATTTCAAAATTTGCTGACGATACCAAACTTGAAAGTGTAACAATTATTGAAGATGATACTAATCGGCCGCAACAGGATAGAGATAGGCAGCAGAATGGGCAGCCAAGTGTGTTGGATACAAATTATGACAAGGAAGTGTGAGGTGATGTAATTAGGCCAGTAGTGGGCAACCTGTATCTCAGGGCCACAGGTGGCCCATAGGCATCTGAGTGCAGCCCACAAGACATTTTGTTGACTGCTGCCCACACGCAGAGGTGCCACATTCCGCTGATTTACATCCACATAGTCTTTTTCCTACTAGTATGGCATAAAGCAAGGGTAGGTGAAGTGAAGCACTCCTTCTGTGTCCAATCAAGAATAAACATTTATCTTGTTTTCACCACTTGAAGTTGGTGGCAGTTCTATTAATATATGAATGATTAAGCATTTCCAATAACTTATGAAATATTCAGCGTATGTTAAATGTATTCAATCTTATTCAAGGGTCATAGTTGATACACCCAATTTCAATCATGCAGCCCACTGAGGTGAAGGAAGGCCACTCATGCAGCCCACTCAATAGCCTGGGTTGCCCATCACTGATTTAGGCAGAAGATATCGGGAGGGACAATATAGTTTTAATGACAGAGTTCTAAAGGATGTGCAGAGACAGAGGGAACTGGGGGGGGGGGGGGGGGGGGGGGTGGCTGTGCATAGTTCTTTGAAGGCAGGCCATATTGAGAGAGTAACAAAGCTTATGCAATCTTGTTATTTATAATAGTGGTATTGGGTTCGAAAGCAGGGAAGTTGTACGTAAACTTTATAAAACTCTGTTTAGCCCTCAACTGTTCCAGTTCTGGTCACCACACTTCAGGCAGAATGTGAAGGCCTTGTGAGGAGATTTACCAGAATGGTTCCAGGGTTAGGGTTGGAGAAGCTGGGGTTTTTATCCTTGGAGCGAAGAAGATTGCCGGGAGATTTGGTCCAGGTGCATGATGGTTCTAGATAAGGTAGACAAAGACATTGGCTAATGGCACAAGGGATTTAAGATTTTGGACAAGAGATGTGAAGGGAATGTGAGGATAAACATTTTCAACACAGGGAGTGGTAATGACCTGGAAGTCGCTGCCTTATGAGGTTGATGAAAGTGGAGATGATCAATGATTTCAAAAGGAAATTAGATGAGTGTTTGAGAAAACTAAACTTACAGGTGATAGAGCAAGGAAATGGGACTGACTGAATTGTTCTACAGAGAGCCAGAATGGGCTCAATGGGCCAAGTGGCTTCCTTCTGTGCCACAATGACTCAATTACAAATAAAAATAGCATTAAATCTCCCAACAGGTCAATCTTAGTATATAATGTTGAATTACTAAATTATGTCATACACAATTTTGTATTTAAAATCAAAGCAATTATTTCTACTGAAGTTCCTCCTGTGGCCGTCAATTGAACACCATGAACATTTATTTCCTACGTAACTTTCCACACCCTACCTCTTTATTTACATACATTACATCGAAATACCTCCGAACAAAACTTTAGAAAGGCTTTTGTTCCTCATTCCTCATTAATTCCAAAGGTACTCAAACCAGAGGTTTGGACAGTGTTCAATCTTTAGAGCAGAGGAATGTGCCTAGGTTAGTTTTATCAGAAAGCAATCATTCAACTATGCAAATACCTGCTAATATACTGCTAGAGCTAATTTTCAGCATAACTCCAGCACAATGCTGAATCACGTAATTTTTTTTACTTCATGAACCTTCATGAACTGAAGTTCTTCTGTTTCCAGTTATATTATCATCCGACTGGTCACCATTGACCAGAAACTGACTGGACCATGTCATAATATACACCAGTATATCATGGTGCAGACACACACTGATGGACACACACAGGGACCAATCAACATGTACAAACACCGCAGCCAATCATAAGTTAGAATACACACACTATAAAGGCAGAGGGTACCACGGTTCCCGCTCATTCTGGGTGCTTCCTCTGAATGTAACAGGAACTTATTCAGCCCAGCACAGACTCACACCATGTGCTGAGAGAATCAACTGGTTCGGACAAGGCTTAGGTCTCTAGTTTAAATTAGCATCATTTAGACCCACAGTCATCGTGTGTTAGTTAGTTCGGAGTTAGTTAATAAAATTGAGTTGAACCTTCATCAGTGTTGGAAGTGTCTGTTCATCTCTCAAGTCTACTCTAGCCAACACTTCATGGTACCAGAAGTTGAGGGATGCTAGCACTTCTGAGACCTACCTTTCAGTGGTCTGCCTTCCACCAGTCTCGCGCCATCCTACAGAATGGACTCCGTCCCCCCCGCCGCCGCCTCTCCGCATTGCCGGGAATCTGGGCTCGAACTGGGAACTTTTCAAACAGCGCTTCCAGCTGTACGTCAAGGCCAGGCACCTGGAAGCTGCCTCAGATGCACGGAAGATTGCTCTCTTCCTGTCCACAGCCGGGGACCACGCTCTGCACATTTTCAACTCGCTCACCTTCGCCGAGGGGGGGGACAAATTGAAGTTCAAGACCGTCATTCTAAAGTTCGACAGCCACTGCGAGGTTGAGGTCAACGAGAGCTTCGAGAGATGCATGTTTCAGCAGCGCATTCAGGGTAAGAACGAGCCCTTCCAGTCCTTTATTACCCACCTCCGTGTCCTTGCGCAGTCCTGCAACTACGGGTCCACCTCTGACTCCATGCTCCGTGACCAGATTGTTTTGGTGTTCAATCTGAGCCCCTGTGCCAGCAGCTACTAAAAGTAAAGCAGCTCACCTTCTCTACCGCCATTGAGACCTGTGTACTTCATGAACATGCCTCCACACGCTACTCCTGCATCCAGGCCACTGAAACGGTGCGGCAAGCCCCTTACGAGGCAGAACGGGTCCAAATGATTAAATCTTTTCAGGCTCTGGATCTGAACGATGGTGGCCATTTCGCGCAGTCCTGCGCCTACACGCAGCGAACGTGCTGACGTCACAGACCGCTTTGCGCAGGTATGTGCCTCGCTGGATCACCCCGCGCATGCGCAGTGGCGCGACGAACGTCCCGACGCTCCGGCGTGGGCAACTGCGACTCCGCCCACTTAAAGCGGCAATGTCCCGCGAAGTCCCGACGCTGCCCGCAGTGTGGCAAACGAGGCTACTACGCTACAATGTGCAGATCTTCCCTGCCTGCTGTTTTTGGGAGGTCCACCCAGCCCCACAGAGACGTCAGGGCTATCCAGTCTGCCATCAATGAACCTACTCCAGACCTTGCGTCTGACTGTGCCTGCGATGACCCACAGCTCCCATTCGTGTGTTAGTTAGTTAGAAGTTAGTTAATAAAATTGAGTTGAACCTTCATCAGTGTTGGGAAGTGTCTGTTCATCTCTCAAGTCCACACTAGCCAACACTTCAGACCAGTCATATAAATACTACTGCTACAAGAACAGGTCATAAGCTGGCAATTTTATATCACCTTCTGACTCCCAAAGCACAAGGTACAGGTCAGGAATGTGATGAAATACTCACCACTTGCCTGGATGAGTGCAGCTCCGACACTCAAGAAGCTTGACACTATCCGGGACAAAGGAGCCCTGTTAATTAGCAACCCACCCACCATCTTAAACATGCATTCACTTCACCTCCAGCACACAGTGGCAGCAATGTGTACCATCCAAAGGTGCTCTGCAGCAACTCACCAAGGCTCTTTTAACAGTATCTCCCAAACCGTAACCTCTACTGCCTGGAAGGACAAGGGCAGCAGATACATGAGAATGCTACCACCCAGCAAGTTTCCCTCCAAGCCAGATACCATCATGTCTTGGAACTACTGTGACTGGATTAAGATCCTGGAACTCCCTTCCTAACAGTACTGTGGGCGCACCTACACATCATGGACTATAATGGTTCAAGAAGACGGCTACCCACAACCTTCTCAAGAGCAATTGTTGGTCTTACCAGTAATGTGCACATCCTAAGAATGAATTAAGAACACATCATGTTGCACAATTCATTTCTGGATGCTATACCATCCTCTTCCAACATCACTCCTCTCTGGTGAAACTCAGAGGGAACTGAGTTGGTTCCACTCTTACTGATTGATCACAGCCAGAGCATCTCCAGAAATAATTTCTCCTTCTGTCCCCACACTGTTACTCCTTGAGACCTCCAAGGATCTATCTTCAGGTCCTCCTCTTCCTCACCTGCGGGTTGTCCCTTGGCAACGTTTTCATGAACACAAGGCTAAAGACAACTAGGACACGTATTGGGTAGATTTTTATGGGACCGTTGGAAGCCAGTTTGGGATGAGTGGGGTGGGACAAATCCATATGTTGGCACTGGATCAGAATCCTGTTAAGCAGCTAATTATTAGATGTTTTAATATTTAATCCTGTATTGACCAGCCATATAGCCTGTTTCCTGGCCTGTCAGGATCACCAAAGTTACTGCGCAGTGGGAAGAGCTCCATCAGTGAAACTGGCTGGCTGGGAAGGCTTTGACCAGTTATACTGAAGAGCTCCAGTCATGGCCAAGTGAGAGACTGCTGTTTAAAGCACTTCTTCGCAGAGAGTGCTAAAACTGCTTGTCAGACACTTGCCAACTTCTTGGAAGGTCCTTCACCTGTCTTCCACTTCACTTACCTTCAGCTGTACCCCCTTGCTGCCAACCTTCACCGTTACAAGGGAGCAGTTTATGCAGCTCCATCTTCTACCTCTTCATCAAGAGCAGAGGCCACACATCACCAACTGTTTCTGCAGGAGGAGGAGAAACACCAGCAGCAGCACCAGCTGCTTTCTCCTCAGTTGCATGTCCACAGGCCAATACTGAGCCAGTCAAAGCTGGCACCTGGGGGTGTCACTGCGCTCCCCTGTCATGCCCTCCTGAGACCCTGGATCCTCTCGGTTCACTGTCTCTAGGTGGGCAGGTCCACACTGCTGCTCCTCAGCCACTTCCATGCATACCTACTTCATTGGGAAGGTTATCCTTTTCCTTCATCTTTAATAGGTGTCACCACACTGCAGGCCTTCCACACGTTTAGCGGGACCTGCAGATAAGACTGAGAGGCCAGGTGGTGGGGATGAGGGGGTTTTGGGCGGGGGGGGGTTTGCAGCATCGAGCATTCCTGTGGCTACTGCAGCCCGTGAATTCTGAATGCTGTGAGCTTTTCTGAAATAGGCCATGATCCCATTCCTTTGACAGAATGGAGGAGTCAGCCTGCCCTCTGGCACCAATTGGGCAGGGAGCTGGAGGTAGGTGAAGGATCAGGTGTCTGAGATCCTGACTTGAAAATTGTCCCACCATTCTGGCAGGGATGAAGGGGATAAAATCCTGGTCCATTGTTGCCTGTTCAACCAGAATGCTACAGCCCTGAGATGACCTTGTAACCCCAGAGTCTCACCATCACAAACACTGCCTATTTCTACCTCTCTTACATCATCCACTTCCCTTCCAGAGTCAGATGATCTCTTCCTGAAACCTCAGCCATGTCTTTCTCATCTCCAGTCTCAAGTATTTCAATGTTTTTCTGGCTACCATCCCAATCCCTACCCTCTGTGAATTTCCTCTTGTTCAAAACTCCCATGTTTTCTATTCCACACCAAGCTCAACCCACTCATTACTGTTGTCCTATTTAAAGCAGTTCATTGCCTCAATCTTCATTATGCCTGTAACCTCCACCAGTCCTACAACCTGCCCATCTCTTTCTGAACTCTCTATTGCTTTGACTCTGGACTCTATATTCACCCTTCCCTCTGCCCCACCATTGACAGCTCTGCTACCTGAATCCCACTCCTTGATTGTCTTTCATATGTCCCTCTCCTCAGTTAATGTACTCAAACTCACCTCAAAATCCTCTTAAGGATTTATCCAAATGTCTTTGTTTGGTTTCCATTTTTAAAACCTTTGCCCCAGTGAAGTGCCTTCATCTTTTTCTACATTAATGGTTCGATATAAATTGGGATTGCTGTCATTGGGATTGCTGTAGATGGAACAGAAAAATAACAGGAGTGTCTGAGACCATGGAATGTATGCAACGCCAAAGAGAATACACCTCAAGTAATTCCCACAAGCGCATTGATTGGGTTCCTTACCTCTCTGTAAATATGTTCCCAATCTTGAGGCCTTTCATTATTTTTATCTAAACAGTGGAAGTCCCAGTCGTTGTGGACACCTCCTTTTCTATTTATACAATGAGTCATGAAGATACTACCTACTTGTTGCAAACACTTAAAAAGGGGCTTTCATTCCAGACATGTTTGTTTTGAAATATGGCATGAGGTTTAAACCAATTCAATAAAATAGCAGAGCAAACGACATTCTGTGCAAGCAAAATTATTTTTGACCCAATGATATCATGTGACTGGATGATATTCAAGGAAGTAATTCATTCAATGCTATTTATATATTATACATAACAGCCTTGCACGCCAAATCTCATTCATAGCTTTGCATCTCCGACCCCACTCCATGGTGACCTGGGGCTATACCACATCATGGTTCCTGACCAGAAAGTTACAGGAGAAAGCTGCTCATGATGAACTCTGACTAAAAGATTTGAATGTTCATTGAAGTGGAGTTCAGGGCAATGTTAATAGCCTGGGGGAAAGAAATTCAGACCTACTTGGGCCTGAACGGGTCTGGCACACTTCTGGGTTACTGCTCCTGTCCAGCACTGGAGGGGTGGGGAAGGGAGTTGGGGGGGATGGGATGGGAGTGGCTGAAACAGGCCTACAAAATCAACCCCACATATGAGCATTCATAAATGTTCCTATGCTACAGTGTCAATATTTCATGACTATTTTGATCTGTCATTTCGAAACATTCCCTTAGCAATCAGTCTCTTATCAACCAGTACTGGTTAATCAGTAATCTGATAGTCTTTCAGTTTATTGGCTGATTTGATGTAGATTGTGTAAGTCAGTGTAGTAAATGTACATTTTTAGAATGTAAGATGTTGTTAACTCTTGTACTTGATGTTGTTTTAATGGTGTTCACCATTTTCATTATCCTTGGATTACAAAGAAACAGGTTCCGAACTAGAAAATGATCACTACCTCCAACATTTTCCCCTCCTCAGCTGTAGCTGTCTTTTGCTCTGAACTGCTCAAATGGCAATTATTTATGTTTAAACTTTAATGAGCAAAATTAATCTCATCTCTCACTCTCTACGAACTCAAGTGGACTTCCACTCATGAAGTAAACAGCAGACTGGGGGTGAAGCCCAAAATCCTCCTGGTGTGCAAAGCTTAGTGGCTCACTGTGGGATCTTAGCTGATACTAGGCAGGGTAGCCTGGCATTACTTATTTAATGGGGAACAATCTTGTGATTGATTCAGTTGTAGTAGGGTAGGGGGTTACACAGTTAGACTTCTATCCATCTTCATAGCACAAGTCTTCTACCCATCTTCACAGCACAGGTAAGACTTCTACCCATCTCCATAGCACAGGTAAGACTTCTACCCATCTCCATAGAACAGGTAAGACTTCTACCCATCTCCATGGAACAGGTAAGACTTCTACCCGCCTCCATAGCACAGGTAAGTGTTCTACCCACCTCCATAGCACAATACTTCTACCCATCTCCATAGCACAGGTAAGTGTTCTACCCATCGCCATAGCACAGGTAAGACTTCTACCCATCTCCATAGAACAGGTAAGACTTCTACCCATCTCCATGGAACAGGTAAGTGTTCTACCCACCTCCATAGCACAATACTTCTACCCATCTCCATAGCACAGGTAAGTGTTCTACCCATCTCCATAGCACAGGTAAGACTTCTACCCATCTCCATAGCGCAATACTTCTACCCATCTCCATAACACAGGTAAGACTTCTACCCATCTCCATAGCACAATACTTCTACCCATCTCCATAACACAAGTAAGACTTCTACCCATCTCCATAGCACAATACTTCTACCCATCTCCATAACACAGGTAAGTGTTCTACCCATCTTCATAGCACAGGTAAAACTTCTACCCATCTCTATAGTACTGGTAAGACCTTTAACAATCGCCATAGCATACGCAAGATCTCTACCCATCTCCACAGCACAGGTAAGACTTCTACCCATCTCCATAGCACAGTTACAGCAGTACATTCAGCAGCCAATTTCTTGCTGAAAGGAATTGATTAAGGATCTTAAAGAAGGAGACACAGAGAGGTTTCAGTAAGGAATTCCTTACTGTCGGCAATGGTGAGGGAGACAGACGTACAATTCCATTCTATTTGTGTTGTTTGTTTGTGTTCCTTTGTGCTTGACACACGACTATCCTATTCACTCTGACCTTTTGTTGATTAATTGAATGGATTCAGGTGTCACTCGCTGGGCCAACATTTAGTGCCCATCCTTAATTGCCCTTGAACTGAGTGGCTTGCTGGGCCATTTCAGGGAGTGGGTAAGAGTCAAGCACATTACTGTGGATCTAGAATCACATATAGGTGAGACCTGGTAAGGCAGAGTTATTATGGCAATCAACAATGGTTTTATAGATTTTTAAATTAAATTCCAAATTCACCACCTCCTGTGATAGGATTCAAAGCATTACACTGAGTCTCTGGATTACCAGTCCAATGATACCACTATTCCACCACCTCCCCCATTTCTATTTAATATTTACGAGGAGTCGATGCCAATTTTAATACTGCCATTCTTTTCAAAACTGCCCACCTGTCATTGGAAAAGAAGGCTTGTCATTATCAAAGTGAACTTTCCTGCATTTAATCATTTTAATCTGTGTCACTGAAGCATCCAGAAGAATTTGTTTAATTTGCTTCTTTTGAGTCGAGGATTTCCTTGGGGATCATTTGAGATCCGCCAAGCGGGCAATGCCACTTTGGGAGAAAAATATTTTCTTCACTTCAGCAGGTAAGCACAAAAATTTAAGCTGACATTCCGTTGTAGTACAGAGGGAGTGCTGCACTGCCAGAGGTGCCATCTTTCAGATGTGAAGTTAAGTTTATGATGAGGCTCTGTCTTTCCGTCTCAGATGGTAAAAGATCATATGGCACTATTTTGATGATAAGAAGGGATGCTCGAAGTTCTGAATGATCTACTCCTGCTTCTATGTTCTATGTTTCTATGATAACAGTGTTTACGTTTCATAGCTACCTCATTGGCTGTAAAACACTTTGAGAAACCCAGTGAAAGATGAAATGAAATGAAAAATGAAATGAAAATCGCTTATTGTCACGAGTAGGCTTCAAATGAAGTTACTGTGAAAAGCCCCTAGTCGCCACATTCCGGCGCCTATTCGAGGAGGCTGTTACGGGAATCGATCCGTGCTGCTGGCCTGCTTGGTCTGCTTTCAAAGCCAGCGATTTAGCCCTGTGCTAAACAGCCCCTGTTTCGATGTTTCGAGGTTATGCGTTTTGAAGATGCAATTTCAATTTTTTCTTTCTCCAGCTGGATTTAATAAAGCTGGGACCCTATACAGACACTAGGAAAATTGCCCAGACTGCTGCCATGCAGAGAGTTTTGCATTCCGCCAAGTGGGATGAAGACAGGCACTCAACCCCTGGTGGAGCGTGAAAAATCCCATCCTCTTTTGGTTCACATCACCCTGAGACTTTTCAAATGTTTTTGAGATGGGACATCAAAACGCACTTACCTGATCTGAAACAGTAGCTGCAGCAGTCACGGAAGATAGAATTTCTTTGGAATATACAACCAGGAGGATACTTAAAGAGCTCTTAACAAGCAGGAGAGAAGAGAAAAAACAACAAAGTTGTTCTGAACACAGGCTGACTGAAGGTGTGTGCTCTCTCTCTCTCTCTCTTGGAAGTGCTGTGCATGGTAACCATCCTGTAAACCGAGACATTTCTAAAAAAAACATGGCAATCTGCTCCATGCAACTACACCTCAATGTAAAAAAAACCCTATAAGCCTATCCTCTTACTTGGCTACCTCTACTTGCGCATATGCATGCGCATGTGTGTATATTGGGGAATGTTTTCAATAAACCTATTGAGTTACATAGAACATAGAACAGTACAGCACAGAACAGGCCCTTCGGCCCTCGATGTTGTGCCGAGCAATGATCACCCCACTCAAACCCATGTATCCACCCTATACCCGTAACCCAACAACTCCCCCCTTAACCTTACTTTTTAGGACACTACGGGCAATTTAGCATGGCCAATCCACCTAACCCGCACATCTTTGGACTGTGGGAGGAAACCGGAGCACCCGGAGGAAACCCACGCACACACGGGGAGGACGTGCAGACTCCGCACAGACAGTGACCCAGCCGGGAATCGAACCTGGGACCCTGGAGCTGTGAAGCATTTATGCTAACCACCATGCTACCGTGAGGCCCCTTTGTTCTTTGTTGTTTGTTCTTTGTTGAACCAACAAAAATCTGTCTGAATAATTCTTCGCAACCTCAAATGGTAAAAAGCAGGACTCTTACAGAATTAGCGAAGCACCTGTTCCCTAATTTCTTAAAAAGATCTGTTATGGTCAAACCTGGAGTGGAAGGATAGCTGAGTCATTGGCCCTAAGTTCATAATGGGCTGTTAGCGGTGTGTGCAGCTGCATGGCTGCCTTGCCGGCTATGGCAATGGCGTTCCATGCCCGTCCACCCTGACCTCACAACCCACTGCCTGGCCAGTCCTTGCTATCCCCCCACCCCCTCCCTCCCGGGGCTTGGCAGAAGCTCCCAGGCCAGCGGCACAAGTCAGCAAACTATGGTGATGTTGGACACCTTCTGTACCCCCTCTCTCTCCCTCAGCAGCCACAACGGCGGTTTCAGGATTTTTGAAAGCATAAGTAAACTGCGCTGTCAGGAACTCGGCCCATCGGGGGCGGAGAATCGCAGAGGCCCCAGAGAATACCAGGTTGGGCCCGCTAATTCCATGCAAATGGTGTCACAACGGCGGCTGCGATTTTGGCATCAGAACCTATTCTTCGCCTAATCGCGTTTCGAACAGTGGTTAGCACTACCGCCTACAGTGCTGAGGACCCAGTTTCGATCCCGGCCCAAGGGTCACTGTCTGTGTGGAGTTTGCACATGCTCCCTGTGTCTGCATGGGTTTCACCCCCACAACCCAAAGATAGTTAGTCACAGATGTTGTTTACAGCATGGAAACAGGCCCTTCGGCCCAACTTGAACATGCCGCCCAGTTTCTATCACTAAGCTAGTCCCACTTGTTGGCATTTGGCCCAAATCCCTCTATACCCACCCTGCCCATGTAACTGTCTAACTGCTTTTCAAAGGAAAAAATTGTACCCGCCTCTATCACTGCCTCCATCAGCCTGTTCCAGATGCTCACCACCCTCTGTGTGAAAACATTTCCCCTCTGGTCTCTTTTGTATCTCTCCCCTCTCACATTAAACCTATGCCCTCTAGTTCTAGAATCTCTACCTTTGGGAAAGCATGTCGACTATCTACCTTATCTATGCTCCTCATCATTTTATAGACCTCTATAAGATCACCCCAAGCCTCCTGCATTCCAGGGAAACAGTCATGCCCCACCAGCAGTGAGATTCTCTGTTCCCACAGCCGGCCAATGGGATTTCCCATTGTGGCAACCCCTATGCCACGAGGAAACCCACTACCTCAACTTTTCCAAGTTTCTTGCAATAAGAATATTTTTTTACTTGAACACAATAATCAATAAAATATATATTTTATTTTAACACAACGGTTCTTTGTCTTTTTGTAAATAGGGCAGAAAGAGGGTAGGAGAGGAGGGAAGGTATGAAGGGATGGTTCACTATCCAGAAGCAGCAGCTTCCAGGTGATCTCGAACTGCCCTTGTGTCACCGCAACCTGGGCTTCCTCACCAGCATAAGGAGGTATGTTTGCATCAGGCTCCATATTGCCCTCCTCCAACTCCTCAATCTCTGATGGTAATTTATCTTCCAGGTGAATGCTCACTCCATACTGCAGGGCAATGTTGCGCAATTCACAAAACACTTCAACTGTTGTGAGTTTCATATTCACTATTCAGGCAATGCGGCAGTTAGAGTTCGACTTCATCTTTTTCTTCATTATTTCACAAAGACGTCCAATTACTTCCTCGTTGATGCCCAGTTTCCTGCCACACATTTCCTCCAGCATAATTTCATATGATGTCCTTTGCCTGTACATTCTCAGTGGTGGTGTAGCCACCTGGGTTGGCTACATCCCGATTCCAAAATGGAGACCCGCAACGAACACAGGGAAAAATGGTCAGGCACAGGGAAACAAGCAGGTGCAAGGTTTCCTGTGTATTAAGACTTGCAAAAACCCAGACAGAACTGAAACCAGCAACCATCTGCATATTAATGAGCAATCCCCAGGAACAATTAGAACATAGAACATAGAACAGTACAGCACAGAACAGGCCCTTCAGCCCTCGATGTTGTGCAGAGCAATGATCACCCTACTTAAACCCACGTAACCCGTATACCCGTAACCCAACAATCCCCCCATTAACCTTACACTACGGGCAATTTAGCATGGCCAATCCACCTAACCCGCACATCTTTGGACTGTGGGAGGAAACCGGAGCACCCGGAGGAAACCCACGCACACACGGGGAGGACGTGCAGACTCCACACAGACAGTGACCCAGCCGGGAATCGAACCTGGGACCACTGGAGCTGTGAAGCATTGATGCTAACCACCATGCTACCGTGAGGCCCCACGGTATTGGAAACATTTTAATCGTTTTAATTGGAAACATTAAAACGATCGGGACCAAACCAGACTCCCCAGCGCCAGTGGGAGCCAGGACAAAGGAAGGCCAACGGACACATAGGAACCACCCAGCGATCAGGGAACAACTCCAGTATTGGAGAAATCGATTCAAACGATTGGGACATGGTCCAATTAATTGGGACCAGGTCCGGGGACCGCCCAAAAGGGCGCAAAACCCCTGGGGACTATAAAACAGAGTCCCCAAGTTCAATTCGTCCTCTTGACAGGCTCTCTTGGTAGCTCTCAAAGAACTCTTGACCGTGACTCTCAACAAGGAGAGACCTGCCTAGCAGCTGCACCAACCAAGTAAGTCTCCAGTCAACGCACGCTATGAGATAGGCGCTCCTAGCTACTATTCCATACCAGCTTGAAACCTGCAGACTCAGAACCGGACAAAGGCCATTGTTCCTCTGACCTGGTGGGCCATTCGAAAGCTAAGTATAGGCCTTTAGTTGTAGTAATAGTCTAGTAAGTAGAGTTTTATGCATGAGTAGTGATTGACTGTGTGTATAATAAATGTGTTTTGATTTGAAACTTACTAACTGGTGTATTAAGTTATTGATCAGCACTTGGCTTTGAACCTTGTGGTGGTATCAGAAAGATACCTGGCGACTCTAGATCAAAGGTTATTAAAACAGAGCAATTAAGTAAAAGCACACTGATGATCAATGGGTAATTGATTTGCTTCCTCACTAGGTGGACATGTAGCCGGACTCCAGATTTTGAATCTGCACTGGATTCTGCAATAACTGTCAGAGAGATAGTTCATATTAGATTGCAGAGGGCTCATGTACGTCAACAAAGGCCTTAAACTTTCCTAAAGCATTTGAAATAATCACTGAGGCTTGTAAGGATCAACATTACATCAGGAAAACTCTGAAGCAATACAGCTTAAAATGCATTGCAAAATCCAAATATACTTTAGTTCCGCATCAACTGGGAGGACAGGTATACTAACATCAACATCCTTGAAAGAGCCAAGAACGCCAGCATCCAGGCCTTGTTCATTGTAACCAACAATGCTGGGCCAACAATGTGTTTAGGATGTCCCGAATGCCTAAATAAATCTTCTTCGCCCATCTCAAGGAAGGCTACAGAACAAAAGGAGGACAAAGGAGATGCTTCAAAGACACGCTGAAGGCTTACCTTTAGAAATGCAACACAGTCATCAATGCCTAGAAGATCCTTGTTCAGATGAGACCTACTTGGAGGAACCTCCTGATTGAAGGAATACAATTCTTCGATGACATCTGACAGCAAGAAGGGGCCCGGAAAAGGAGCCTGAAAATGGAATAAAAACGATCGAGAGTCCAGGGACCGATCCCACCTCCCAGAAACATCTGCCTAGTGTGCAATCAAAGATGTGGCTCTGGGATCGGGCTCATCGACCATGCAAGGACCCACAGAACCCATGACATGATACACGGAATTTCTTAGGTAGACAATCATACTTGTTAGCAAGTGATTGCTGAAGATTACATACACTCCAAACTCTCTCCATTCGTTATAGTTCTTTTACTAGAATTAACATCCTCATGACAAACCAAAGTTTTGAAAAATCTTTCTTTCACATCCTGTCACTTCAAACTCACTTTATACGTTAAAGACCTTTTTAAAAAATAAATTTAGATGACCTAATTCATTTTTTCCAATTAAGGAGCAATTTAGCGTTGCCAATCTGCCTAACCTGCACATCTTTGGGTCGTGGGGACGAAACTCACGCAAACACGGGGAGAATGTGCAAACTCCATACGGACAGTGACCCAGAGCCGGGATCGAACCTGGGACCTCAGCACCATGAGGCAGCAGTGCTATCCACTGCGCCACTGTGCTGCCCTGTTAAAGACCTTTTTAATGGAATTAGCGGCCTCATGACAAACCAAAGTTAAAAAAATATATATCTTTCTTTCATTTTAAGTGCTTTTATGCATATTTCTAAACACTATTATAAAAAATTAGACCACCAAAAAAGTCCTCTCCAATGTCTCCTGCGTCTGCTCGATGATTCTGGACGGGGAAAATAAAGTGCAAATAAAGAAGCTTAAAAACTGACCTAACATCAGGGCAAACAGACCAAGTTAGCGCTGCCCCGAGATTTCACATTCAGCTGTTTCAACACAGCACTTGCAGCAAAGGACTTCAAACAGAACAGAAGTTTGAACTTGGCGTGCTTTCAGCACCCATGTCCGTGCAACAGAACTTCGGCAAAGTTCCGGCGCGCATGTGTGGTGTATGATCTCCGTACTCCAGAAGATTCAACGGAAGTTACAGGTCGTATCTCATATATCCAAATTCAAGGACACTAAATACTGAAAGATTAACAGGCTGTCCAGATAGGAATTCGGTCTCATCTGGTGTGAAGTTTAGTGTCATAAAGTTTATGATGTGTAGCAAATTGTTGATCCCAGATCAAGTGACATATTTGGAACATTCAGTAACGAAGTTAGTAGTAACAGGGAAGAATGATGCAGAGGTACCAGTAGATGACTCCAGTTCCCACCATCATGTTCCAGATAATCTCCAGGGATGCTTTTGAGCCTTGCTGGGTTCAGATACGTGATGGTGTTTTTTGAGCACATGATTCTCCAGAGCTGCTTTCATTAGCCTGTAGAAAGCAAAAATCGACCCTGTGATCTAGCTTTAACATCAAATTCATTACAACAGAAAATGGACGCGATTAAACCGTAAAAACCCTATGTCCGGTTTGGGACACGGAAATATCTCTCTATTTAATGGCACTTTGTCGTTTTTCTTTTGGTCTCAGGGAGTTTCTCTCCACCAAGGCCGAACTTAGAGATTTCCTGCTGGCGAGTGAAAAGCTCCTTGGACACCAGGGCACCATTTTGTCTGACCACCCCAAAATCCCCCCCCCCCCCCCCCCCCATTTCCGACCCCACTACCTTCAGGGAGGCCCCTGGGAACATCCCCCCCCCCCCCCCAACCTGGTAAGCTCTCACCGGCCCGATTCCTGACAATGCCAACCTGGAACCTTGGCACTGCCACCCTCACACCCTGACACTTCCAGGGTGTCTGGGTCACACTGCTAGGGTGCCATTCTGGTAGTGCCAAGGTGCCAGAGAGAGTGCCAGGATGCCACCCTGCCAAGATCCCTACCATCCGGGGTCTCTAATGCCCTGGGAGACCCCCCAGTTGCCATTATGACTGGTCGACGTTTGTAGAAACCAGTACTTAACGAGGCCCTGGTGAGTTCTCCCAGGTGCAGCCGTTAGGTCCTGGGGGGCTGGGAGAACCAGCGAACACATATTTAAATAGGCCTAACGGATCATTTAAATATGCTTATCTGGATCACACCAGTGAGAACATAGAACATAGAACAGTACAGCACAGAACAGGCCCTGCGGCCCTCGATGTTGTGCCGAGCAATGATCACCCTACTAAAACCCACGTATCCACCCTATACCCGTAACCCAACAACCCCCCCCTTTAACCTTACTTTTTAGGACACTACGGGCAATTTAGCATGGCCAATCCACCTAACCCGCACATCTTTGGACTGTGGGAGGAAACCAGAACACCCGGAGGAAACCCACGCACACACGGGGAGGACGTGCAGACTCCGCACAGACAGTGACCCAGCCGGGAATTGAACCTGGGACCCTGGAGCTGTGAAGCATTTATGCTAACCACCATGCTACCGTGCTGCCCCTGTTAAATCTGGCGATGTGTTTTGAGCATCACAAATCTCACCCGTAAGATTCAGTGGCCTTATCGCACTAACAACTCGGGTGCCACGAGCCAATTAAATTGTGCCCAATGTTGGTTATGTAAAAGGAAAAAATGGTCTGCAAAATATGAGTTTGGATTGGGGGAAGACAGATTTTATTAAAATAAGTCAGGATCTGGTCAAAGTAGACTGGGAACAGCTTCTTGTGGGAAAATCTACAGAGGAGCTGTGGGGAGCAGGGGGATGTGTGTATTTAGAAAGGCAATGGGGAGAGTACAGGCCCAACATGTTCCCTTTAGGGTCAAATGTTGGAGCAACAAGCCCAGAGGACCCTGGCTCTCTCGGAATATTCAGGACTGGATAAGAAAAAAAGGAGAGCCTTTCAGCAAAGAGGAAATCAGTGGAGGCCTTAGTGGAGTAAAGAAAGTGTCGGGGTGTGATGAATGATAACTGTATAACTGTACCTTTAATGCAATGGCCCCTTTAAGACCGAGTTTGGAATCCTGGGAGACTCCGCCTCCAGCTCTGCCCCCAGGGAACTGTATATAAGGTTACATTCAGTGGGCAGCGTGCTGTGAGCACACTTCTCGGCAGCTGTCTGGTTCTCTGGTAATTAAAGTCTTTGAATTACCAATCTTCTCTCCTGAGTCGTAATTGAGGGTATCTCACGGGGGGAGCTTTAGAAATATTAGGATACCGGCCCAGACGCCAACACTTATTAAGATACCAAACAAGAACCCAAACAGTTTTTCTATTTGTAAAACTGTGAGGAAAGGATACTTCACCCCTGGAGTCATGACTCTGACCACTATAGAACATAGAACATACAGTGCAAAAGGAGGCCATTCGGCCCATCAAGTCTGCACCGACCCACTTAAGCCCTCACTTCCACCCTATCACCGTAACCCAATAACCACTCCTAACCTTTTTGGTCACTAAGGGGCAATTTATCATGGCCAATCCACCTAACCTGCATATCTTTGGATTGTGGGAGGAAACTGGAGCACCCGGAGGAAACCCACCCAGACACGGGGAGAACGTGCAGACTCCGCACAGGCAGTGACCCAGTAGGGAATCAAACCTGGGTCCCTGGCGCTGTGAAGCTACAGTGCTATCCACTTGTGCTACCATGCTGCCCAAACTATGTTAAAACAAACTTTAATTTAAACACATAATTAACTACATTAAGATCAAAGAAATAGCTTTACAATTACCAGTTAAACAGTTCTTAAATAAAAGGAAAAATCTGAACTTACTATCTACACCTGCTGCTAACTCCAATTAAGCAACCCAATACAATTCAAATTCCACTGATGAATAAAGTTTTTTTTAAATATTTTTATTTGTGTATTTGCAAGTTTTTATAATAATAACAATAACAGCGACATAATCATGGTACAATAAATATTTCCACCCCCATCACAATCTTCACACACCCCAACCAGAAAACAACAGTCCAGCCCTCAAACCCCATCCCCCTACCCCCCTTTGGAATTCTGCTTCTGCTGACATTTTAATTTTCCCCGAGAAAGTCGATGAACAGCTGCCACCTCCGGGTGAACTAACCATTGACCCTCTTAAGGCGAACTTTATTTTCTCGAAACTGAGAAACCCAGCCATGTCACTAACCTAGGTCTCTACACTCGGGGGCTTCGAGTCCCTCCACAGTAATAAGATCCGTCTCCGGGCTACCAGGGAGGCAAAGGACAATACGTCGGCCTCTTTCGCCCCCTGAACTCCCGGCTCTTCCGACATTCCAAAGATCGCCACCTCCGGACTTGGCACCACCCGTGTTTTGAGTACCGTGGACATTTGCCTGAGCGAAATCCTGCCAAAACCCTCTAAGCTTCAGGCATGCCCAAAACATGTGGACATGATTTGCTGGGCTTCCCGCGCACCCCAAAAAACTTGCTCATTCGGGCCACCGTCATGTGTGCCCGGTGGACTACCTTGAATTGCATCAGGCTAAGCCTGGCACATGATGAGGATGCATTAACCCTGCTTAGGGCATCTGCCCACAAACCTGCCTCTATCTCTCCTCCTAGCTCGTCTTCCCACTTGCCCTTAAGCTCCTCCACTGGAGTTTCCTCTGCATCCAAAAGTTCTTGGTAAATATCTGATACCTTCCCCTCTCCCACCCAGGTACTGGAGACTACTCTATCCTGTATCCCCTGTGGCGACAGCAGCGGAAAGGCCAGAACCAGCCTTCTCATGAAGTCTCGCACCTGCAAATACCTAAACCCATTCCCTGCTGGGAATTGAATTTATCCTCCAAGGCTTTCAAGCTGGGGAAGCTCCCGTCTATAAATAGATCCCCCATCCACCTAATTCCTGCCCTTTGCCACCGCCAGAACCCACCATCCAGCCTACTCGGTACAAACCGATGGTTATTATAAATCAGGGTCCAAACCGATGCTCCCTCCACTCTCTTATATCTCCTCCACTGCCCGCAGATTCTCAGAGCCGCCACCACCACCGGACTTGTGGAATATCGGGCCGTTGAGAACAGAAGAGGTGCCGTTATCAGTGCTCACAAACTTGTGTCTTTACATGACGCCGCCTCCATCCGCTCCCACAACGACCCCTCCCCCACTACCCACTTCCTAATCATGGCTATATTAGCTGCCCAGTAGTAATTGCAAAAGTTCGGCAGCGCCAAACAACCCTCCCCCCGACTACGCTCCAGCAACACTTTCATCACTCGCGGGGTTTTACCCGTCCACACAAAGCCTGAAATAACCTTATTCGCCCGCTTGAAAAAGGCCGTAGGGATGAAGATGGGGAGGCACTGAAAGACAAACAGAAATCTGGGGAGGACCGTCATTTTCACAGTCTGTACCCTCCCCGCCAGTGATAGCGGGAGCATGTCCCATCTCTTAAAGTCCTCTTTCATTTGTTCTACGAGCCGGGATAGGTTTAACTTGTGCAGTGCCTCCCATTCCCGGGCCACCTGGATTCCCAGATATCGAAAGCTCCTTCCTACCGTTCATCACGGCAGCTCTCCCAGTCTCTTCTCCTGCCTGGATCGCGAACATTGCGTTTTTCCCCATGTTCAATTTATACCCCGAAAAATTACCAAATTCCCCGAGGATCCGCATAACTTCCCCCATCCCCTCCAACGGGTCTGAAATATACAAGAGCAGGTCATCTGTGTAGAGTGAGACCCGGTGCTCCACCCCTCCCCGAACCAGCCCTTTCCAGTTCCTAGAGGCTCTTAACGCCATGGCCAATGGCTCTATGGCCAGAGCAAATAGTAGCAGGGAGAGGAGGCACCCTTGTCTTGTCCCTCGGAGTAGTTTAAAATACCTCAACCTCAGCCGGTTTGTATGCACTCTCGCTACTGGTGCCTGATAGAGCAACTGCACCCAGTAAATGAAGCCCTCACCAAACTCAAACCTTCCCATGGCCTCCCACAGCTAATCCCACTCCACCCAATCAAAAGCCTTCTCCGCATCCATCGCTACCACTACCTCCATCTCCCGTCCTTCTGAGGGCATCATTATAACATTTAAAAGCGTTTGAACATTGGCCTTGAGTAGCCTGCTCTTTACAAATCCCATCTGGTCTTCCCCTATCACCCCCGGGACACAATCCTCTATCCTTGTGGCCAATATCTTAGCCAGCAGTTTGGCGTCCACATTCAGTAGAGACATTGGGCTGTATGACCCGCATTGCTCCGGATCCTTCTCCCGTTTCAGGATAATGAAATCGAGGCCTGTGACATTGTTGGGGGGAGGACTCCCTTCTCTCTTGCTTCATTAAATGTCCTCACCAGCAGTGGGCTCAATATCTCTGAAAACGTCTTATAGAATTCCACCGAGTAGTCATCTGGCCCCGGGGCCTTGCCCGACTGTTTTATTTCCTCAATTTCAATTGGGGCTCCCAGCCCTTCCACAAGATTCCCATCCACCCTCAGGAACCTCAACTGACCCAAAAACTGCCTCAACCCCTCCACCCCAGCCGGGGGTTCCGACTCATATAATTTGCTGTTAAAGTCCTTAAACACCTCATTCACCCCCACTGAGTCCAGGACCGTATTCCCACCTCTACTCTTTACTCTCCCTATCTCCCTGGCCTCCGCCCTTTTTCTGAGTTGGTGCGCTAACATTCTGCTTGCCTTTTCCCCATACTCATAAATCACCCCCCTTCCGTTCCTCAGCTGTTCCACCGCTTTCCATTTAGTCAACAGCCCAAACTCCACCTGTAACCTCCGCCGCACTCTCAGTAGCCCCGCGTCCGGAGCCTCTGAGTATCTCCTGAACACCTGCAGTATCTCCTCAACTAACCTATCCCTCTCAGCCCGTTCCGCCTTTTCTCTGTGGGCCCCTATTGACATTAATTCCCCTCTGACCACTGCCTTCCAAGCTTCCCAAACCGTCGCTGCAGAGACCTCCCCCGTATCATTTGTTTGCAGGTCGTTTTGGATGGACTTGTTCACCCGCCCACAGATCGCTTTGTCCGCTGACAACCCCACATCCAGCCTCCATCGCGTGCATTGTCTTCTCTTCAAACTAACCAGTAGCTCCACTGCGATTGCCGAGTACTCAGTATCCACCATCCCCGGTATTAGAGCCTTGCTCAGAACAAAAACGTCGATGCGAGAGTATACCTTGTGGACATGGAGAAAAAGGGAAACTCCTTCGCCCTTGGCCGTGCAAACTTCCATGGGTCTACTCCCCCATCTGTTCCACTAACCCCTTCTATTCCTTTGCCGCGGCTGGCACCCTCCCTGCCCTGGATTTTGACCGGTCCAATTCCGGATCAATGACTGTATTAAAATCTCCCCCCATGATCAAGTTGTGTGACTCTAAGTCTGGGACAAATGAGAGGTCGGGGATGGCGAATGCCCAAGGGGGGCTCGAGGAGGCCGAGGACGCGAGCTGGTGGCTGGCCTAAAAAGGGTGATGGCTAACACCCACCTCATAAATTCCACATCGTCCCAATTTGGAGCATATACATTCACAAGTACTACCCGCACTCCCTCCAGCTTCCCACTCACCATTATGTACCTACCCCCCATGTCTGACACGATTCTCCTTGCCTCGTCTTTGAGTCCAGCCCTGAGTGGAATACTTGGCCAACCCACCCCTATCTCATTCCAGTCTAGTCCATAGCCTTTAGGTGTATCTCTTATAGCTTTGCCACGTCCGCCTTCAGCCCCCTCAAATGCGTAAACACGCGAGCCCTCTTGACCGGCCCATTCAACCCTCTAACATTCTATGTAATCAGCCTGCTCGGGGGGCTTCTCTCCTCCCCCCCCCCCCACTGACTAGCCATCACCCTTTTTAGGCCAGCCTCCAGCCCACCTCGAGCCCCTCCTCGGGCGTTCGCCGTCCCCAACCTCCCATTTGTCCCCGAGTCACAGTTTCTCCCCTCCTGTCAGCAAAGCAGCACCCCCGCCCCCACCCCCGCTCCCTCCCCCCCCGGCAACAGCACTAGAAACCCACCCCCCCAGATCAAGCTCCAGCTAACACCTGCTCGTCCCCCCACTGTGCTTCTGTGATTCAGCTGACCCAAGCTGACTTGATTGCTCCCACCCATGACACCAAACAGTCTGTCTCCCCATTGTTCTCCCCCCTCTCCCCCCACTTGGACAAACATATGCAAAGCATCACATTCCCCAGTAAACAAACATCAGAAAAAACAGTGAAAAAATAGCCACAGAAAAAAACAACCACAGAAACCACCCCCCTCCAACCAACTCCCAGTAAGACAAAGTTAACTTTAGCCATCGCAACAGCCCTTTATTACACATAACACTACTTATTCAAAACAGCACCAAAGTGATTTTCACCAAATCGCCACTACAATACTCTCCAAGGATCCAGTGTCTTTTAGTTCACCTTCAGTCTTTTTTCCTTGATGAAAGTCCATACATCGTCTGGTGTTTCGAAATAAAAATCCTGTTCCTCATATGTGACCCACAGACGGGCTGGGTACAGCAGCCCAAACTTCACCCCCTTCTTAGAGAGGGCCGTTTCTGCCCGATTAAACCCAGCTCGCCTCTTGGCCAAATCCACGCCCAGGTCCTGATAAATGCGCAGCTCACAATTTTCCCACTTGCTGCTCCGTTCTTTCTCGGCCCACCGCAGAATGTGTTCCTTGTCCAGGAATCGGTGCAAACATACCACCATCGCCCTCGGCGGCCAGTTCGCTCGGGGCTTCTTCGCGAGGGCTCTGTGCGCTCTATCCACTTCCAGGGGCCGAGGGAACACCTCAGCCCCCATCAACTTCTCCAGCATGTTCATCACATCGGCCCTCACTGCCTTCAGGGAGGCCGACGATTCTCAGATTCTGCATCCTGGACCTGTTCTCAGGCCCTCCAGCTTCTCCTGCATTCGTTTGTCGGTCATTCATCTTCTAAACCTTGGTCTTCAGCATGGTTATGTACTCGGACAGTTTTTTCTCCACCTCCTGGGTTGCACGTCCGTGGATTTCTTGATTCTGCGCCCAGCGTGTCCTTCTTACGCTTGGCGAAGTAATCTTCTAAAACCTTCACCAGCTGCTTATCTGTAACCAAGTAAGTGGTTAGAATGAATAATTACCTGCCCTTTTATGACTTCTTAAATACAGCTTTAGTAGACACATTGCCTATATGTATTGTCTGGGGTGGCACAGTGGTACAGTGGTTAACTGTTTTACAGCACCAGGGACCAAGGTTCAATTCTGACCTCGGGTGACTGTCTGTGTCGGCTCTCCGCTGCCCCGCAAGACATGGCGGCTTGATCTTGTGGGGCGGCGGAGAGAAAAGAGTGTGTCATTTACAGACGTCGGCCCGATGATCGGTGGGCACCGATCGCGGGCCAGACATCTGATGAGCTCATGGTGCTCAGACATCATGGTGCTCGATCCTCCCTCCGCCCCCCCCCCCCCCCCCCCCCCCCCCCCCCTCCAGGACCCACACTTACCGGTCGCGCGATGTTCACGCCGGCAGCGACCAGGTGTGGTCAGTGGCAGACTGGGTCTAAAAATATTGGTTGCCAGGAGACAAAGGGGGCCCACCCACTACAATGCTATCATTTAATTTTCATAACAAATAAATAAAATTTTCAAAAAATACATATGGAAAAAAGGGTGCAACTAAAATTTTTGTGGAAAAAATGTGTATTTCTTAGTAATTACAGTGTACATGTACTGTACATATTACTAGCAGTAGATATCAAATGTAAATACAGAATGTTATGATTGAATTTTTAAAAAATTTTTAAGTAATTGGTTGATATTTTTTAATAGTTTACTGCACAATTTACACATTAACAGATAGTTAAAAAGCACAATAGAGCATTGCATGCAGTCCACTATATTAAGAGCAATCGTTTGTGTTCGCTAGATGATTGTGCGAATCTGCCAATAATTGCTTCTGCATCCAATTCATCTAACAATTCCTTTTCAATGGATAGCAACATGTATTATTCCAAATTCTCCTCAGACAGCAAATTTCTTAACCTTGTCTTTATGATCTTTAGCTTTGAAAATGTCCTCTCACATTGGACTTGAGTAACTGATAATGTGCAGATGACTTTATAACGTTCATAAAGGTTATCATATGCCTTGTCATGAAGTCTGTTGGATGCCAGAATTTTTAGTACACACGATGGGCAAGTGCGCAAATTTTCCAATTGTTGCAACTGGAATCCATATTCTCACCATCATTAAGCAATAGCTTTAATACATCAAAGTTTGAAGCAAAAGAAAACAATTCCAATATTACTTGATCTTTGCTGATTTGTGGAAACAGCTTAATAATACCTTCCAATGCTTCATCTTCAAGGCCCTTCTCTGCAATAGTTTTAAACTTTGCTGGGTCCAAGCAGGACAAATCTTTATACAACTGTTTGTGTTGTACAAAGTGACTGGACAATGCGATCAATTATTGATCGATTAACTGATTAATGGATGAATTATCTTGTGTTGAATCAACCTGAATAGAATAATATTTTGCTTGAGAAACGTCATGACTAATTCTTTCTTGTATCATATTAAACATAGAACATAGAACATTACAGCGCAGTACGGGCCCTTCGGCCCTCGATGTTGCACCGACCCGTGAAACCATCTGAAGCCTATCTGACCTATACTATTCCATTTTCATCCATATGTCTATCCAGTGACCACTTAAATGCCCTTAAAGTTGGTGAGTCTACTACTGTTGCAGGCAGGGCGTTCCACACCCCTACTACTCTCTGAGTAAAGAAACTGCCTCTGACATCTGTCCTATATCTACCACCCCTCAATTTAAAGATATGTCCCTTCGTGTTGGTCATCACCATCCGAGGAAAAAGACTCCCACTGTCCACCCTATCTAACCCTCTGACTATCTTATATGTCTCTATTAAGTCACCTCTCAGCCTTCTCCTCTCTAACGAAAACAACCTCAAGTCCCTGAGCCTTTCCTCGTAAGACCTTCCCTCCATACCAGGCAACATCCTAGTAAATCTCCTCTGAAACCTTTCCAAAGCTTCCACATCCTTCCTATAATGTGGTGACCAGAACTGCACGCAGTACTCCAGGAGCGGCCGCACCAGAGTTATGTACAGCTGCAGCATGACCTTGTTCTTCATAATTTTGATTAACATGTTTATAGTTGTTTTACTCAGGTATGTAACAAGTCCACCACGGCTTTTACTTTGAGCCTTTCCTTGTTGCTCTAATCGTTTGATTCTTTGTTTAGACTTGTTTTGCACTGCAGAAACGTGAGATGCCATAATGGGGTCATAGTTTGCCATCAACTGCACTGCAGCTAAAAAATTGCCATGATTCAGAACCTCGTTATCTAGAGTGTAGGCCGATTCATTTCTGTGACCTCGAAAAGGAAGTGCTTGCTTGCCTAACATCTTTATGATGTCTATAATCCTCATGACAATACTTCTCTGCTTCAATACTTCTTCTTTCCTTTTAATTAGTGATGCTGCAAAAAATTTATCTAAGGTACCATCATTAACCACACTGATATATTGCTGAGCATTTCTGACATGTGTTGTTGTCGATTCATGTAAAGTCAAGCTCTGGCTAATACGCCTGTAGTCACTAAAGCCACGTAGAAAGGGTGATGGATTACAAGTGTTGGGAAACTCAAAGGCTAAGCAGTATGAACAATATAAGCATCTATTTTCTTTGTTATATGTTAGCCATTTTCTTGGGACTGAGTCATTCATAATTTTCCTCTCATACAAACGAGCATCAAATGGCAGATCATCAAGTGGCTGAAGTGGATGTTCAGCAAAAAACTGTTTTAGCTTTGCTTGTGATGGATATTGGAAGATTCCAGTAATTGATCTTTCATTTCCTTGCGTAGGTTCATTTACAGGATGTGCTTCAGAAACCAAGTCATTTATGCTTGAAGGAATATCTGTTTCCCTGTCACGGGTTGAAGCTATGTGTTCAGATGTTGCAACTACAGGCAGTACAGATACCGGAACAAGGAAGCCAGAAGAAATATTGGGCCTGGGTTGATTACTAATGGATGCACTTGTATTTGTCTCTACATTCAAAGTAGCTCTTCTCTGTTCTTGTAACTCGCATGTCATTGCATCATCACGATGAGCATTGTTTCTTGCTTCTTGATTATTTGTTGCAGAACTGAATATTGATGTGGATTGTGCTTGTGGTATTATAAACTCTGTAATAGGCCTGCATCGTTTGGCTGATTCCTTCCTTTCTGCTTCTTTTTGTTCTTTGCGTTTTAGTGACCCAGATTTATGCTTTTTCTTTTCCATGCTGGTAGGGGTAATATTCCTGAAATAAAAACTTAATTAAAAATAGCCCACATTGGGAAAAATGAATATTGATGATTGCAAGAATAACTTGAAGGAACGCCAGATAAACCCCCATTTTTTAATTCCACTCTGGCCACAAAGACTGTATCAAAAGATTGGAAGGCAGCTAATGTGGTTCCACTTTTAAAGAAGGGTGTCAGAGATAAACCAAGGAATTCCAAACCAGTGAGTCTGGGAAACCACTGGAGAAAACTCTGAAGGAGAAAATGAATCTCTAAGTGTATGGTTTGATCAGAGACAGTCAGCATGGCTTTGCCAGTGGGAGGTTATGCCTAACAAATCTGGGGCGAATTCTCCGCTCCCGGGAAAAATCGGCCGAGTTTCACGACGGCCTCGGAGGCTGCTCCTCGCTCCCTATTCTCCCCTCCCGGCAGGGTTAGGAGCGGCGCTCCATAACTCTCGGCCGCCGGGCGGTGCGCTGAGAGTGACGCGACGGCGGTGCCTATGTGACGTCAGCCAAGCATGCGCAGGTTGGCCGGCTCCAACCCGCGCAAGTGCGACTGACGTCACTACGGCTGACAGCTCGAACCCGCGCATGCGCGGTGGCCGTCTTTCCCCACAGCCGCCCTGCAAGACGTGGCGGCTTGATCTTGCAGGGCGGCGGAGGGGAAATAGTGCATCTGATTGAGACGCCGGCCCGACGATTGGTGGGCACCGATCGCGGGCCTGTCCCCTCCCGAGCACAGTCGTGGTGCTCATTCCCCACCAGGCCCCCTCCAAGCCCCAAAACGGGCATTTCACGGCGATTTCATGATGGCAGCGACCAGGTGTGGTTGCCGACGTCGTGAAATGGTCGCGAACGGCAGGACGCTCGGCCCATCCAGGTCGGAGAATCGCCGGTCGCCGTGAAAAACGGCGAACGGCGATTCTTCTGAGCGGGGGTTGGGAGATCGCGGGGGGCACCAGGGGGTCGTGAAATTATTCGGGGGGCCCTCCCACCCAGTGTGGGGGAGCGGAGAAACACACCCCTGATTTTGAAGAGGTAAATGGGTGTGGAGATGAGGGTAGTGTAGTTGATGTAGTTTATATGGAATTCAGCAAACCTTTAGACAAGATCCCACATGGAAGACTGCTAAAGATGGTAAACGCACATGGGATCCAGAGTGACTTGACAAGTTGGATCCAATTTTGGCTTAATTGTAGGAGGCAGAGTTTTGGTAGAAGGTTGTTTGTGTGACTAGAGTCCGACATCCAGTGGTGTAGCAAAGGGGTCAGTGTGAGGTCCCTTACTGTTCACGATATATATAAATTATATAGATGAGAACGTGGGGGGGAATGACAAGTATGTTAGCAGATGACACAAAGATTGGCAATGTGGTTAATAGTGAGGAAGAATGTTTTAGGTTGCAAGGAGATATAGGTGGGTTGGTCAGAAGGGCAGATCAGTGGCAGATGGAATTTAACTCTGGAAAGTGTAAGGCAATGCACTTTGGAAAGAGTAACAAGACAAGGGAGTACTCCATAAGACCATAAGACATTGGAAAAGAATTAGGCCACTCGGCCCATCGAGTCTGCTCCGCCATTCAATCATGGCTGATATTTTTCTCATCCCCATTCTCCAGCCTTCTCCCCATAACCCCTGATCCTCTTATTAATCAAGAACCTAACTATCTCTGTCTTAAAGACACTCAGTGATTTGGCCTCCACAGCCTTCTGCGGCAAAAAGTTCCACAGATTCACCACCATCTGGCTGAAGAAATTCCTCCTCATCTCTGTTTTGAAGGATTGTCCCTTTAGTCTGAGATTGTGTCCTCTGGTTCTAGTTTTTCCTACAAGTGGAAACATCCTCTCTACGTCCACTCTATCCAAGCCTCACAGTATCCTGTAAGGTTCAATAAGATCACCCCTCATCCTTCTAAACTCCAATGAGTACAGACCCAGAGTCCTCAACCGTTCCTCACACAACAAGCTCTTCATTTCAAGGTTCATTCTTGTGAATCTCCTCTCGACCCTTTCCAAGGCCAGCACATCCAAATGGGGTATGAACAGAGCCTTATACAGCCTCAGAAGTATATCCCTGGTCTTGTGTTCTAGCCCTCTTGACATGAATGCTAACATTGCATTTGCCTTCCTAACTGCCGACTGAACCTGCACGTAACCTTAAGAGAATCGTGAACAAGGACTCCCAAGTCCCTTTGTGCTTCTGATTTCCTAAGAATTTCCCCATTTAGAAAATAGTCTCTGCCTCCATTCCTCCTTCCAAAGTGCATACCCTCACACTTTTCCACATTGTATTCTATCTTATTTATTTTCCCACTCTCCGAGCCTATCCAAGTCCTTCTGCAGCCTGCCAGCTTCCTCAATACTACCTGTCCCTCTACAGACTGTTGTATTTTCTGCAAACTTAACAACAGTGCCTTCAGTTCCTTCTTCCAGATCATTAATGTATATTCTGAAAAGGTGTAATCCCAGCACAGACCCATGTGGCACACGACTAGTCACCGGCTGCCATCCTGAAAAAGACCCCTTTTGCCATTCAATGAATGGCGAGACACTTGGAAGCTCAGAGGAACAGAGGAATCTTGGGGTGCTGGTCCACAGATCTCTGAAGGTGGCAGGACAGGTTAATAGGATAATTAAGAATGCATACGAGACACATGTCAGTCGTGGCATAGATTATAAAGCCAGCAAGATTAAGTTGGAGCTGCACAAAACTTTTGTTCGGCCACTGCTGGGGTACTGTGTTCAGTTCTGGTTGCCTCACTATAGGAAGGATGTGATTGCACTGGAGAGGATGCAGGGCAGATTCACCAGAATCCTGCCTGGGTTGATACACTAAAGCTACGAAGAGAGACTGGTTGGGCTCAGGTTGTTTTCTATAGAGCAGAGAAGGCTGAGGGGGACCTGATTGAAGTGCATAAGATAATGAGAGGTATGGATGGGATGGATAGAAAGTAGCTGTCCCCGTTAGTTGAAGGGTCAATAATGAGGGGCATCATTTTAAGGTGAGCGGCAGGAGGTTTAGAGGGGATTTGAGGAAAAGTCTTTTCACCCAGAGGGTGGTGAGAATCCGGAATACACTGCCTGGGAGTGTAGTAGAGGCGGGGAACCTCACAACCTTTAAAATGTACGTGGATGAGCACTTAAAATGTCATAACATTCAAGGTTATGGGCCAAGTGCTGGAAAATGGGATTAGTATAGATTTAGTGTAGTTTTGTCAGTGCAGGCTGTAGCGCTAACAATTATACTCAAAGCCGAGAGACTAGTACAATAGAGGCTTTATTGTTGTGCGATGCTGTCCCTCCATCTGCAACTGTAGACTAAAGGTCTGAGTGACTCACACGCATATTTATACACAAGCTCCCTGTGGGCGGAGCTAGCCGGCAGGGGCTTACCGGAGGAACCTGTATTACAGGTATAGGCATACATCCCCCTACTGCAAGTACGCATAACTACAGTGGTTATATCACCACACAGGCCCTATGAGCTAAAGGGCCTCTTCTGTACTATATGACCCAATGACTCTATAATGTCAGTTTATCAGTCTTAGTAAGCAGAGAACAAACAACTGGCAGGAATTCCGGGCATGTACTGGGATTAAGACAGAAAACTGTGGGTGGGAAAGTGAAGTTGAGGCAGATGATCAGTCCTGATTGTATTGAAAGCGGAGTAGGTTTGAAGGGGTCGAATGGCCGACTCCTACTCCTATTTTTCATGTTATGTTACATCTTCTCACAAGAAAAAAATGACCACAGAATTCATATAAAATTTAATAGATCTCCTCTGATGACGCACAAGGTGAATCTGTGGGTAGCTTGAAATGGCAGATC
The DNA here is from genome assembly GCF_902713615.1 of Scyliorhinus canicula. Lineage (NCBI taxonomy): Eukaryota > Metazoa > Chordata > Chondrichthyes > Carcharhiniformes > Scyliorhinidae > Scyliorhinus > Scyliorhinus canicula. The sequence goes on from NC_052157.1 coordinate 40,832,859, forward strand.
AAATGTGAAAGGAAGAAAGTGTATAACTTCGTGGAGGTGTATGCTGCATGCAAGATCTTTAATAAAACCTTTAAAACCTATGCAAGAACATTTTGGCGTACTTACGCCACGTGTACAGCAGTGGCTCAAAAACTCAGCCCATTGCCACCTTCTCAAGGATTCAGGATGGGGAATAATTGCTGGCCCTGACGGAGATTCCCAGATCACATGAATGACAAAAAAATACATAATATTGGCATTTCCACAGGTGCCTTGCACCATGTTCTGGCTTTCTCATTGGTCCTGGCTGTGTTTGCCTAGGATATGCTCTATTGTACTCAGCTTTAGAGCTTGTGCTCCTGGCACAGCTGTTGTTTGACGGAACTTCTCTTGATGTTAATGAATGGAAAACCAGGAAGTGTGCAAATGAGGCGCATTGATTTTCAAACAAATTCCTGCTGAAAGGAAATGTTAGCTGAGAGGGCAGAATTCAGGGCTAACATTGCGATTGGAACCCACTGAAGTGGTCTTTCAATTTTCCTCCCGGCCTCATGAAGTACCTTTTTAGAATGTGTGTTAGCTTCAATTGTATGTAATGTGTTTGGAGCAAGGAGTATTGTTATGGTTGTTGGTTAATTTCAGAGCCACAGTTACAGGTCTGATTGCTGTAGCAACATCGAACAGCTAATAATTTAAGACATTCTTTTAATGTCAGTGATTTACTGGGAGCTTTGGTATTAATAAGAACATAACAAGGCCTGAGAGTGCACAAGGTGTACTTCCCGATTAAGAGAATGATCTGGTTTTTCCACATATCAGGCTGTCCATGCTATGTTGTTTCTGTTTGTTCGTGGAATGTGGCCAGCATTTTTTGCTCATCCCTAATTGCCCTTGAGAAAGCAGTGGTGAGCAGCCTTCTTGAACCATGGCCGCCCATTTGATGTAGGTACACCCAGCGCCGGCCCTAGGGTTGCTGGCGCCCCGGGCAAGCTGAACTTCGGCGCCCTTGGGGGGGGGGGGGGGGGGGGGGAGTGGAGGGGGCGGGGCCGTGGGGGGCAGGGCCGGGGGGTGCGGGCCCAAGGGGGGGGCGTGGGGGTCGGACCCGCGGGGGGGGGCGGACCCGCGGGGGGGGGGGCGGACCCGCGGGGGGGGCGTGGGGGTCGGACCCGCGGGGGGGGGCGGACCCGCGGGGGGGGGGCGGACCTGATGGGGGGGGCGGGGGGCGGACCGAGGGGGGAGCGGACCGAGCGGGGGGGCGGACCGGGCGGGGGGGCGGACCGGGCGGGGGGGCGGACTGAGCGGGGGGGCGGGGGGGCGGACCGAGGGGGAGAGCGGCCACCGCGCATGCGCTGGTTGGCACCGGCCCAACTGCGCACGCGCGGGACCCGAGTCTCTGGCGCCCCCTAGCACATGGCGCCCCGGGCGACTGCCCGAGTTGCCGGTGCCTTGAGCCGGCCCTGGGTACACCCACAGTAGTGTTGGGTGGGTGGGGGGGGGGGGGGGGCAGAGTTCCAAGACTTGGCCCTGAGACAGTGGAGGAATGGCAATATAGTTCCAAGCCAGGATGTGGTGTCTTGTAGGGGAACCTGCCAGTGGTGGTGTTCCCATGCATCTGATGCCTTTGTCCTTTTAGGTGGTAGAGTTTGTGAGTTTGGAAGATGCTGCTGCAAGAGCCTTGACAAGTTGCTGCAGTGCATCGTATAGGTGGTACACACTGCTGCCGCTGTACATCTGTGGTGGAGAGAGTTTAAGGTGATGGATTGAGTTCTGATCAAGCGGGCTGCTTTGTCTAGAGTGGTGTCGAGCGTCTTGAGTGTTGTTGGAGCTGCACTCATCCAGGTCAGTGGAGTGTATGCTGTCACATAGATGGTGTCCAGGCTTTGGGGAGTCAGGAGTTATTTACCACAGAATTCCTAGCCTTGGACATGTTCTTGTAAAATGTTTATTCAGTTACGTTTCTGATCAATGGTAACCTCCCGCTAGGATATTAAAATTGGGGATCCAATAATGGTGATGGCTTGTAACTTCCTTTCAGACCAGTGACTTAAGTCGTGACGACCTGGAAGTGCCGATGTATGGGCATGCATGCTGGAAGCGCGCGCCATTTAAACTCCCAGCTTTTTTTTCCCTCCTTGAAACCAAACATTGCACTGGAGCTGGATCTGCTGAATGGAAACTCCAGGGACAGCGCTAACTTGGACTACTTGCCCTGATGTTAGATGAGCTTTTACACCTTTTTCTTTGCACTTTCTTATCGCGATCTAGGATCATCGAGCAGAGGCAGGCGACATCGGGAGATTTTTTTTTATCGGTTAATGTTTTATCTTATTAGTGTTTAACATTTATACATAGTTTTTAAATGCAAATAAAGTGAAAGGAAGATATATTTTTATTATTTTTAAACTTTGCTTTGTCACGAGTATGTTAACTTCAATAAAGGAACGATAATGGATCGAATGCAGCGATCACTCACCAACGAGTATGGTTGCCCTCCTAAGATACTCTGTGTTACTGGTCACAGGTTCTGTGAGTCCTTGGGTGGCTGATGAGCCCGGTCCGAGAGCTGCATCTGCAATCGCTCACTTGCCTGGAGTTACCAAAAGGTGGGATCGGTCCTTGGATTCTAGGTCGCAGGTATTCCTTTCTCAGGCTCCTTTTCTGGGCCTCCTCTTGCCGTCGGGTGTTGTCAAAGAATTGTGATCCTTCAACCAGGAGGTTCATCCAAGTAGGTTTCTTCAGACCAAAGGTGCCCCAGGCATTGACATCTATGTTCCATTTCTTGAGTTAAGCCTTCAAGGGGTCTTTGGAGAGCTTCCTTTGCCCTCCTCTTGTTCGGGATCTTTCCTTGAGCTGGCTGAAGAAGATTTGCTTTGGCAGTCGGGACTCTGACATCCTAAGCACATGGGAGACCCATCGGAGTTGGTTCCATGGCCTCTATACTGATGAGGGGCAGCAGGGTAGCATGGTGGTTAGCATAAATGCTTCACAGCTCCAGGGTCCCAGGTTCGATTCACGGCTGGGTCACTGTCTGTGTGGAGTCTGCACGTCCTCCCCCTGTGTGCGTGGGTTTCCTCCGGGTGCTCCGGTTTCCTCCCACAGTCCAAAGATGTGCGGGTTAGGTGGATTGGCCATGCTAAATTGCCCGTAGTGTCCTAATAAAAGTAAGGTTAAGGGGGGGGGGGTTGTTGGGTTACGGGTATAGGGTGGATACGTGGGTTTGAGTAGGGTGATCATGGCTCGGCACAACATTGAGGGCCGAAGGGCCTGTTCTGTGCTGTACTGTTCTATGTTCTATGCTATTGACTCCTTCAAGGAGACTAATGTTTGCACGACTGTCCTCTCAGCTGATTCAGTTTTAAGCTGTGTTGTTAAGGGTGTCCCTGATGTAATGTTCACCCTTACAAGCCTCAGTGATTATTTCAAGTGCTTTAACTATGTTTGATGCCTGAGTAGACATATGCAAGCCTGTTGTAAGCTAATGTGATCTCTCTGACAGGTATTGTAGAAAATCTATTACCCACCCCTAAGAGTGTTCTGCCAAAGGACATCATGAAATGATGTCAGAGGAGGTGTGTGCCAGGACACTGCACTTCAGCAGCTGCTGCTTTCAGACTTTGAGCTGGTAACATTAAAAATTGATATGTCAAAACCCTCCCCTCTCCCCTCTTCTCTCCCTTTTCTCTCTTCACTCCCTCCCCTTCCCGCCTCTTCCCTCCCGCCTCTTTACAAATAGACAGAACCATTGTGTTTATCTGGAAAAATATATTTTATTGACTGTTGTGTTCAAATGAGAAAATATATTTTATTGCAAGAAATTTGAATAAGTTGAGGTAGTTTAATCGTTGTTCAGCTGATAAAGTTACACGTTAAGCTAAATGTTAACTTGTTTCAAAGTTTCGGGTTCAGAAAATTATTTTTGTTAGTAAATGTTTTACGTTAAACTTTACAGGCTTCGACATGTCTCACTGAAACATCAACACACAACATTTACTTTTGAGATAAATGAAGAAAGCAAGGCAGAAACTAAGCAATGTGGGTAACACAGTGGCACACTGGTTAGCTCCGCTGCCTCACGTGTTGTCCATTCGGGCCTTGGGTGACTGTGTGGTGTTTGCACATTCTCCCCATGTCTGCGTAGGTTTGCTGGAATCATGGAATAGAACCATCGAATTCCTACACTGCAGACGGAGGCCATTCAGCACATTGAGTCTGCACCGACCATCTGAATGAGCACCCCCCACCCCCCGCCCTATCCTCGGAATCTAACTTGTACATCCCTTTAATCATAAATTACTTTAAAAGAACTAATAACAGCAATGCCTGTATAAAAGAGCAAAAACAATCTGTTAACAAAAATAAATTTGACATACCTTTAAAACACTTGCTCAACATGTTGTCTGTTGTGTTCAATGTAAATCTGCTCTTTAAATGCCTGCCCTCAATGGCCGTTAGCGCAGCTGCTGTGTCACAAGGGGGCTGGGTTGCATTGAAACTGCATTCTGCTGGAGCCTGCACAGACAGTCCCGCTGGAGGCCCCAGACTTCTGCACTGAGAGAAAGGTTCATCGCATTATCTGAGCGCAGGCAAGTGCGCATTTTTCCCTTTTAGACTCGGCCGCACGTGGCTTCCCACTGCTAGCTGGAGGTTGCAGGCCAATGTCATTGCACATCAGCGGGAAATTTCTATCTATTTCAGAACTGCCAACAGCTGGCCACACCTGTCCCGTTCTCCCTGCGTATTTGATGCTTGTCGCAGCACAAATTTCCCAGGGTCGCAAAGTTTCTGCTGTTCATCATATCCTCGGTCGTAATTCTCTGGCATTGGGATTCCCTTTCCCCATCGGCAGTGCAACCCTGCCCGGGGGATTTCCTGGTGGCTTGGGGTGGCTTCAATGGGAAATCCCATTGTCAAGAGGCGGGAATAGAGAATCCCTCCATCACAGAGAAACACGAGGCAGGGGAACCAGAGAATCCGGCCCCGGGGTGCAGGGGGGGGGGGGGGGGGGGGGGGGATGCGGTGGATATGTGATTCCTGCCTGACAAATTAAATGGCTTCTAGTTCTTTCAACACACTTCTAAATCTTGGGTTGCACTCAATTCAAACTGAGTTTATATTATGTGCCTGCAGTGAAATTTATCGCTGAAAATCATGCATGAAGATTTTGCCCACGTTTTCCTTCTAACCGCCGTGAGATTTATTTGCTTCTAATCTCTGAAAGTTCACTAACTGGAAGATCTACCCCAGAGGAGTTTTTTTTAACACAGCCGGTAGTTATGACCCAGAATGCGCTGCCTGAAAGGATGCTGGAAGCAGGTACAATGTTAACTTTCCAAAGAGGCTTGGATAAGTGCTCATGGTGGAAAGACGTGCAGGGCTATTTGGGAAATAGTTAGGGGAGAGAGCCTAATTAGATAGCTTATATAAAGAGCTGGTACAGGCTCGATGGGCTGAATGGCTTCCTCCTGTGCTGTATGATTGATTCTATGATGCTATAATAGGACATCTGTTCACCTCTCCAGAATCGTCGGCTCTGGCTTGCCTCGGTAAATGCAATCGTCATTCTGACGGTGCAGTGCACTGCCAATCTGAGATTTGTCACGTTCAACTTGCAGACTCACTGCCAAAGTGGCTTGCAGTCTGCACAGCTGTCACGGAAGAGAAGGGAGTGGGGGGACGTTCATTAACTTTTGGTTTCACAATTTGTGGTGAATGTAATTCACACTGTATTGTATTGTATAGTATTATGTCCTTGTGAGCTCTGTCTGTGAGCCATTGCGCGGCTCTGCCCATAGGGGGAGATGAGGAGCTTGTACAGGGCTCCACCCTTGGCTCCGCCCATGGCCCCTCCCACTACCGGAAGTATAAAGTGCTGCTGCTGTGTGAGCCTGCCCTCAGTTCTTCTGGTCGCAGGCAGGCTCAGTTGTAAGATTATTAAAACCACAGTTTATTTCCAATCGTGTTCCGAGTGAATTGATGGTCACATCACAATTCTACATATGTCTGCTCAGCGCTGTGCCGCAGGGCACATTTGGTCATCACATGGAGCCTGCAGGCTGCTGCCAGTGACCGACATGGGCAGGAAACAGACAAGGCAGATCTTTCTGACAGGGAGGGTCAGTGTCCATTCACACTGGATGCATGCGTGGTGATGGAGACAATGAAATGCGGCTGGTGAGGGAAAGCCTTGCTTTAAAGTCAATATAGATGCAGCAATAATGCCGAAGGAAGCAACATTAAACTGCCGTTAACACAAGCTTGCAGGTGAGGAAGAAAATTGGAGAGAATTTGGGCTGGATTCTCCAGTACCCCAGCCGTGTGTTTCACAGCGGCGCGCCGTTCACTGGCGGCGGGATTCTCTCTTCCCGCTGCCTGTCAATGGGATTTCCCATTGAAGCCTCCTCACACCGCCGGGGAACCCACAGGCGGAGATGCTCTGTCAACGGGAACAGAGAATCGCAACATCCTGAGAATTCCGCCTTTGTATCAATACTGTGTGATCTCACATTGTGTTTACAACGTGCCTTAGTGTTGCTCACTCAATGCTTCAGGCAGTTTAGTGCTTAAATCTGCAATACTGAGCCAAGAAAAACAATCAGGAGGAGTCACATACTGGGACCAAACATCCATGATGAGAGTGACCTCTTGTGGTAACAATAAAAATAGTATTATTTAATTATTTAAAGCCTTGGAATTTATCCAATGGACACCAATATATAAGTGGCTAAAGAAAAGATTATTTCATTTGGGTAGTGCCCATAACAGTCTCAAATGTCCCAAAAAAACAAATTAGTACTTTTATAGTCACCGTTGTAATGTAGGAAATGCAGCAACCAATTTGCGCGCAGCCAGCTCCAAGGTCAACAGTGAAATAAATGACCGGGTTATCTGCTTTAGGTTTTGCTTGTCGCTGTTTCTCTTCCCACACCTAGTGGTGCACAGGGCAGACTGTTTCAATAGTGAGGTATTTCCCCGGAACTGGTCGCTACAGCCTGCCACCAGAGACTTGTAGCTTGAAGAGCGTCACTCCACATTAAACATGTCTGACCAAGAGTCTCCTCTGTTCTTACCACCTGCCATTGGCGTTATGCTGGAAGGATTTTTCAGGTTGGTGCTCTACCTGTTTGGCCACATTATGAACGCACCTTCCTTGACCATCAGGTCTGGGCTGGAACTTGAACCTAGAGTTTCTAGCTCAAAGGAAGGGACACTACTCAAGGCCTCCCTTAGCTTTTGATTGGGGGGTAAATATGATCCCGGTCACCAGAGGGGGATTCCCCTGCACTTCTTTAAATAATACCATGGGAACTGAGATGGTTTAACATCGTCTGCCCCTCTAACAGAACCATTTTAGTGTGAGTATAGGCAATGAATGTATTAATGTACTTGTTTGAATGAATGGATTAATGCCTTTATTAAAATAGTGGAGTTGAGAAAGTTTTAGACAAATGTGTTAACTGTTTGTACATTGGTGAACTTCAGGACCTTGTGGATCTTGTCTCCACATCTAGAATGTCCGCCATGCATCTCAGTGGCCAGGACTACATACAATAATAATAATAATTGCTTACTGTCACAAGTAGACATCAATGAAGTTACTGTGAAAAGCCCCCGAGATACCCAAGGTGTGGTCTGATCAGGCCGTTGTACAGATCAAAAGAACTTCCTTGCATATAAAATAAAAACAGAAAATGCCGGGAGGTTCCAGCAGGACCAGCAGCGTGTGCGGAGGGAGAAACTGAGGTCAGGATCTTCCTGTCCCGCAAATCACAGAAATCGTCATGGGCGGGACGGTAAATGTGACAGACCAGCAAAAGGCCCATTGACTTTGGGCGGGAATTTCGGTTCTGGGGCCAGGAAATTCCACCCAGAGATAACGTTTTGAGTCCTTATGACTCTACTTCAGAACTGTGAAAAATACTCATACGGACTCGGAACACTAACTCTGTTTCTCTCTCCACAGATGCTGCCAGGCCTGCTGAGTTTATCCAGCACTTTCTGTTTTTATTTCAGATTTCCAGCGTGTGGTGAATGTGATTCACACCGGATTATAATCTGTATATACATGTGCCTATATTGTAAGTGCAGTTGCACTACCTGACCACCAGGGGGAGTAGCTCTGGGAATGCTCGAGAATTGTACTGGGCTTCTCCCTTGGTTCCTCCCAGGACTCCTCCCCCTGGAGCTGCTGTATAAAGATCAGTGCCACATGGTCAGCCGGCCAGTTCACCGAAAGTTCAATGGCTAATAGGCTGGCTCTGTTGTGAGTATATTAAAACCGCTATTCTAATCCTACAAGCACGTGTCCGTAGAATTGTTGGTTCCAACACAGCGTCCGCAGTATTTTGCAATTATTTTACTCTCTCTAACTTGTGTTCTATGGATTGGGCTAAATAATTCAATATTCTACTGTTTTTTTCACAGTAACTTAATTGCAGTGTTAATGTAAGCCTACTTGTGACACTAATAAAGATTATTATTCTAATTATTTGTTGTTCTGTAGTGTTTCGACCTGCTGAGTGTTCAGTTGATAGAGATTCCTGGATCTTTTTTTAACTTCAGTCCCAGCAGTTTCAGTACCATTCAAGGAGGTTGGCCGGAATTCTCTGGATGTTGGGATTCTCTATCCCGCTGGCAGCACACCCCACGCCTGCAGGTTTCCCAGTGGGGCGGGGTAGTTTCAATGGGAAATCCCATTGACAAGCAGCAGGAAGATAGAATCCCGCAGCCAGCGAACAGCGCACTGCCGAAAAACTAACGTCTGGGGGACCGGAGAGTCCCACCCATTATTACGTTCTCCCAATTTTTACTTGATGGCCATTAACAACGTTTCTTCTGTTGTCACAAAATGCTTTCTTAATTATCAACCTGTGTTTTCATCATTTGCCGCTATTTCCCTTGCCCTGTGTTCTACCTGCTTCTATTCCCTCATCGTTTTTCAATACCATATTCATTCTTTTTTTTTTTAAATTTAGTGTACCCAATTCATTTTTCCAATTATGGGGCAATTTAGCGTGGCCAATCCACCTACCCTGCATATCTTTGGGTTGTGGGGGTGAAACCCACGCAAACAAGGGGAGAATGTGCAAACTTCACACGGACAGTGACCCAGAGCCGGGAGCGAACCTGGGACCTCGGCGCTGTGAAGCAGCAATGCTAACCACTGCGCCACCATGTTGCCCCCACCATATTCATTCTTTATCATGTAGTCTCTTTCCAAACTTCTGATTATTCCTTTTAAACATTTTGTGCGGGATTCTCCGTCCCGCCGCACCCGTTTTCTGATGCAACATGCCTTAGCGGCAGCGGGAACCTCTGTCCCAGCAGCCGGCCAATGGGGTTTCTTATTGTGACCACCCCTGCGGGCGTGAGTGCGATGCCAGCGAAACGGAGGATGCCGCCGATGAGGAATCCAGCCCGTAGGTTTTTACTTGTCTCACTGGGCTGTGTTTCTATATTATTTGAATGGTTTTGTCTCCATTGCCTCTGACGTTCTATCTCTTTTGCCCCTTTTACCACCAAGTTGATTAGTTTAAGAAAAAATATTTCTTTTTAGGCTTATAGGTTTAATCAATACCTATGAGTGCAGACTGCCCCTAGAAATGTGAGGTGATTTTTTAGGAACATGGAGAGACAATGTCAAATAAAGGGCACCATTCTTAAGGGGGTGCAGGAGCAGAGGGACCTGGGTGTATATGTGCATAGGTCAGTGAAGGTGGCAGGAAAAGTGAAGAGAGCATTTAATAAAGCAAACAGTAACCTGTGATTTATTAATAGTTAAGAACAAGGAGATTATGTTGAACTTAACAAGACACTAGATCTCAGTTGGAATATTGTGTACAGTTCAGGGTGCCACACTGTAGGAAAGATGTGAATGCATTCGAGAGAGTGCAGAAGAGGCTTACAAGAATGGTATCAGGGTTGAGAAACTTCAGTATGAGGATAGATTGGAGGAGTTGGGATAGTTCTCCTTAGAGGGAAGAAGTCGAAGAGGAGATTTGATAGTGATCAAAACCATGAGGGTCTAGATAGAGTAGATAGGGGCAGCAGGGTAGCATGGTGGTTAGCATAAATGCTTCACAGCTCCAGGGTCCCAGGTTCGATTCCCGGCTGGGTCACTGTCTGTGTGGAGTCTGCACGTCCTCCCCCTGTGTGCGTGGGTTTCCTCCGGGTGCTCCGGTTTCCTCCCACAGTCCAAAGATGTGCGGGTTAGGTGGATTGGCCATGCTAAATTGCCCGTAGTGTCCTAATAAAAGTAAGGTTAAGGGGGGGGTTGTTGGGTTACGGGTATGGGGTGGATACGTGGGGTGATCATGGCTCGGCACAACATTGAGGGCCGAAGGGCATGTTCTGTGCTGTACTGTTCTATGTATCTATGTATAGGGGGAAACTGTTCCGGCTCGTAAAAGGATAAAGAAGAAGAGGACACAGATTGAAAGTGATTTGCAAAAGAGGCAAACATGATGTGAGAAAAAACATTTTAACACAGCGAATGGCTCAGGTCTGGAATGCGCTGCCTGGAGGTGTGATAAAGGCAGGTTCAATCGAGGCATTTGAGAGGGCGTTAGATGATTACTTGAATAGAAACACTGTGCAGGGGACAAGTGGCCTCTGGTTGGTCAGCCTGGATTATGAACTGCAGATGGCTTTTGTATAGTTCTCTTTGAATTTGGTCTCAGTAGCCCACAGGGAGTCATGAGTATCGGTACCAAGGAGCAAATTTCTTCTATACTGTCATGGTAGCTCCATTTTCTCAAGGGTCAAGGTCAACATAAAGTCAGCCAATTTAAAACGTCATTGTCCAGCTTTTAAAATTTTAGAAATAACCACAAGGGTATCTATATCTTTTTTACAAAGAATACACAGGGTGAGGTCTTAGCCCCTTCACAGCAATATAATTAGGTATTTGCCTAGACCTTACTGAGATTTCCAAGGGATTGTGGGGAGTTCTAGTCAGGATGGAGCCCGGGTTTCCCTGAAGGTGGAGATTTACCCACAGTGTGGCTGTTTTTTTTCCCCCCAAAAGAATCACCACTCAGAAGCCCCCATCAAACCCTCTCCCCCTTTAAAATACAGGGTAGTTTCCCATTCAGAGGTGGAGGGCACTGAATCAGCCTATGGGTATAGATTTTTGGAGAGAGGCAGATGGTGGGTACACGGAGGTTTTGAGAGTTGGGGGTGGCTCGTTGGGAGTCAGGGTGAGATCATCGCAACCTTGGGAGGAGGTCATGATCATGAAGTCAGTGGTCAGCATGGGGTAATTAATGATGAATCGGAGGTGGAAGGGTGTGTGTTCTCGGGAACTCAGTGATTGTGGTGGATTGCCTGGTCCTGTTGGGAATGGTGGTTGCAGGGGTGTCGGTGATTGTTGACGGTCTGGTGGGGTGGGGGGGAAGGCAGAGGTTAGTTTGGGAGGGAACTGGAGGGAACTCACTCTTGCTCTTCTTGGCCCACAAGTCGTGCTGAAAGGGGACTTCACCCTTCCAAGCAGCACTTCCCTTTGACTGCTAGGTTTCTGCAGGTCCTCGAAACCCTGCCGGCCAGGGTTAAACCTGCAAGAGAGATAACACATGATGAAGGCAGTATCATTAAAATATTTAAAAGAGCTGTCCATCTCTTGGGAGCAGGTGGGTTGCTCATACCCCATTCCCCAACATCTTGCCCCCTTCCCAATTCTGCCTCCTTTAAAATCTGAAGTAGTCAGGATTGAGGGAGGCTGGGCTTTGGTGTTAAAATTCCTTTCAATATGACAAGTGACCAAAAGCTTAGAACTTGAAGCCATATGAAATAGGAACAGGAGTCAGCTTTTCAGCCCTTTCATCCTGCTCCACCATTTAATAAGATCATGGCTGATCTCACTGAGTTCACTTTGCTGCCATCTCTTTGTAATCCTTAATTCCCCTCCCGATTAAGATCCTATCGATCTCAACCTTGAAAATGTTCAAGGACTCGGTCTTCACAGCTTCCTGGGGTGAAAAATTCCAAAGATTCAGCAGTCTTTGGGAGAAGGAATTCTTCCTCAAATCCATCTTAATTGAGTACCCCTTTATTCTGCGACCAAGTCCCCTGGTCCCATGAGTGGAAACATCCTCCCAACATTTACCCAGCCTAACCCCCTAAGAATCTTATATATTTGAACCTTTACCCAGGGTTTTAAAGAGTGTTTTAATGGAGAAGAGAGAAGCAGAGGGATTTAGAGAAGAAATTGCAGAGGATAGCGCCTAGACATTTAAACATGTGGTCACCAACTAAAATGAAATTTGCTTATTGTCACAAGTAGGCTTCAAATGAAGTTACTGTCAAAATCCCCAGTCGCCACATTCCCTGTTTGGGAAGGCTGGTACGGGAATTGAACCGTGCTGCTGGCCTGCCTTGGTCTGCTTTCAAAGCCAGTGATTTAGCCCCTAACTGTGGGACAATGGAAATTAGGGGTGGATAAAAAGCCACCAATGGAGGGGACAGGCACTAAAATAAATATTTATGTTATTTATCCCCATTCTTCATATAGTTTTGAGCTAATGCTGGAAGAATAAGAAGGTGACTTTTTCCTAATTCTTTCTGTGTTGTGCTGTAACAAGTCATAACAAGGCTCACACCATTCCCTGTCCCGACATGTTCCTAAAATCAGTGCTTCGCAGCAAACTTAACGGGATCTTGCTGAACAGGATTTTCCTTTGCAGCGTGATTCTTCACTACCGAACCATTCACACAGAAGTAAATATGCTAAAATATCACTTACAGATTGAGCCAGAAGTTAAAATCACTAACTTCGAGAACATCAAAAGTAGTTTGTGCCTTAAAAGTTCGAGTTGTGTTTTCAATCTCAGCGGAAGTGATATTATGGTTCTGTAAAAGTGTAAAAACAATTTCAGACTGCACCCCAAGAGAAGCACATGACCATGACTGTGGTTGGAATATTTTTAAATGTGTGTCATTGCCAACTCCAATGCACTCATCATATTGCACAACCTTCAGTAAATAATGGTTTCACCAGCCAGTCAGACTTGCAATTCATTGCACATCTTCAAGCACAGTGGGTCAAACAGCTGGCTTGTAATGCAGGACAAGACCAGCAGCGCGGGTTCAATTCCCATTCCAGCCTCCCTGAACAGGCGCCAGAATGTGGCGACCAGGGGCTTTTCACAGTAACTTCATTGAAGCCTACTTGTGACAATAAGCGATTATTTATATTATTAGTTCTCTTCAAACACTCTTAAGAGAGCCCTTTAAAGGTGACAGAGAGCAGAATCAAAAAGCTTTAGATGATACTAACTCTAACTCTTAGAAAACGACAACAATAATCACCTCGTTATCAATACAGTCCAGCCTTCCCGCCATCAAAATGAATATGGAATTATTGTTTAGTGTAATCCGTCCCTCAGTAGGTGGCGCTCTCACCTCTGAGCCAGAGGATTGTGCGTTCAACAGTCCCACTCCAGGACATTTGGCATTCAAAACCAATTTTTAAGTTATCATTTGGTATTTGAAAGTAAATCAAGTGACGGAATTGATCTGAAACAACATCAATTGCGAACATTTATATTGTACATATGGGTATTACGGTAAGGCCCCTGTACTACAGGTACGGGGATAGATCCCTGCCTGCTGGCTCCGCCCAGTAGGCGGAGTATAAATGTGTGTGCTCTCCGAACTGCAGCCATTTTGTCAGCTGCTGTCAGAGGCCACACATCTCTGTGTAATAAAGCCTCGATTACATTCTACTCTCGTCTCGTCGTAATTGATAGGGCATCAATTTATTACACAGAGATTTTCAGAGATGGACCTCCGCATCAAGCCGGATCACCTGCAGCAGCATCCTCAAGCAGACAACGGCAAAAAGGACTTCGCACATTGGCTAGCTTGCTTTGAAGCGTACATCGGGTCTGCGCTAGACCCAATCTCAGAAGCACAGAAGCCCCAGATTCTGTACAAGCGGCTGAACTCCAACGTTTTTCCCCACATCCAGGACGCGCGGACCTACGCAGACACCATGGCGCTACTGAAGGAGAATTATTCTCAGCAGACCAACAGGATCTACGCCAGGCACATCCTGTCCACGCGGCACCAGCTTCCCGGTGAGTCTGTGGAAGATTTCTGGTGTGCCCTGCTCACCCTGGTGAGAGACTGTGACTGCCAGGCCGTTTCGGCCACTGAACATTTGAACCTGCTAATGAGAGACGCATGTGTTACGGGCATGGGGTCTGACTACATTCGGCAACGCCTTAGAAGTGGCCACGCTTGACCTCGCGGCGACCAAGAAACTAGCGCTCTCGCTCACAGTCGCCTCACGCATCATACAGGCTTATGCACCCAACCGCACGGTCCACCCCCCCTGTGCATCATGGACCCCGCCCGCAGCCACCCCATCGTGGACCCAATCTAGCGACCGCCCTCAGCCTGCGCCGCACAGCAGCCAACCAACCCCAGGGGACCCAAATGCTACTTCTGTGGACAGTCAAAACACCCCCGGCAGCGCTGCCCGGCACGGAGCGCGCTCTGCAAGGCCTGTGGCAAGAAGGGACATTTCGCTGCAGTGTGCCAGGCCTGCTCAATCGGTGCTATTGTCCCAGCACCCCCCACGTGCGGCCCGTGGGCGCCGTAATCTTGCTTGCCTCAGAACGAATGGGTGCCGCCATCTTACCTGCCCCAGGACACGGGTGGCCCGTGGGCGCTGCCATCTTACCCGCCCCAGGACCCCTGCCTGTCGGGTACCTCATCGGGCTGCCCATCACCTGCAACCGCCGACGACCAGCCGCGTCTCGCCTCGGTCACGATCGACCAATCTCGAACGCACAACCTCGCAATGGCTTCAACAAAGGCGAAGGTCGACGGGCACGAGATATCCTGCCTTCTGGACTCCGGGAGCACTGAGAGTTTCATCCACCCCGATACTGTCAGGTGCTGCTCCCTCGTGGCACACCCCGCTAACCAAAGAATCTCCCTGGCCTCCTGACCCCACTCCGTGGCGATCCGGGCGTACTGCATCGCCACCCTCACCGTCCAGGGCATAGAGTTCAGCGGCTTCCGGCTCTACGCCCTCCCCAACCTCTGCGCTGCCTTGCTTCTCGGCCTGGACTTCCAGTGCAACCTCCAAAGCCTAACCCTGAAATTTGGCAGGACCCTACCACCCCTTACTGTTTGCGGCCTCGCGACCCTTAAGGTCGACCCGCCTTCCCTTTTTGCAAACCTCACCCCCGATTGCAAACCCATCGCCACCAGGAGCAGGTGGTACAGCGCCCAGGACAGGACCTTCATCAGGTCTGAGGTCCAGCGGCTGCTGCAGGAAGGTATCATTGAGGTCAGCAGCAGCCCCTGGGGAGCCGAAGTGGTAGTGGTGAAAACCGGGGAGAAAACCAGTACACGCAGCTCGACGCGTACCCCCTCCCATGCATATCTGAGCTGGTCAGTCAGATTGCACAGTACCGGGTCCTCTCGACAGTGGACCTGAAACCTGCCTACCACCAGCTCACCATCCGTAAGGCGGACCACCCATACACTGCGTTTGAAGCAGACGGCCGCCTTTACAATTTCATCAGGGTTCCCTTCGGGGTCTCGGCCTTCCAACGGGACCTAATGGTTGACCGGTACGGACTGCGGGTCACTTTCCCATACCTGGACAACGGTACCATCTGCGGCCATGACCAGCAGGACCACGAAGCTAACCTTTTCAAATTTCTCCACACCACCACTCTCCTCAACCTAACTTACAACGAGGAGAAGTGTGTGTTCAGCACGAACCGATTAACCATCCTCGGCTATGTGGTTCAGAACTGAGTTCTAGGGCCCGACCCCGACTGCATGTGCCCCCTCATGGAACTCCCCCTTCCCCACTACCCCAAGGCCCTCGAACGATGCCCTGGGGTTCTTTTCGTATTACGCCTAGTGGGTCCCAAACTATGCGGACAAGGCCCGCCCACTCATTCAATCCACCGCTTTCCCACTGACGGCCGAGGCTCACCAGGCCTTCAACCGTATCAAGGCCGACATCGCCAAGGCCGCGATGCACGCGGTCAACGAGGCGCTCCCTTTCCAAGTCAAGAGCGATGCATCAGACGTCGCTCTGGCCGCCACCCTCAACCAGACAGGCAGGCCCGTGGTAATCTTTTCCCGCACCCTCCATGCCTCCGAAATTCGGCACTCCTCCATCGAGAAGGAGGCCCAAGCCATCATTAAAGCTGTGCGACATTGGAGGCATTACCTGGCCGGCAGGAGATTCACTCTCCTCACTGACCAATGGTCGGATGCCTTCATATTTAACACACAGCGGGGTAAGATCAAAAATGATCAAATCTTGAGGTGGAGGATTGAGCTCGTCACCTACAACTATGAGATTTTGTATCGCCCCGGTAAACTCAACGAGCCCCCCAATGCCCTATCCCGAGGTACATGTGCCAGCGCACAAGCGGATCGACTCCGGACCCTGCACGACAACCTCTGTCACCCAGGAGTCACCCGCTTTTACCACTTCATTAAGGCCCGCAATCTGCCCTACTCCATCGAGGAAGTCAGGGCTCTCACCAGAGACTGCCAGGTCTGCGCGGAGTGTAAACCGCACTTCTACCGGCCAGACCGTGTGCGCCTGGTGAAGGCCTCCCGCCCCTTTGAACGCCTCAACATGGACTTCAAAGGGCCTTCGCCGTCCCATGCCCCAATGTGAAGTCTGCCACCATCATCAAAGCCCTCAACACCATCTTCGCTCTGTTCGGTTTCCCTGCTTACATCCACAGTGACCGGGGATCCTCCATTATGAGCGATGAGCTGCGTCAGTACCTGCTCAACAGGGACATTGCCTCGAGCAGGACAACCAGCTACAACCCCAGGGGAAACGGGCAGGTGAAGCGGGAGAATTGGACGGTCTGGAGGGCCGTCCAGCTGGCCCTACGGTCCAGAAATCTCCCGCCTCCCGCTGGCAGGGGGTCCTCCCCGACACACTTCACTCCACTCGGTCGCACCTGTGCACCACGACACATGAAACCCCTCATGAACGCCTCTGTGCCTTTACCAGGAAGTCCACCTCCGGGATTTCGCTCCCAACATGGCCGGCAGCTCCAGGACCCGTTCTCCTCCATAAACTCCACAAGGCGGACCCATTGGTTGAGAGGGTACAGCTACTCCACGCAAACCCGCAGTACTCCTATGTAGCTGACCCCGACGGCCGCCAAGGCACAGTCTCCCTCAGGGACCTGGCACCAGCTGGTTCCCCACACACACCCCCCCCTCTGCCCCGGCGCCACCCTCCCTTCCCCCGGTGCATCCCACCACAGCCCCCGCTCCAGCACAATCCGTCCTCCCCTTGCTCCCACCCGGGGATGAAGAGGATTTCGACACGCTCCAGGAGTCACCAAAGACCAAGCCGACGCCTGAGTCGCCACCAGCACTGCGGCGCTCTCAACGACAGATCAAGGCACCTGCTTGTCTAAATTTGTAACCTTCTCTGTAATTTTAAAACCAATCTGTATGTATATAGTTTTCCACCACCCCCGCTGGACTCATTTTTAACAGGGGGTGAATGTGGTCGTCACCACTGTTGTATTATATTGTATATATGGGCATTAAGGTAAGGCTCGGGGGTAGATCCCTGCCCCGATCGCGGGCCAGACCCCATCGGAGGCTCCTCCCGGGGACGGAGCCCCCCTCCACCCCCCACAGGCCGCTCCCTCCCCCGACCCTTCACGCAGAGTTCCCTTTGCAGCGACCAGCTGTGGATGGCAGCTGTGGGACTCTGCTTTTTCTGCGAGGCCGCTCGGCCCATCCGAGCCGGAGAATCGGCGGCCCGGCCTCGTACAGCGGCCCGCGACTGGCACCGTGCCAAATGTGCCGCCGCAAATGGCGCAAATTCTCCACACCTCAGAGATTCGTACGCCGACGTCGGTGGCGGCGTGGCGTGGTTGCGGCGATTCTCCGGCTCGGTGCGGGGCTGGGAGAATCCCGCCCCCTGTCCCCCAAGGAGTTTAGAGGGTCATCAATGTCGCCTGGGAGGCAGTGGCAGCGGCTGTCATTGTGGCAGCATGACCAGGAGGACCAGTGTCCAATGTCAGAAGAAGAAATGTCCTCCACCAACTGCAAGGGTAAGTTACTACCTCTCTTCTGGCATCCATCACCTGCCATCCCTCAAATTCCCAACCGCAACTCCCCCCCACTCACACATCACTGGCTAACACCTTGCCCCCTCTTCTTCATACTTGTTCCTCAGCACCCTGGCACCCTTCACCCAAGTGAATTCTTCATGTAAGACAAAATGATCCTTCCCTCTCACTGACCAGATATCCATCCTCTCGCAGGATCTCCACCTGCTTGGGCTAGGCTATCCGGAGTCAACCCACCCCTGCTACCCTGGGGCTGTTTAGCACAGGGCTAAATCGCTGGCTTTGAAAGCAGACCAAGCAGGCAGCAGCACGGTTCGATTCCCGTAACAGCCTCCCCGAATAGGCGCCGGAATGTGGCGACTAGGAGCTTTTCACAGTAACTTCATTGAAGCCTACTCGTGACAATAAGCGATTTTCATTTCATTTCATTTCAAGAGACCACCTCAGAGGAGAGCTCTGAGGAGACCACCATTGATGCATCACAGCTATAACCCCCACCTTCCACCAGCACAGATACACACACCTCGGTGGACAACATTAATGGACAGGCTTCTGAGGCACAATCTGCTGAGCATCAAACAGTTGATGGTGCACATCAGGAAGAGGCAGGAATATCCAGAGGAGTCAGCAGTCGGATCCCAGGACTCAGCTGAGTCGCAGTCAGATGCCGAGCCTTTGCACAAGTTTATCCCAGAGCTGATTCAGATACTAGGATAGGGCTGTGAGAGTCAGGAGGAGATGTCAGTGACATTCCAGTGGCTGCAAGGCCTATTGAAGGAGTCCCAAAGCCTACGTGCACAGGAGATGATGCTGGCAATGCGTGGCACCGAGGCCAACATTGCAAGGGTGGCGACCGCAGTGGAAAGCCTGGAGCACAACGTCAACATCTTGACTGGTAGTGTCCAAGGCATGGCTCAGTCTGTGATGACAATGGCTGAAGGCCTCAGCATCATGTCCCAGTCACTGAGGGAAATGCCGCATATGCAGGTGGACATTGCCGAGGCCTTCCATAGCGTGTCCAAGTCGCACAGGAACGTGTCCCAGATGCAGGTGAACATTGCCGGGGCACTTCAGAGCATGACACAGTCACTTAGGACCATCGCTGAGGGCAACATGGTGCAGACAAAGGGGAGGCACCAGGGCTGGCACAGCCAGATGATGCAGTTGCCTCCGGAGCTCACTCCAGCTGCCCTTCTTCCAATGGAGACCCTCAGGGCCCTGTGGTACCATTAGGGAGGTGAAAGCGCTGGAGACCAACCAGGGGCCTGCCACCAAGGGGACAATGGCAGTCTCCAGTTGTTACGAACCACACCCCTCCTCCACCGACACTGGCACAGGTCAAGGGCAGTGGGCAGAACATGGTAGCATGGAGAAGCAGTGACCGGTAAGTTGGCCCTCCAACTCCATGCCCTCCCGATTACGTCTACCAAGGACATCAAATGCCACAGGGTGCAAAAAGCAGCAGGCTGCTTCCAACTCGGATGTGCATCCTGGGGAGTGATCTAGATGTAGCACTACGTAAGATCAAGAAGAGAGAGGATCACTAAGGCAGGGAGGAGGGGGTGGGGGGAACACACAATCTGCAACTGGGGGAATAGAAACGTCAAATGCTCACAATTTAAAAATGTTACATCTGATGGATGTGAAACCACTGTCACGTTAATCTTCACACCTGGCCTGCCTGTAACCCAACCTCCTGTTGACCTCCGCTCTTCCTCCATCCCCAACACCCCCTCCCCATCCAGGCACAGTGGTCCAAGACAAAGCGATCTCGATGCAGACCCAGTCCGGGGGATGGGAATGTGTGCGCTGTCAGCAGAAAGACAAGAGTCAGGATTGACCACAAACTGAGGAGCACCAGAGCTAACCTCACAGCGACCTATCATCACTCTCCTGCCTTGTACATTGACCTGCTCGCTGACAGTGCCAACACAAGCCCGTTACCCTGGTTTGATGTTACACAGACCCTGGGAGAGTGGAACAGGGTAGTCGGAGTGGGGAAGGGAGGTGGGGTGGGGAGGAAAGAAGGGTATGGGGCGGGAATGGGGGGGAGGAAGGAAGGGAATGGAGCAGAAAGGAAGAGGAAGGGGGAGGAAGGAGGGGAATAGGGGAGGAAGGAGGGGAAGGGGGGAGGAAGGTGGGGAATGGGAGGAAGGAGAAGATTAGGGGGGCCAGGGGGAACCAGCTAGACAAAACCTAACCTTATGAGATTCAGGTGAGGATGAGGGCCTCCCTGGTCATCCGGGTATACCAGACCCTTACCACTGCATGTCCTGCATCCTTCGACTCCTCCTTGAGGTCCTCCCCGGGCTCATCCTCCATCCCCTGCTGGTCCACCTCCTCTTCCTCAGATGGGTGGTCACTCGCCTGCTGACAATTAGACAGCTCATTGAGAACATTAAAGCTGTATTTGTCCAGAATATTATGTTGCCTGGTCCTTTTTTTTGTTTTCTCGCCCAAGGGTGGGATAAAGGGAGCAAAAGGAAGGCTGAGCTGGTTGGAGCTTTTGGGTGTTTGGTAAGGGTTTGGTTTGCAATAATGTGAGTGTTTTCACTGCTTTATTTAGAGGTTTGAGCATGTAGTCTGGGGCTTTCGGAACATTGCAGTCTTCTGAGATTTGTGCGCCTCTGGCATCCTCCATGCACTGGTCAGCCCCATTTGCATGTCGGCAGATGGGTATCATCTACTCGGGAAGTCGGATAGCTCAATTGACTGCATAGCTGGTTCATATAGCTGAACAGTGCCAACGCCGTGGGTTCAATTCCCGTACCAGCTGAGATTACCATGATGGTTGTCCTTGTCCCTCCCATGAGGTTTGGTGTCGCTCAGGATGAATCATCACCATTCAGCTCTTCCTCTTAAAGGGAAGAGCAGCTTATGGCCCTGGGGGGCTTTGGCAACTTTCATTCTGGGGGCTGGTTAGCTCAGGTGGCTGGACAACTTGTTTGTGATGCAGAGTTACGCCTCCAACAGCAGGGGTTCAATTCCTATACTGCCCCTCGCCTAAGGACTGGTGACCCTCGGGTTACATCACCACCAGTCAGCTCTCTCTCGAAAAGAGGGAGAGCAGCCTATGATCCTCTAAAACATCGGCGACTTTTCATAGCCTACTCAGCATGGTGAACCTTCTCCTCTGAGGACAGGGGACAAAAAGAGACAAGGCCTGGTGGATGGAGGCATCACCTCAGAGCAGATGCACAGTCAGAGGGTGCTCAGGGCCAGAAGGGAAGGCAAGGAGGACAACCCCAGTAGAAGACGTCACTATCCAGCTGCCAAACTATACAGGCAGCGATCCATCTACCTCAATATGACCGAGGTCCAGTGCCACAAGAGGCTCTGGCTTTCAAGGGAAGCTGTCACAACCATCTATCAGATGATTGGGCCAGATATAGCCTCCAATTATGTGGGTAGACACCCAATGTTCATGGCTCTCAAGGTCACTGTTGTACTTAACATTTATTCCTCTGGATCCTTCCAGGGCTCAGTGGATGATCTTTGCCGAGTCTCCCAGTCAGGTACACACAGCTGTGTCAAGCTGGTGACTGACGCTCTGTTCAGGCGGGTGAGAACATTCATTCATTTCAGGATGGATCAAGCCAGCCAGGCTAAGTGGGGCAGAGGCTTTACTGAAATTGCAGGGTTTCTCTGCATTCATGGTGCCATCGATGGCACCCATGTGCCCATCGAGGTGCCAGCCAACCGGGTGCTTTTGTCATTAGCAAGGGGTTTCACCCATGAATGTTCAAATCATTTGTGACCACAGGACCCAGGTTCGAGAGATACCCTGGCAGCTTCCATGATGCCAACACATTGCGCCACTCACAAGAGCCAAGGCTGTTCATGGCTTCAGCTCTCCCCGAGCAATGGCTATTTGGTGCTAAGGGTTATTGTTATGTATCAGAGAATACGTCCCTGCATCACATGATCTGTAGTGACACCAGCAGAGCGTTTTCTCAAGCTTCAGTTCTCCATCTTAGATTCTATGAGCAACCCCCTAATAATGGGGATTTGGAAGTCTTCCGACTGCACTCGGAAAAGGCAAACCAGTCAGGCAAAAAGAAAAAATTCTAATTCCCATTGTGGATAAGGGGATTGTTTGTTCCATACATTCAAAAGAATTGGAAGGGAGGAAATTGTTTGAAGGATAGATCCCAGAAGTTGGTATCTGGAATGGTGGGGAAAAACCAGCGCCATGGATGCATTTGATGAAGACTGTGAGACGTGGAACTCATATGAGGAGAGATTCCAATTGTATCTCATAGTGAATCAAACACCAAAGGATCTAAAGGTTGCAACAGTTCTCAGGTTGGTAGGGCGCAAAACTTTTATGCTGCCACAAAACATAGTTTGTCCAGTAAAACCAGGAGATAAGCCCCATAGTGAACTAATTAAGATTTTAGAAAGGTATTTCTCACCTAGCCCGTTGTTAATTGCAGAAAGGTTTTGGTTCCATTGCTGTAGTCAGGAGGGACATGAAAGTATTTTACAATTTGTCGTGAAGGTTAGCAAACTACTGTTTGTTTGGTACAACACTGGGTGACACCCTTTGTGATAGGATGGTATGTGGAATCTGCAGGGAAGCTATTCAGAGGAAGATGCTTATTGGAAGTGAATTAACTCTCAAAGCTGCTGTAGAAGTTCCCATGTTAATGGAGCCAGCAACAAAAGAGGCTTCACAGATAAGGGCTGAAGTGAAGATCTACAAGATGGAGACCGTCCGAAACAAGGCTGCAAGGGTATCATGTCACTGATGTACACAGGTTGGACACTCAGTGGGGGAACGCTGATGTAGAGAAAATGAGTGCAATAACTGTTACAAAAGGGCCATATTGACAAAGCATGTTGGGCTCAGGAAACTTCACCAACACCAAAGATGTGCAAGAAAACAAAACACTTCTAAGTAGACTAGTTGTGTCGAGAAGTTAGGAGACGAAGTTCCAGCCGATGTACCTGAGCAACATCTGGAGCTGAAACTAGGCATCTTGTTGGTGTGGGACGATCAACAATGTTTCTGAGCATTTCCAAAACTTGTTAGTAACTACATCAAAATGGAAGTGGATACACGTGAAGCTGTATCATTGATACCTGAGATCATTTCCAATCAGAAGTTGAAGCATCTGCCTTTGAAACCATCAAATGTTACGCTAAGAATGTACACACAAGGAGTTGTACCCCATCTGGACGTTTAAGTGGCCAGCCAGCGTAATATCGTGTTCCTCAATTTATTTTAGGCGAGAACGGACAATGTGGCCACAAACATGTTTAGAATCAACCAGAATTTTAGAACAACTTTTTCAAATGCAAATACCAGATACGGACTAGATGCAAAGCTAGTGGGTCTCTCACCGTCACCACTGCTCTCCCCCTCCCCCCAGCCCTACTGAGCCCTTCCCAACCTCTTACATTCCTGTCCTAGTTCCCACCCCTCATACCTAACATCGCCCCCACCCCCACTGCCTCCCACCCACCCAGCCCCCACCCATGAATCCCCAACCCTTCTACCCGCAATCCCATACTCCCACACCCTTTACCATCTACCCCTGTAATCCCCAAACTTGTAACTTCCACCCCCTGACCACAATTTCTGCCACCCCCTACCCATTCTCACTCCAATCCCCCCAGCCCCTTTGCCCTGGCCTCACCCCCACTAACCCTCACCTCATCCACTCAATCCCACACCCCTTCTACCTGCAAGTCCTCTAACCCCTCTAACTCCAGCCCTTCTATCCAGAGCCCACCTTCTATCGCTCCCTACCTCCCAAACCCCCTGCCCTACGCCCTATTAAAACAATTTTATCGAATATTGAATAACAATTATAATATTAATGATATGACAATCAGAATTGATGGTATAAAAAATTAAAATAATTAAAAAGAAAGATGTCTGAAAGGAGAAATCAGTTTCTATTATATCAGAAGAAAAGAGGAAAGACAGATTGTTCGAAACAGTAATCCCAGATTTGGGGTTACTGTTTAGAACAATCTGTCTTTCCCCAGCAGCTCCCTGAATTGGTACAAACGTTACCAGCCCCTCGGTGCAGACAATACCGAGTCACTGAGTAACCTTACGGGTGGGCACTACAGTCAGTCACTCCGGATAGAGGAAGAGCTGGGGAGGGGGGGGGGGGGGGGGGGAGGGGAGGAGGAGGAAGGGGGTGGTGAGGGTGAGGAGGGATGGGGAGTTAGAGGAGGAGGAGGAGTAGGAAGGGAGATGGTGGAGGAAGAGTGGAAGGGATGGGGAGGACGCGTGAGGAGGACGGGAGGAGGAGAAAGTTGGAGGGAGAGTAGGATAAGAACAAAGAACAAAGAAAATTACAGCAGGCCCTTCGGCCCTCCCAGCCTGCGCTGATCCAGATCCTTTATCTAAATCTGTCTCCTATTTTCCAAGGTCTACTTCCCTCTGTTCCCGCCCGTTCATATACCTGTCCGGATGCATCTTAAATGATGCTATCGTGCCCGCCTCTACCACCTCCGCTGGTAAAGCATTCCAGGCACCCACCACCCTCTGCGTACAAAACATTCCACGCATTTGTCCCTTAAACTTTCCCCCTCTAACGAAATCGTGACCCCTTGTAACTGACACCCCCACTCTTGGGAAAAGCTTCTTGCTATCCATCCTGTCCATACCTTTCATAATTTTGTAGACCTCAATCAGGTCCCCCCTCAACCTCCGTCTTTCCAATGAAAACAATCCTAATCTACTCAACCTTTCTTCATAGCTAGCACCCTCCATACCAGGCAACATCCTGGTGAACCTCCTCTGCACCCTCTCCAAAGCATCCACATCCTTCTGGTAATGTGGCAACCTAAACTGCATGCAGTATTCCAAATGTGGCCGAACCAAAGTCCTATACAACTGTAACATGACCTGCCAACTCTTGTACTCAATACCCCTTCCGATGAAGACAACCATGCTGTATGCCTTCTTGACCACTCCATCCACCTGCGTTGCCACCTTCAGGGCACAATGGACCTGAACTCCCAGATCTCTCTGTACATCAATTTTCCCCAAGACCCTTCCATTGACCATATAGTCCGCTCTTGAATTTGATCTTCCAAAATGCATCACCTCGCATTTGCCTGGATTGAACTCCATCTGCCATTTCTCTGCCCAACTCTCCAATCTGTCTATATTTTAGAATATAGTCCACCTAAATGTCTTTTAGAATACCCAAAACTTCCCCCTTCCGTATGACAACTTGACCTAGAGTATTTAAACATCCATCCCTAGCCTCAACATCCGTCTTGTCCCTCTCCTTTGTGAATACCGATGCAAAGTACTCATTAAGAATCTCACCCATTTCCTCTGAGTCCACGCATAAATTCCCTCGTTTGTCTTTGAGTGGGCCAATCCTTTCTCTAGTTACCCTATTGCTCCTTACGTACAAATAAAAGGCTTTGGGATTTTCCTTAACCCTGTTAGCCAAAGATATTTCATGACCCCTTTTAGCCCTCTTTATTGCGCGTTTGAGATTCGTCCTACTTTCCCGATATTCCTCCAAAGCTTCATCAGTTTTGAGATGCCTCGACCCTATGTATGCTTCCTTTTTCATCTTAGCTAGTCTCCCAATTTCACCCGTCATCCATGGTTCCCTAATCTTGCCATTTCTATCTTTCATTTTCACAGGAACATGTCTGTCCTGCACTCTAATCAACCTTTCCTTAAAAGACTCCCACATGTCAAATGTGGATTTACCCTTAAACAGCTGCTCCCAATCCACATTCCCTAGCTCCTGCCGAATTTTGTTATACTCTGCCTTTCCCCAATTTAGTACTCTTCCTTTCAGACCACTCTTGTCCTTGTCCATGAGTATTCTAAAACTTAGGAAATTGTGATCGCTAGTCCCAAAGTAATCACCGACTGAAACATCAACCACCTGGCTGGGATCATTCCCCAATACCAGGTCCAGTATGGCCCCTTCCCGAGTTGGACTATTTACATACTGCTCTAAAAAACTCTTCTGAATGCTCCTTACAAACCCTGCTCCATCTACGCCTCCAACACTACACGAATCCCATTCAGTGTTGGGGAAGTAAAAATCTCCCATCACAACCACCCTATTGCTCCTACATTTTTCTATAATCTGTCTGCATATTTGTACCTCTACTTCATGCTCACTTTTGGGAGGCCTGTAGTAAAGTCCCAAAAATGTTACTGCACCCTTCCTATTTCTCAGCTCCACCCATATTGCCTCAGTGCTTGAATCCTCCATCATGCCGTCCTTAATCACAGCTGTGATATCATCTCTGACGAGTAATGCAACTCCTCCACCCCTGCTACCTCCGTCTCTATCCCTCCTGAAGCATCTATACCCTGGGATATTCAGTTGCCAGTCCTGCCCTTCCCTCAACCAAGTCTCAGTAATACCAATAACATCATATTCCCAGGTACTGATCTAAGTTCATCTGCCTTACCTGCTACACTTCTCACATTAAAACAAATGCACCTCAGACCACCTGTCCCTTTGCGTTCATCATCTCTTCCCTGTCTACTCTTCCCCTTAGTCACATTGAGTTTATTGTCTCGCACCTTACTGGCTTTAGTTGCTGCTTCTTTACTGACCTCTAACTTCCTAATCTGGTTCCCATCCCCCTGCCACATTAGTTTAAAACCTCCCCAACCATGTTAGCAAAAGCACCCCCTAGGACATTGGTTCCAGTCCTGCCCAGGTGTAGACCATCCGATTTGTAATGGTCCCACCGCCCCCAGAACCGGTTCCAATGTCCCACAAATCTGAACCCTTCCCTCCTGCACCATCTCTCAAGCCACGTATTCATTCTGACTATTCTTGAATTTCTACTCTGACTGTCCCGTGGCACTGGTAGCAATCCTGAGATTACTACCTTTGAGGTCCTACTTTTTAACTTATCTCCTAACTCCCTAAATTCTGATTGTAGGACCTCATTTCTTTTTTTACCTACATTTTTGGTGCCTATAAGCACCACGACAAATGGCTGTTCACCCTCCCCCTTCAGTATGTCCTGCAGCCGATCGGAGACATCCCTGACCCGAGCACCCGGGAGGCAACATACCATTCGGGAGTCTCGTTTTCGACCACAGAAACGCCTGTCTACTCCCCTTACAATTGAATCCCCTATGACTATAGCCCTGCCAGTCTTTTTCCCGCCCTTCTGTGCAGCAGAGCCAGCCACGGTGCCATGAGCCTGGCTACTACTGCCTTCCCCTGGTGAGTCATCTCCCCCAACAGTATCCAAAACGGTATACCTGTTTTGGAGGGAGATGACCGCAGGGGACACCTGCACTACCTTCCTGCTCTTTCTCTGCTTTTTGGTCACCATTCTCTGTCTCAGTCACCAATTCTAACCTGCGGTGTGACCAACTCACTAAACGTGCTATCCACGACCTCCTCAGCATCGCGGATGCTCCAAAGTGAGTCCATCCGCAGCTCCAGAGCCGTCATGCGGTCTAACAGGAGCTGCAGCTGGACACACTTCCCGCACATGAAGGAGTCAGGGGCATCGGCCGCGTCCTTGAACTCCCACATTGCGCACGAGGAGCATAACACGGGTCTGGGATCTCCTGCCATTTTTACCCTTTACCTTAACTGATTACAAATAATTAATAAGTGAAAGGAATAGAGATTTCACTTACCAATCACAATACTCACCAACACGCGAAGAGTTAAATTTCTCCCACCAACTGCTAATTGGAGCACTTTCCTTGCCAGCCAATCAGGTCACTGCTTTGCTGTGATGTCACCCTTCAAGGTAAGTTTTTAAAGAGATAAACTTACCATCCTGACAACCACGGTTGGTTTATTTTGGTCAGAGGAGGGGGTAGGGAGGGAAACACTGAGGAAGGTGAGGAGGAGGAAAAGGAGGAGAAGGGGAAGTGGGTGGAGGGGAGGAGGAGGGTGTAGAGGGGCCAGGAGTAAAGACAAGGTGAGGAAGAGAAGAGAATAGCAGGGGTGGATGAGGACGGAGAAGGTAAAGGGAGTAGCAGTATGAGATGGGAAAGGAAGAGGAGAGCAGTGCATGGAGGGGAAGAGGGGAGGAGGAGGACGTGGAGATGGAGGAGATGAGGGGGATTGAGAGGGAGTAGTAGGAGAGACAGCAGGAGGAGGAGTGGAAGAAGCAGAAGGGGTAATGGAACGTGGAGGAGGGCGAGGAGGGGAAGGTGGAGGAGGAGACAGTAGCTGGAGGTGTGATGGCGAGGGGGGGGAGACAGGGAATACTGGAAGAGGAGGAGGAGGAGCAATGGGAGGGGAGGAGCAGGTGGGGGAATAAGGAGGAGGTAAGGAGCAGGATAAGGGGGAGTCAGGGGGGAGGAGAGGGAAGAGAGGTGAGGAAGTGGTGTGGGGAAGAGGAGGAAGGAGGAGGAGGGACAACTGAGTGGAGGTGGTGAGAGAGGGAGGACTAATTGAGAGAGGAAGGACAAGGTAGAGGATGAGGAGGAGGAAGAGGGCTGAGGGAGAGGAGGGGGATAAGGAAGTGTGAGGGGAGGAGGAGTTGGGGAGGGGCAGTAGGAGGGGGAGGGGAGGGAAAGGAGCGTTTGAGGGGGAGGGAC
The DNA here is from genome assembly GCF_902713615.1 of Scyliorhinus canicula. NCBI lineage: Eukaryota > Metazoa > Chordata > Chondrichthyes > Carcharhiniformes > Scyliorhinidae > Scyliorhinus > Scyliorhinus canicula. The sequence goes on from NC_052157.1 coordinate 40,861,449, forward strand.
TGGGAGGATGTGGGTGCAGAAGAGGTCATAAAATTTGTCAAGATAATTTGCAGAGAAATATTTGGGCTTGGCTTTACACTATAATAATTGAATCCCTTGATCAAAGAGTGTAAAGACTGGGATTTATTTAATGCTCTCTTTCCCCGAGTTATTATGTGGCCAGTACTAAATGCTCGCTGTCCAGAGATAAAACAAAAGCGACAGTAATAAAACAGCTTTAGTGAGAATTCTTATAGCTTCCCAGAGATGGCAAGGATATTATCAAAATTGCTATCGATTGATGAATATGAGACCCATATCCATTTAATTGTCTGTTTCTTTTACTTACACTCACCTTCAAGATTATCTGCTGATTCTTCAGAGGCCACAGCCTCCTTGCATTTCAAATCTTTTACTTAATGTAGTTTTATTCACTATGTCCCTCTTGATATTTCAAAATGGTTTCTTTGTCCTTGTGCCAGGACCACATTGATCTACAGCTGATGATTGGTCGCATATCACTCAATTTTGATTTTCTGCCAGAAAGAAAGAAGTTGCCTTTATATAGCATCTTTCATCACCTCTTCACATCTCAAGACATTTCGCAGCCAGTGGAGTAATTTTCCGGGTAGCCACTCTCGAAAGGCAGGGAAAATGTGGCAGCCATTTCGCACACAGAAAACCCCGAAAAACAGCAACTGACCGTGGTAATCTGTTTTCACTTTTTGATCGAGGAACAAATATTCTTCATTTTTATAAATTTAGGAGTACAGTACCCAATTCATTTTTTCCAATGAAGGGGCAATTTAGCGTGGCCAATCCACCTAGCCTGCACATCTTTGGGTTGTGGGGGCGAAACCCACGCAAACACGGGGAGAATGTGCAAACTCCACACGGACAGTGACCCAGAGCCGGGATTGAACCTGGGACCTCGGTGCCAGGGCTAACCCACTGCGCCACCGTGCTGCCTGGAACAAATATTGTTGAGGATACCATGAAGAACTCACCCATCCTTCTTCAAAAGCTGCCATGGGGTCATCTATGGCCACCCAAGAAGACAGGCGTGATTTAACATCTCACCCATAGGCCTTCTAACAAGTACAGCACTCCTTCAATACTACACTGGAGTGTCGCCCTCGAGATTGTGCTCAGGTCACTGGAATGGACTCAAACCCACAACATTGTGACTCAGGGGGATTTTCGGCACCCGTGAGGCACAGAGCCAACACAGAGCTCACACTGGATAGTATTTTCCCTCTTCTTTCTGGAATATTCTCTATTCGCCACAATTTTGGGATTCCCTCATAAATGTTCTTCTCTCTCTGCTTCTGGTGGCATTGACTCGTCCCTAGAGGATTCCCAAAGCACGAGTCGTCGACAGGCCATTGGGCATGCATGATCCATGGTATTTCATGCTAAAGCTTACAAAGAGGATTTGGCTTTCTTTTAGCAATAAATAAAAATACGGAGTCAGCGGAACTGCTCAATGTAGCCCAAAGCACCCTCAGTACATTGAGCCTTTCTCAGTGTGCTTTTGCACTGATCTCGCATTAGCTCACACTTTAAAATACCAGAGCAGGAGTTTTATAAAGAAAATGAAGGCCACAGTGAAACAAAGCCACTGTGGGTGTACCTACACCACATGGACTGCAAGCGGGTCCAGAAGGCAGCTCACCACCACCTTCTCAAGGGTAAATAAGGATGGGCAATGAATGCTAGTCCGTAATTCTCCGACCCCCACGCCAGGTGGGAGAAACGCGGGAGTGTCGGGCAAATCACGCCACGCCGCCCTGGCACCCCCACGTGATTCTCCCACCGCCCCCCCCCCCCCCCCCCAAACGGCGTGTCGCGTTTTGCAACAGGCCGCTCAGAGAATCGCCGCTCCGGATCAGACCAGTTCACGCCGGCGCCAACCACACCTGGTCGCTGCCGGCGTGAACATTGCACGACCGCTGCGTGTGGGGCCTGTGGGGGGGTGGAGGGAGGATTGAGCATCAGGGGCGTGCTCAGGAGGGGTCTGGCCCGCGATCGGTGCCCACCGATCGTCGGGCCGGCGTCTCTGAAAGACGCACTCTTTTCCCTCCGCCGCCCCGTAAGATCAATCCGCCATGTCTTGCGGGGCAGCGGAGGGGAAGATGGCAACCGTGCATGCACTGGTGACGTCATTTAGGCGCCGCTGGCCGTGTCATTCAGGCCGCACCGCTTTGACGCAAGCGTCAAGGCCCGGTGCGCGAGATTGAGGCGCCGCCGTTCCTAGCTCCCCCGGGGGGGAAGAATAGGGGGTGAGGAGCGGCCTCCGACGCCGGAGTGAAACACTCTGGGTTTCACTCCGCCGTCGGCACTTTGTCTCCCTTTGGGAGAATTTCACCCCACTGATCTATCTAGATATACACATAATCTGTGGATGAATTAAAAACAACAGAGGGATATTAGTGCAGGTGATATAAAACCTTTATTACAGTAGAAGTTCTAAGAGGCTTCTTAAATGTGGAGGAATAACTGGAGAAAGGGGTGAAGAGCTTTAGGGCAGGCATTCTGGAGCTTAAGGCCTGGGCAGCAAAGATAAGATCACCAACGATGGGGTGAAGGAAATGGGAGGCATACCAGATGCCAGAATTGGAAGAGGTTAGCGAGATGGTGTGGGGTGAGGCACCGGAGAGCTTTAATATAAATGTACAGTTTCTATTTGTCCTGGGTTTTGGGATATTCTCAATCCAGGCCTTGGTAAAAGTAACAAAAGTAACCAATTTCCCATCAATATGCTCTCAGATTGGACCCAGAGGACAGCTGGTGGCAGAAATGAAAAAGAAATTAATTCCATTCTGGTACAGTGTAGGGAGCTTTTCTGAGATTGAAGCACAATGTCAGGCCAGGAAAGACTTTATTCTGTGCCTGGTTGGAATAGAAAGTGTTTCAATGACACCATTCACTTTGCATTTTCCATTTGATGAAACAGATGCTTCCAGCTTGAAACTTGACTCAAAGGGTTGGTGCCAATTTAAATTATGAGCTAATTGATAAGATCGGTCTTTGCATATATTTAGCTAACCACTAGATGGCTCCTTCATGGGAGTTAGTACACTGGAGCGCAATTGCACTCAAATCTCATATTTTGCGTGTCTTAACTTTTTTTTCTTGACAGATTAATCACAAGGGTCTGAAAACTAAAGCAGCTTGTTGTTACCACCCCAATTTAAGTGCTTATTTGGATATCAACAATCTCCATGGAAACTGATTGCATTAGCCAATCAAACTAGTCATAAACTTCACTGAAGTTATTTTGCAGCTGTAACAGATTTGACCAGTTTAGATAACCAGCTGGAAGAAACTCCATGTGCAGATTTCACTCAGCCGAAGGTCACTCCATAGTACCATTGGGGGGGGGGGGGGGGGCTGCGGGGCTGCCAATCGCACTGATCGGACCTCCAGCACTTTATCCCACTGTGCCACCCACACAAAATAACTCCTCCTGGAAGCTGTCTGTCATCAGTAAGAGCTCTGCGAGTTTACAAAAGGAAATAATTAAACCGAGTGCTTCACACAAACATAACACCCACGACACACAGGAGGCAACCACCTTGTGAACCGTGTGAAAACAAAACAGTACTTACTGTAAAATTGGTCCTGTCTTGTTCTGACATGGTGATCTTTCTTCCTGTGCATTACTCATTATAGCCAAGGATTTTCATCATTGAACTTGTCGCGCAATATGAAATTAATTTTAAGAAAAAGAGTAAGGAAGTCGCCTGAAGGACACAGCTGGTGATGAGAGAACCCACTTGAGAAAGTAACCACTCTTTTGCCAATTTTGGATTCCTTGGATGTCGTTGTGAAGACATAGAGGGGGCCTGCAGTCTTGGAAGGACAGCAGCCCCATTGGCAGATGTAGGCACTGCCAGTGGCAGAGGTGGGCACTGTCATTGCCAAAGGTGAACGCAAGGACTCCTCCATCTTGAGGCATCCTCTGAAGAACTAAAATAAATGGTTGCCATAGTTTTGAGGCCGTTGGAAGTTTTGTTGAGGGGGTTAGATTATGAGGCCTCATGGGCCACCCAGGTCAGCTTCTGGCACACCATCCCCCCGGCACCCTATGGGCATTGAAGTGTTGGCTAGTGTAGACTTGAGAGATGAACAGACACTTCCAAGACTGATGAAGGTTCAATTCAATTTTATTAACTACTTCTAACTAAATAACACACGATGTCTGTGGGTTTAAATGATGCAAACTTAAACTAGAGACCTAAGCCTTGTCAGAACCAGTTGATTCTCTCAGCACGTGTTGTAAGTCTGTGCTGGGCTGGATGAGTTCTTGTTACACTCAGAGGCAGCACCCAGAATGAGTGGGAACCGTGGTGCACTCTGCCTTTATAGTGTGTGTATTCTAACTGGTGATTGGCTGCGGTGTTTGTACATGTTGATTGGTCCCTGTGTGTGTCCATCAGTGTGTGTCTGCACCATGATATACTGCTGTATATTATGACAGGCATGGTGCTGAGTTGGGGCCTCTCGACCACTGAAGGATAGAGTTGGTGATGAGATAGCCTCTGGTAGTGCTCACATGCCATTGGGGAGTTCACTCAGAGATGGGGAACCCGTTAAGCTGCTGAACTCATTAATTTTCCTCTAAAATTCCTTCTGGTCTCACATTGAAGCCTACCTCTACGGAGCTATGAAAATTCTGCTCAAGGTGAACTTTAGAGTTTTCAGAAATGTGAAGGGTTTCAAAGAAGCATTTTTCCAGAAATGAAATGAGGTAAGGTTGGACAATGATTGTTTCATGTACCAGGACAACAGTCTTCATTAGTATCTATTTCTGTGAGTGGCCTTTATGGAACTGACCTAAGATGTCTGCCTCCAGAGACAGCCTCCTGGCATCGCCATATGACTACGGAAAGCCAGAAGTGTCAATCAGACTAGTTACATTTCAAAACCATTTGAGATGTTTCTCACATCAAAATTGTGCACGTAAATGTGTCTTTTGTTCACTGGGGAAAGGGGGGTGTTTCTATCTTTGGTTTGTGATAAAAAAAAGGGGATGTTTGAGTTTTGAAACATGGGTTTTCCTCCTGATCAACTGGAAGGAAATTAAAGCTGATTCATAATTAATTCCACCACCCAGCTGCTTGTTGAAGGAGCTAAAGCATATCAGAAAATTACACACTGCCTATTCATATACTAAAATGGATTTGGGCGCTGATGGAGCTGAAAAAAGACTTATAAAACCTGGGAAATTATAATTATAAAACTTGGGAAATTATAATTGTCAGGCAAGATTGATCAGGTAAACTTATCTCCAGAAAATAACTTTCTTCTCTCTCTCTCTCTCTTACCTATATGGCAATCTGCTGCTTTTTCAGTGGTGAGGGTCTCTTATGGGTTCCTCGAAGCCTTCCCACCATTTTTAATTCTACGGCAAGTGCAACTTCTGGCCACTAATTGGCTGCTTCAGGGCTTAATGGGTGACTGCTTCCTACACACTGTCGCATTCTGGCCCAAAGGTCAAAATCCTGTCCCTTGTGGGGAAACCAAGTCGAGATGCCATAAATGTAAGGCAGTCACGAATAAATTCAATAATGAATTTAGGATGACCTTCCTTACCTAAAGAGAGGCTAGTGCTTGGAACTCTCAATGGTTGAGGTGAATGGTGTAGATGCACTTAAGGCAATGTTAAATAAACATGAGGGAGAATGACATAGAAGAGTATGTTAAAAGATGAAAAAGGGATGGAAGGAGGATGGTATGGACCAGTTGAGCCAAATTACCTGGGGGTGATTCTCCAAGCCCCGCGCCGGGCCAGAGAATCACCGCAACCGCGCCACGACGCCGGCGCGCGATTCTCCCATGACTGGAGAATCTGCGCCATTTGCACCGGTGCGTTTGGCACGCCGCCGGCCGCGGGCCACTGGAATCGGCGGGGCCGCCGATTCTCCGGCCCCATGGGCCAATACGACTGAGTCCCGCCGGCGCCGTTCACCCCTGGTTGCTGCCTGCAGGAACTCTGCGAGAGCGGTCAGGGGGCAGTCTGTGGGGGGGGGGGGGGGGGAGGGGGGGGGGCTCCTTCACCTGGGGAGAGCCTTCAATGGGGTCTGGCCCGCGATCGTGGCCCACCAATCGGCGGGCCGGCCTCTCCCCCCCCCTCCGGGCCTACTTTCTGGCGCGGCCGGCCCCTGAACACCGACGCCATGTTGGTTGGGGCCGGCGTGCTAAAGAAGTCCGCCGCGCATGCGCAGGTTGGCACGGCCCAACTGCACATGCACGGGTTGGTGCAGCGCCCATTTGGCTCCGCGAAAGGAGGCTGGAGCGACGTGAACCGCTCCAGCGCCATGCTGGCCCCCCGTGAATCGGTCCTACCCGGGCCCGGTTCGCGCCGGTGTGAAACACGACGGCGTTCATGATGGGGCGAACACCTGGACTCCATATTGAAGAATCCCGCCCCCCCTCCCCCTATATCTGTCCTGTAGAATATATGTGATTCTGTGTAATTCCCTGACTTTCCGTTCAAACAATGGATGGATAATCATGGCCTAGAATGTGCAAATTTGCAATATTTACAACCCAAATCAATGCAGAGGCATGCTGCACAGAAGGAGTCATTCGATTCATTGTGTATCTGCCAGCTATTTGAAGGAACACATTGTCCCTTTTCAAGTATGTATCCAATATCCTTTCAAAAATTACGACTGAATTTGCTTCCATCACCCTTGCTGGCAGTTCATTCTAGAAACATAGAATCACTATAGTGCAGAAGGAGGCCATTCGGCCCATTGAATATACACTGACCCTCAGAAAGAGCACCCTACCTACGCCCACTCCCCCACCCTATCCCCATAACCCAACCTAAGCTGAACATCCCTGGACACTAAGGGGCAATTTAGCATTGCCAATCCACCTCACCTGCACGTCTTTGGACTGTGGGAGAAAACTAGAGCATCCGAAGGCCAAGGCCGGAATTGAACCGGGTCCTTGGCGCTGTGAGGTAGCAGTGCCAACCACTGTGCCATCGTACCACAATTCACAGCAGAAGTCAACAATGGCTGATCTGTATAATCTTCAATTCCACTTTTTAAATTAGTGTTTAGAAAGTGTATTCATAGCACATTTAGAATGGTTAATTCAGCAACAAAACATATTAGAATATTGTTTTCCCTTTGGGAAGGGTTATAACACCTGTCCATTGAGATGAACATGTGTGGAATGAATTGATCTGTAACAGCAGGGCAACTTAGAATTCACAAGCTAGAAAAACTGCTGGATGTTCTTGTGACACCAACGCTTTGTAAACACTTCACCTTGAAATGGTTATAGTTTCAAACTGAGAAGCCAAAATTAATACAGGCTAATTAGATAGATAAGTGATTTCTGATGGATATCAAGTTAGGGATACTTTCTTCCTCAGTTCTTCTGTGTGAAGACAAGTCTGATCTGTAGCACCATAGTCTCCAACGCAGATCGAACATGGAGCGAGGTCCCAAATCCACTCAAGCCGGAAAGTTGAATGACCCCCATGCTGTTGGCACTCCAATCAGCTATCCAACCCATAAGGAAAGCAGGTTACCATGCCAAAGTGTATCTTTACATGTCTATCATTGAAGTGAGTTATGATTAGTGATGGCAGAATTACATTCCACCACATGGCTGACCAGGAATTTCTCCCATTCCTAATTGTTGCTGACGTGTGTTGGCGGGATTTTTGCAGGTTGATACCCTTTGGCGGGATTCGCCGTTGCCCAACGCCAATACCGTAATCGGCAATCGGGCGGAGAATCCCTGTTTACAACCGAATCAGGGCAGCGGTTGTTTTTGGATGCTCCTCAAAACTGCGTCACCGAGGAGTACGCCGCACGCTGTTGGGCCGGCCTCAGAACATACCTGAAGGCCCGTCTCTGATGCTCTGCCCCCGATGGGCCGAGTTCCCGAAGGCGCAGGCGATGTGTGCTCTCAGTTTCTTTCAGGTCGTCGCCGTGCGCATGGGTGCCATAGACCCGGCAATTCTCCAGGTGCTTATGGAAAGCAGTGCGTGTTACGTGGCACGGCTACTCGTCCCTCACAGGTTGGAGCATCGGTACGGGGTCGGCACCAACCTTTTCATGGTAAAACCAGAAACCTCCTCCGGACATAGCCTTAAAATCGGAGAATCCAGCCCATTGTGTTTGGCTGCATTATGGGCCCACCTTCCTTGGCCATCAAGTTCTGTAGCAGACTTTGAACATGGACTTTCTGGCTCAGGGGCAGGGGGCCACTGCACCACAAGAGATGTATATTATGCACTTGGAATTATCTGCTTGCAATATTACATTCAGTCACTTGATGGCATGTTAGTGCCACACAATGACTGCAATAACTTGCCAAACCATGCGAGAATTTTCAGACTGTTGGACATTAAAACACTTTTCAGCAGTTATTTTAGACACAGCCATCTGTAAGGCAGTAGTGCTTAAAGTGCATGGAGATGAACATCTGGAGATTGTATAATGGACAGTTGAATTAATATTCCTCATTTTACAGTGACAAAGTCAAAGTTACCAATCCCCACACATTGCCAGGCACAAGAAGGACTCACATGCCCTATGCGGACATCCTTCGCTGAAGCATAGATGATAAAGATGCGCATTGTATAATGCACATAAATAATCGCAACTTCAGGATTTAACGCAAATCCAGATTAGCTTCTCAAATTTGTTTTTAAATATTTTTATTAAGTTATTTATAGAAAAAGCAAACACACAAATAAGAGCAAGAGCAAGCTGGAACAACACAATAAATAGTTAGTCAACACCCAAACCCCCCTGTCCTTCCCTCTTCCCATCCTACCTTCCCCATTTTAACCCCCTTATTCACCGTCCGCGCCCCCCTGCTGACACCTCAATCCTCCTTAAATAAGCCGATGAATGGCTTCCACCTTCAGGCAAACCCATCAACCGACCCTCTCAAGACAGATTTAATTTTTTTCCAACCTTCGGAATTCCGCGTGGTCGCTCACCCACACCCCCGAAATTGGCAGCTCCGAGTTGCTCCACCCAAGCAAAATCCGTCTCCAGGTTACCAGAGAGGCAAAGGCCAAGACATCGGCCTCTCTTGCCCCCTGGACTCCCGGCTCTATCGACACACCAAATATTGCTACCTCTGGGCTCAGGACCACCTTCACCCTCAGCACCTCGGACATTACTTCTGCAAACACCTGCCAGAACCCTTTCAGTTTTGGACATGCCCAGAACATGTGGACATGGTTTAATATAATATATAATGTATAATATAATAGCTTTTTGTCACAAGTAGGCTTCAATGAAGTTACTGTGAAAAGCCCCTAGTCGCCACATTCCGGTGACTGTTCGGGGAGGCCGGTACAGGAATCGAACCAGCACTGCTGGCCTTGTTCTGCATTACAAGCCAGCTGTTTAGCCCACTGTGCTAAACCAGCCCCTATTGGAGGCCTCCCCGCGCATCGCACACATCTATCATCTACCCCCTCAAAAAACCTACTCATTCTAGCCACTGTCATATGCGATCTTTGAACTGGATAAGACCTTGCACAGGACGAGGATGCATTGATCCTCCTCAGGGCCTGATCCCACATCCCGGCCTGCAGCTCCCACACCTCCTGTTCCTCCTCCCATTTCCATTTGACTTCTCTCGGGACTCCTTCCCAGTTCATTATGAATCTCAGACCCCTTACCCTTACCCACACCCTGGACAGCACCTTTTTGTGCAACCCAGAGAGCGGCAACCAAGGAAAGGACGACACTAGCTTCCTCACAAAGTCCCGAGCCTGTAAGTATCTAAACCCATTCCCGCTGGGCAACTCATATTCCTCCTCCTGGCCCTCTAAACTCACAAAGCTGCCTCCTACAAGCAGCTCCCACAACCGCTCAATCCCTGCCTGACGCCACCCTTGAAACCTTGTGTCCAGCAGCCCCCGGTGCAAACCTGTGGTTATCACAAATCGGTGCCCACAAGGAGGCACCTTCCAGCCTCAGATGCTGCCCCCACTGCCCCCATACCCTCAAGGCCACTACCACCACAAACTTATGGTGTACCTGGCCAGCGGGAACAGCAGAGGCACCATCAACAATGCCCCTAAACCCGTTCCCCTACAAGAGGCCGCCTCTATCCACCCCCACGCAGACTCCTCCCCACTACCCATTTCTTCATCATAACGATGTTAGCTGGCCATTACATTTGGCAATGCCAGACCCCCCTCACCCCTGCTCCAACAGCACCTTCTTGACCTGCAGGGACTTTCCCACCAAAATCAACACTTTGATCTTCTTTAAAAATAACTTTGAAACGAAGATGGGGAGGTTATGAAACACAAATAGGAGCCTTGACAGCACCGTCATTTTCACTGTCTGCACCCGCCCTGACAGCAATATTGGCAACGCATTCCAGCTCTTAAAATCCCCCTTCATCTACTCCACCAACCGAGCCAGATTCAGCTTATGCAGCTGCGCCCGTCCCCGCGTCATCTGGATGCCCAAGTACCTGAAACCCGCCCCCACCACCTTGAATGGCAGCTCTCCAAACCTCCTCTCCTGCCCCCTGGCCTCGATGGGAAAACCTCACTCTTCCCCTTGTTCAGCTTGTATCTGGAAAACCGGCCAAAATCCTCCAAGATACTTATGATTCCACCAATGCCCCCCAGTGGGTCAGAGATGTACAGCAACAGATCGTTTGCATACAACAAAATCCTGTGCTCAACAACGCCCCCCCTCCCCTCCCCCCCGGCCCCCCACCACCACCACTGCACAATCCCTCTCCAACCACTCGATGCTCTAACTGCCTCCCCTTCACAAACTCCATCTGATCTTCACCTATCACCCCCGGCACGCAACCCTCGATACGCGAGGTCAGAACCTTCACCAGCAACTTGGTGTCCACATTTAATAACGATATCGGACGGTAGGATCCAAACTGTTCCGAATCTTTATCTTTTTTTTGTATCAGGGAAATGGATGCCTCCGATAGCATGGAAGGAAGCTCCCCCGTTTCCCGAGCCTCATTATACACCTTCACCAGCAGAGGCCCCAGGCCCCCACCAAACCTTTTATAAAACTCCATCGGGAACCCAGCCAGGCCCGGGGCCTCACCTCTCCTCTCCCCTCCCCTCTCCCATGCTCCCATACTCTCCATCGCCTTCATCAACCCAATGGGGGGACCCAGGTTTTGGAAATTTTAACAATGAGGTTTGTTATTCGCTGTTTTGCTACAGGATAGGCTGTGGGCCCACATTGCCAACAAACAACTCACAATCGGAAAAATGAATTGATAGGTTGAGAATGTTTCCTTTTCCAGACTTACATCACTGTTAGGAACCCCAGAAAATGGAAGCCTGATACAATGAAGTTGAGCTGAGTTTTGAACAGAATAATAATAACTACCACTGAACAAGTTATGGGCCTTGAAAATATATATACTTCTGTGGGATGTTGTTACATGCCTCCGTTATGATTAATTATTAGATTTTTAAACTAATTATTTGTTTTTTTTTTTAAATTTAGAGCACCCAATTAATTTTTTCCAATTAAGGGGCAATTTAGCGTGTTCAATCCACCTACCTTGCACATCTTTGGGTTGTGGGGGCGAAACCCACGCAAACACGGGGAGAATGTGCAAACTCCACACGGACAGTGACCCAGAGCCGGGATCGAACCTGGGACCTCAGCGCCGTGAGACTGCAGTGCTAACCCACTGAGCCACCATGCTGCCCCTCTAATTATTTGTTTTAATGTCCATTCATAAGACCATAGGACCATAAGATATAAGAGCGGAATTTTTAAATATAAAAATTCTTTTTTTTAGAGTATCCAATTATATTTTTTCCAATTAAGGGGCAATTTAGCGTGGCCAATCCACCTAACCTGCACATCTTTGGGTTGTGGGGGTGAAACCCACGCAGACACGAGGAGAATGTGCAAACTCCACACGGACAGTGACCCAGAGCCGGGATTCGAACCCTGGTCCTCAGCGCCATAGGCAGCAGTGCTAAGAGCATAATTAGGCCATCGTGTCTGCTCCGCCATTCAATCATGGCTGATATGTTTCTCGTCTCCATTCTCCTGTCTTCTCCCCATAACCCCTGATCGTCTTATTAATTAAGAACCTATCTATCTCTGTTCCGGTGGCGCCCTCGAGGAGACAGGTCGCAGGTCGGATCGCTCCCGCCCGAGATGGGCAAACGGACCTTTGTCAACGGACTTTTTCGGGACCTGGCAGCCTGAATCGGTGGAGGAGACGATAGGGAAGAGGCTTCCTTTCCGGGGTATGGGCAGCTGGACCAGAAGTGGTCGAGTGGAGCGGCAAGGATCGAAGCGGGAGCAGCAGGGACCCCAGGCCGGGCGGCCAAGCATGGCGGACGGCGGGGACCGGGGAGCGGAGGCTCACTGGCCAAGGGAGGAGCAGATGGAGTTCTTCAAGAACTGCTTCGCCGAGCTGAGGAGGGACACGCTGGACCCGATGAGAGCGGTGATGGACCGAATGGTCGAGACACAGGCGGCCCAAGGGAAGGCGCTCAGGGAGGTTGAGGCGAAGCTCTCCAGTCAGGCGGGCACGGTAACGGAGCTGGAGCACGAGGTGGAGGAGCTGAACGCCCGTCAGAGGAGGATGCAGGAGCAGCTTGAAGAGCTGGGGAACAGAGCCAGGAGGCAGAATTTACGAATCGTTGGCCTCCCCGAGGGCTGCGAGGGGTCAGATGTGGGTGCATACGTGACGGGTATGCTTGAGGCGCTGATGGGACCGGAGGCCTTCCCTCAACCCCTGGAGTTGGATGGGGCACATAGAGCCCCCGCAAGGAAGCCGAGGACAGGCGACCGACCGAGGGCCTTGGTGGTCCGCTTTCACCGGCTTGCTGACAGGGAACGTGTACTGCGATGGGCCAAGGCGGAGAGGAGCAGCAGATGGGAGAACTGCGAGGTGCGCATTTACCAGGACTTGGGAACGGAGCTGGCCAAGAGGCGTGCAGGATTCATCAAGGTAAAGGCAGCCCTCTACAAAAAGGAGGTGAGGTTTGGAATGCTATATCCTGCAAAGCTTTGGGTTACGTTTGAGGAACTCCACTACTATTTTGAGACACCAGAACAGGTTTGGACTTTTATTAAAGACAAGAAGCTGGACGTGAACTAATGAGCACGTAGTTCTTTCAGTGCTGTACAGTGGCGGCGGCCTGTTAACTCAAAACTGCTCTGATTAGGACTTGTACTAAAAGAAGAAGCTGGACTGGAACTAAAGGACTTGGGGCTCTCAGACCTTTTGTGTGGCGGCGGTTTGTTAAACTATCCTGTACTGTAATGTTTTATCCAAGATTGTTTTCAGCCTGGACAGAGAGTGGGGGCTGGAGGGCGCACTGTTTAGGGTCCTTTGGGGGGGATTGCAATGGGGGGGGGGGGGGCCTGTGTTTGGTACTTTTTGGCACGAGATCGGGGCCTCTGATAGGGGGATGGGCTAGGGGCTAGTCACGGGACTTGAAAGGGCACGGTGGGATACAATTAGGTTAATGGGTCCCTGGCGTGTGGGGGGAGGGCCTGAGCGCTAGGACGGGAGACAGGTAGGCGCCAAGGGCAGGGGTCAGTGTGGCTAGCGTAGGTCAGGGGGCACCAGGGAGATCGGAGGGGGGGCGGGGCGGGCTAGGGCCAGGCGCAGGGCTGACCTGGCAGGTCAGGCCTTGGGGAGCAGGGGAGACCAGGCGGAGGGGGGCGGGGAGAGGGAAGAGGGTTAGGGCCACGTTAGTTTAGTTTAGTTGAACACGTGTGGCATGGGCAAACAGAGCTGGCAGGGAAAGTGCCTTATGGAAGGATCTTTGGCTTCAACACTTATTAACATGTTTATTCTTTCCCACTGTTCGTTTTCAATATGTTAAGGCTCTTTGCACAGGGCCATTTTTCTCTCTGTAACTGTTACAAATTTGTGTTAAATAAAAAACTTTAAAAAAAAAAAAAAAAAAAAGAACCTATCTATCTCTGTCTTCAAACCACTTAGTGGCTTGGCTCCACAGCCTTCTGGGGCAATGAGTTTCACAGATTTGCCACCCTTTGGCTGAAGAAATTCCTCCTCATCTCAGTTTTAAAGGATCGTCCCTTCAGTCTGATGCTGTGACTTCGGGTTCTAGTTTCTCCTACTAGTGGAAACATCTTCTCCATGTCCACTCTATCTAGGCCTCCATCCACTCTGTCTAGGCCTCTCAGGATTCTGTAAGTTTCAATAAGATATCCCGTCATCCTTCTAAACTCCATCGACTACACACCCAGAATCCTCAAGTGCTCCTCATATGACAAGCCCTTCATTCCAGGGATCAATTTTGAGAACCTCCTCTGGATCCTTTCCAAGACCAACACAGCCTTCCTTAGATATGGGCCCAAAACTGCTCACAATATTCCAAATGGGATCTGACCAGAGCCTTATGCAGTCTCAGTAGTACATCCCTGCTCTTATATTCTAGCCCTCTCAACACGAATGCTAACATTGCATTTGCCTTCCTAACTGCAGACTGAACCTGCATGCTAACCTTTAAAGATTCTTGAACTAGCTAAGTCCCTTTGTGTTTCAGATTTCTGAAGCTTTTCCCCATTTAGAAAATAGTCTATATCTCTATTCCTCTTTCCAAAGTGCCTAACTTCACACTTTTCCACATTGTATTCCATTTGCCACTTCATTGCCCACTCTCCTAGCCTGTCCAAATCCTTCTGCAACCTCTCTGCTTCCTCAACAGTACCTGTCCCTCTACAGATCTTTGTATCATCTGCAAACTTAGCAACAATGCCCTCAGTTCCTTCTTCCAGGTCATTGATGTATATCATGAATAGCTGTGGTTCCAACACGGAGCCCTGCGGAACATCACTCGTCACTGGCTGGCATCCTAAAAAACACCCCTTCATCCCCACTCTCTGCCTTCTGCCAGTCAGCCAATCCTCTATCAGTGCCAGTACCTTGCCCCTAACCCCATGGGGTCTTTTCTTATTTAGCAGTCTCTTGTCAAAGGCCTTTCGGAAATGCAAATAGATCACGTCCACTGGCTCTCCTTTGTGTAATTTCCTCCTTACCTCCTCAAAGACATTTTGGCTTCTATCTTAATCCTTTGTCAAGTGGGTTAATGATTGTTTGTCTAACATCCAGAAATTTCATCTAATTTTTTGCAATTATTGCCCATCCCTAATTGCCCTTGAGAAGGTGGTGGGGAGCTGCCTTCCTGAACCATCGCAATTCATGTGGTGTAGGTATAGCCACAGTGCTGTTAGGGAGGGAGTTCCAGAAGTTTGAACGAGTGCCAGTGAAGGCACGGTGATATAGTCAGGATGGTATGTAACTTGGAGGGGAACTCCCAGGCGGTGGTGTTCACATGTGTCTGAAGCCCTTGTTCGTCGAGATGATTGAAGTCACAAGTTTGGAATTTGGTGTCAAAGGAACCTTGGTGAGTTGCTGAAGCGAATCTTGCAGGTGGTACACACTGCTGCCACTGTGCATTGGTGGTAGAAGGAATGGATGGGGTACCAATCAAGCGAGCTGCTTTGTCCTGGATGGTGTTGAGCTTCTTGAGTGTTGTTGGTACCTGACCTATCCAGGCAAGCAGAGAGATTATTCCATCAGACTCCTGACAAGTGCCTTAAACATGGTGGACAGGATTTGGGTGTTAGAATAAGTTACTCTCTGCAGAATTGCCAATTTCTGGCTTGCTCTTGTAGCCGCAGTATTTGTATAGCTGGTCTAGTTCAGCTTCTGGTCAATGGTAACCCACAGAATGTTGATAATAAGGATTTAGCAATGGTCACACCGTTTAATATCAAGGGGAGATGGTTACATTTTCTCTTGTTGGAGATGGTTGTTAGCTGGCATTTATCAAGCCTAAATATTGTCCAGACCCTGCTAAATGTGGACACGGTGCTGAACATTGTGTAAATATCAGCGTACATCCCAACATTATGGAGGGAAGGTCACTGATGAAGCAGCTGAAGATATTTGGGCCTACACAGTATCCTGAGGAACTGCTGCAGCGATGTCCCAGGATAGTGAACATTGGAAAGACTATCTTTGGTCCCTGCTCTAAGCTCTGTCCCTCGCTATCAATTCAATCACTCTCCCTCGCAACTGTTTGAGGCAAAGCCAGAAACTTCAAAAATTGGTGGCAGTTTTGACTCTCTGATGAGCTTCTCACAACCTCTCACCAAAACTGCCTCAGCTCATCAGCTACTGGAGCCCTCATCTTTCCCTTTTGAACCTCTAGTGTTTGACCCATAAGAAAGCCTCAACAACATTGGTCTAAATCCATGCTGTCACACATATATAGGTGTCTCAATGTATGGCATCACCCGTGGCAACAAACCAAACTGTTTGCACCTGAAGAAATATAAAGCAAACACTTATTCAACTTCCCTAAAAGCATATTTTGAAAAATCATTCCAAATAAAATCCCAAGTGCTCAGGAACTTAAGTTTTAACAAACCCTACAGTGAATTGGCCAGCAACCAATTGAAAGGCCAGGTGTTTGCCTCGAGTGTTGCTACAGAACATTTGATGTCATTTGGTAATGGATTTATTGTTAGAGTGGGACTCAGGGTGGGAGGTAATCCCTTTAGATCAAAACATTGGGAAGGTTTCTTGGGGAGGAAAATCAATATTTAGGAGTTGTTGCAACAATCTTCCAAGTAATCTTCTGTGGAGCCCACAGGAGAGGAGGATTAACGCCTATGGACGGAGCTGGTGGATTCACTTCAGTGCCCACATTTGCAACAGTTGTACAACAGAACTACCTGCCTGCAGCTCCCTCCAGTGAACATTTATTTTGTAAGAAATTTGAATGAAGCCAATGGAAAACCTTAGGTGCATTTGATAATTAGCCAAACCAAAATTGTGTCTGTTAGGAACTATAAATCTAAGCAATGTCTCAAGCCTGAAATAGCTGCAAGATTAATCGTGTTTGTTGCACGTTTTTAAAAATCCTTCTGATTGAGTTTATTCTTTGAAGAATAGGTTTTTAAAATGAAGAACTTTGAAAATCATCTGATGCACTCTATTGGTATTAGAAACAAGTTTTATCAGTTGCATTCTACCAAAGCTTGTGACGAGTAGAAAATTAAATATTTCTTTGGCTGCCTGTTCATCTTTTTTTCTGTCTACATATCATGAAAGGTATTGTTCCTTTTGAGAAAAAATTAGGCCTATACTTCAGGGTGACTATCAGCAAGAAGGTTGATATTAATACATTCCAGAACAGGGGGTGTGGAGGGACTGGGGCACAGCCTCAGGATCAGGGATCAATCATTTCGGACTGAGAGGATGATAAATTACTTCACTCAAAGGATTGCAAATCTTTGGAATTCTCAACCTCAAAGTGTTTTGGATGCTCCTTCTTTGAATACTTTTTAAGCTTGGGATAGACAGATTTTTGTCTCAAGGAGGCCATTCAGCCCATCGAATCTGCACCAACCCTCCCAAAAGAGCACCTGACCTAGGCCCAATCCCCCACCCATCCACAAAACCCCACCTAAACTTTTGGACACTGCAGGCCAATTTTAGCACAGCCAATCCACCTAACCTGCGCATCTATGGACGGTAGGAGGAAACCGGAGCACCCGTAGGAAACCCGTGCAGACAGTCACCTCAGGCCCGAATTTAACCCAGGTCCCCGGTGTGGTGAGCCACCGAGTCGTCTGGATATGGGGAGTGGGCAGGGAATTAGAGTTGAACCGTTAATTGTATTGAATGGCGGAGCAGGTTCATCAGGCCGTAGGGTCTACTCCTGCTGCTATTTATTGTGCTCTATTGGTTTTATAAAGAGGAGAGGAGTCAGGAAGGAAATAAAACCTTGGGCGAAATTCTCCAACCCCACGCAGGGTCAGAGAATTGGCCGGCGGCGGTGTTATTCGCGCTCCCGCCATGTTAAGAATTATCCCACCCGCCATAAAACGGCGTTGTTCAAATCCCGCCGCCCGCCTCGGAGAACAGCTGGCGCCGGCGGGATGTCATTGTATTTTTAGGGTGAATTATTCTCCGGCCCGGATGGGCCGAAGTCCCGCCGACGTGGCCACGGGTCACGTCAGTGAAAATCAAAGTAGGTTTATAACGGCGTCAACCATTGATGATGGTTGACGCCGTTCAGTTACCTACATCGAGTGTGCCGGGGGGGGGGGGGGGGGGTAGCGGCGTTGGAGAGGGGTGGAGAGGGGTGGGGGGGTAGCGGCGTTGGAGAGGGGTGGGGAGAGGGGTGGGGAGGGGGTAGCGGCGTTGGAGAGGGGTGGGGAGGGGGGGTAGCGGCGTTGGAGAGGGGTGGGGGGGGGGGGTAGCAGCGTTGGAGAGGGGTGGGGGGGGTAGCGGCGTTGGAGAGGGGTGGGGGGTAGCGGCGTTGGAGGGGGGTAGGGGTGGGGAAGGGGGTAGCGGCGTTGGAGGGGGGAAGGGGTGGGGAGGGGGGTAGCGGCGTTGGAGGGGGGTAGGGGTGGGGAGGGGGTGGGGGGGGTAGGGGTGGGGGGGTAGGGGTAGGGGTGGGGGTTAGGGGTACGGGTAGAGGTAGGGGGGTAGGGGTAGGGGGGGCAGCGGCGTGCAGAGGCGGGGGGGGGCTACGGTGCGTTGGCCCCGGGCATCCATTGATGGGGGCATCAGCAGATCTTCCTCAAGGCTCCCCTTCCTCCCAGCTGCCTTGTCTTTGTTTGAGAGAGAGAGAGAGAGAGAGAGGGAGATTGTGGGGACAGACAGAGAGAGAGAGACAGAGAGAGGGAGTCCCGTCCGTCCTCTGGCTGAGAGCAGGGCTTTGGTCAGCATATTGCAATCTGCCTAAACCCAGGAATATTGCCTGGTTAGAATGCAGAGGGAAAGGCTGGGATCCCGGGGTGGGAGATGTGTCTGGATTTGTCTATTTCAGCTTCAGCCTCTGCAATTTCAGGTCAGTTTCACAACAACAGGAAAAACGCGCGGAGAGAGAGGGAAAAACTTTTGGCAAAGTTTCTGGGTTCTGCCTTTATAATTCACAGCACAGAAAGGGTTCTGCGCTGTGAATTATAAAGGCACCTTTTCTAATCCGGGGAGAAACAACTTTTTGAAGAGTCTGAGGAAATAAGCAGGAATTTGGATTAATTCTGCCTCCCCACCCCCTGGGCCTCTTTCTCCTCCCTCCCCCTTTCCCTCCCTCCCCCTTTCTCCTCCCTCCCTCTTTCTCCTCCCTCCCCCTTTCTCCTCTCTCTCTCTCACATTCTCTTCATCCTGCCCTTTGTTCCAGAGCTATTTGATCCCCCTGTGCACTGGCACAGATTTAAAGTGCGGTTTATGTTCTGTGTTTACCCCAGGTGTGGGGGCGGGGAAAAGAGGGATGGATGAGGTTAGATGGAGGATGATTTGGGAGGGGGGTGGGGGTGGTTCAATGCAGTGCCCCTGAGGAATGCCGAACCCTCCCTCCCGGGCGGCGTTGATGATGTCGCCCGACATCAACCGACGCGCCACTTCCGCAGCGGGTGAAACTGACGCGTACAGCGTCACTCCGCTGCTGGCTCTTTCGGGACGGGAGACTTAGGGTTTATAAGCAGGCCCCGACGCCGGAGTCACCAGCGCCGCTTTTGCCCGCCGGTAATGGGCGTCACGTTGGTCTTCGGTGAATTACGCCCCTGATTGCTGGACTAGACTATGGCAGAGATATGAGCATCATCAACAGGCTTCTTAGAGAAGTAAAAAATTTTGATTGCAGTCACAGAAGATATGATTAATAATATATGAATATGTAATTATTATTAATACCCATATATTTTATGGCCTTGTCTCAGAGGTGGAGGGGGGATATCTCACTGCTGTGGGCAGCACAGAAACTGAACTGAATGGAGCTACATGGGAATTGCTGGAAAATGCAATTGGAAGCAAGGGGAGGTGGTAGCATAATGGTATGGTGGCTGGATTAGTAATCCAGAGACCCAGGATAATGCTCTGGGGATCCCGGTTCGAATCCCACCGTGGCAGATAGCGAAATTTACATTCAATAAAACTCTGGAATTAGAAGTCTAGTGATGATCATGAGACCATTATCCTTCAGGGAAGGAAATCTGTTGTCCTTACCAGGTCTGGCCGACATGTGACTCTAGACCCACAGTGATGTAGTTAACTCTCAAATTCCCTCAGGGATGAGCAACCAATGCCAGCCCAGCCAGTGACATCCATAGTCTATGGACGAATAAAGAAATGTTAAAAAGTCCTGGACAAGAAGGGAAGCTTAGGAGATAATTGGCGATGTCAATGGAAACAGAGCCAAATGTAAACTTTTTCAGGAAGAGGGTAATGATAGTTTTAAAACAGAGAGGAACAGCGATATGAACAGGGGAAGCACGGTATCATAGTGGTTAGCACAAATGCTTCACAGCTCCAGGGTCCCAGGTTCGATTCCCGGCTTGGGTCACTGTCTGTGTGGAGTCTGCACGTTCTCCCCGTGTGTGCGTGGGTTTCCTCCGGGTGCTCCGGTTTCCTCCCACAGTCCAAAGATGTGCAGGTTAGTTGGATTGGCCATGCTAAATTGCCCTTAGTGTCCAAATTGCCCTTAGTGTTCAAATTGCCCTTAGTGTTAGGTGGGGTTACTGGGTTATGGGGATAGAGTGGAGGTATGGGCTTGGGTAGGGTGCTCTTTCCAAGAGCCGGTGCAGACTCGATGGGCTGAATGGCCTCCTTCTGCACTGTAAATTCTATGAAATAATGCCACTAAGCCAGGAAAGGTAGTTGGTATGTATTGGTTATTTTACTGTATTTCTTATATACCTGATTTATCTCAAAGTAATTCAGAAATTATACTAGCTCTAAGCTCGCAATAGTTTATTGACATAGCTTACAAATATCTCAGCAATTACATTTCTACACACACAGTCACAGCCAGATTCCAGCTCTCTCCTGAACATTCGGCCAGGAGTCAGTTACTTAAGCTCTCAAGTTCCACCACACAGGCTTAAGAAATTAAGTACATAAATACATAGGTCAGTGAACAGACTAACATAATCAAACACAGATCAATCAAATCTTTGAAAACTGAAGCATTGTTTATGTGGCAAGGATTTAAGTGGGCAAAGGGAATCAAGGTCACTGTTACTGTGTGGGTGAAGGGGAGGAACTGTTCAGTGATAGAGAATTGGGATTAGAATGAGTAATTGGGTGAGACGTTTTTGGCAAGAATAGGGGAAGAGGGCTAGTAACACATGAGGGTGGTGTGAATGATTATTTGACTATAGACAGAAAAGTCTGGAAATGCTTGGCATGGATTCACCAAATTTGGCAGTGAACAAGTTGTACTGTGGTAGTCAGCACTGTTATATATATATATTGCATATGAGGTGTATTATGGTAAGGTTCCTGTACTACAGGTACGGGGGTAGATCCTGCCTGCTGGCTCCGCCCAGTAGGCGGAGTATAAATGTGTGGGCTCTCCGAGCTGCAGCCATTTCGGCAGCAGCTGTGGGAGGCTACACATCTCTGTGTTACATTACACTTTACTCTCGTCTCATCGTAATTGATAGTGCATCAATTTATTACGCAGAGATTTTACAACGATGGATCTCCGTATCAAACCTGATCGCCTGCAGCTGCACCCTCAAGCAGACAGCGCCAAGTCGGCCTTCACACATTGGCTAGCTTGCTTTGAAGCCTACATCGGATCTGCGGCAGAACTACCCTCAGAGGCACAGAAGCTCCAGATCCTGTATACGCGGCTGAGCTCCGATATCTTTCCCCTCATCCGGGACGTGCCTACCTACGCTGAGGCCATGGCGCTACTGAAGGAGAACTACACTCAGCAGACCAACAAAATCTACGCCAGGCACCTCCTGTCCACGCGGCATCAACTCCTCGGTGAGTCTGTGGAAGATTTCTGGCGTGCCCTGCACGCCCTGGCAAGGGAATGTGATTGCCAGGCCGTTTCGGCCGTTGAACATTCTGAACTCCTATTTAGGGACACTTTAGTTACAGGCATAGGGTTGGCGTACATCCACCAGCGCCTCTTAGAAGGGACTATCCTCGACCTCGCGGCAACCACGAAACTCGCGATCTCACTCACAGTCGCCTCCCGCAATGTACAGGGTACGCCCCCGGCCGCACGGCGCCCCCCTCCTGGACATCATGGACTCCACCAGCGAACACACCATCGTGGACCCCACCAGCGACCGCCCCCAGCCAACCCCGAGCCTGCGCCATGCGGCAGCCAACCAACCTCGGGGGACCCAAGTGCTACTTCTGCGGACAGGCAAAGCACCCCCAGCAGCGTTGCCCGGCGCAGAGCGCGCTCTGAAAGGCCTGTGGGAAGAAAGGCCATTTTGTTGCTGTGTGCCATGCCCGCTCGATCGCCACTGTAACCAGACCCATTGCCCCTGCACCCCCCACGTGCGACCCGTGGGCGCCGCCATCTTCCTCGCCTCAGACCTCGTTCGGCCCATGGGCGCCGCCATGTTCCTCGCCTCAGAACGCGTGCGGCCTGTGGGCACCGCCACCTTGCTCGCCTCAGAACACGTTCGGCCCGTGGGCACCGCCATCTTGCTTGCCTCAGGACACGTGCACACCGTGGGCGCCGCCATCTTCAACGCCGCCTGCCATGTGCGCCCCATGGGCGCCGCCATCTTCCCGTCTCAGGAACCCTGCTCATCAGACACCTCATCGGGCCGCTCATCGCCTGCAACCGCCGTCGACCAGCCTTGGGCCTTCCAACACCAGTTGCGTCTCGCATCACAATCGACCAGTCCCGACTGCACAACCTCGTGACCACGTCAATGACAGTGAAGGTCGACAGCCACAAGACATCATGATTTCTGGACTCCGGGAGCACTGAGAGCTTCATCCACCCCAATACGGTAAGGCATTGCTCCCTCGCGGTACACCCCATTAACCAGAAAATCTCCCTGGCCTCTGGATCCCACTCCGTGGCAATCCGGGGTTACTGCATCGCCACCCTCACCATCCAGGGCGTAGAGTTCAGCGGCTTCCGGCTCTACGTCCTCCTCATTCTCTGCGCTGCCTTGCTACTCGGCCTGGACTTCCTGTGCAACCTCCAGAGTCTCACCCTGAAATTTGGCAGGCCCCTACTACCCCTTACTGTCTGCGGTCTCACGACCCTTAAGGTCGACTTGCCTTCTCTGGATTGCAAACCTCACCCCGGATTGAAAACCCGCCGCCACCAGGAGCAGACGGTACAGTGCCCAGGGCAGGACCTTCATCAGGTCTGAGGTCCAGCGGCTGCTGCAGGAAGGTATTATCGAGGCCAGCAACAGCCCCTGGAGAGCCCAAGTGGTAGTTGTGAAAACTAGGGAGAAAAACAGGATGGTCGTTGACTCCAGTCAAACCATCAATCGGTACACGCAGCTCGACGCGTACCCTCTCCCACGCATATCTGATATGGTCAATCAGATTGCACAGTACCGGGTCTTCTCGACAGTGGACCTGAAATCTGCCTACCACTAGCTTCCCAATCGTAAGGCGGACCGCCTGTACACCGCGTTTGAAGCGGGCCGCCTTTACCACTTCCTTAGGGTTCCCTTCAGCATCATTAACGGGGTCTCAGTCTTCCAACGGGAGATGGACCGAATGGTTGACCGGTACGGACTGCGGGCCACCTTCCCGTACCTGGATAACGTCACCGTCTGTGGCCATGACCAGCAGGACCTCGAAGCTAACCTTTCCAAATTCCTCCTTACCGCCAAACTCCTCAACCTAACGTACAACAAGGAGAAGTGCGTGTTCAGCACTAACCTATTAGCCACCCTCGGCTATGTGGTTCAAAATAGAGTTCTAGGGCCCGACCCCGATCGCATGCGCCCCCTCATGGAACTCCCCCTTCCCCACTGCCCCAAGGCCTTCAAACGATGCCTGGGGTTCTTCTCGTACTACGCCCAATGGGTCCCTAACTATGCGGACAAGGCCCGCCCACTTATTCACTCCACCATTTTCCCCCTGACGGCCGAGACTCACCAGGCCTTCAGCCGTATCAAGGCCGACATCGCCAAGGTCGCGATGCACGCGGTCGACGAGACGCTCCCCTTCCAAGTCGAGAGCGATGCATCAGACGTCGCCCTGGCCGCCACCCTCAACTAGGCAGGCAGGCCCGTGGCATTCTTTTCACGCACCTTCCATGCCTCCGAAATCCAGCACTCCTCCATTGAGAAGGAGGCCCAAGCAATAGTAGAAGCTGTGCAACATTGTAGGCATTCCCCGGCCGGCAGGAGATTCACTCTCCTCACTGACCAACGGTCGGTTGCCTTCATGTTCAACAACACACAGTGGGGCAAGATCAAAAATGATAAGATCTTGAGATGGAGGATCGAGCTCTCCACTTACAGTTACGAGATTTTGTATCGCCCCGGTAAGCTCAACGAGCCCCAGATGCCCTATCCCGAGGTACATGTGCCAGTGCACAAGTGGACCGACTCCGGACCCTGCACGATGATCTCTGTCTCCCAGGGGTCCCCCCTTTTTTTTAAACTTCATAAAGGCCCGCAATCTGCCCTACTCCATCGAGGAGGTCAGGGCTAACACCAGAGACTGCCATATCTGCGCGGAGTGTAAACCGCATTGCTACCGGCCAGACCGAGCGCACCTAGTGAAGGCCTCCCGCCCCTTTGAACGCCTCAGCATGGACCTAAAGGGCCCCTCCCCTCCACCGACCGCAACATGTACTTCCTGAACGTGGAAGATGAATATTCCAGATTTCCCTTCGCCGTCCCATGCCCCGATATGACGTCTGCCACCATCATCAAAGCCCTCAACACCATCTTCACTCTGTTCGGTTTCCCCGCCTATGTCCACAGTGACCGGGGTTCCTCATTTATGAGCGATGAGCTGCGTCAGTACCTGCTGAGCAAGGGCATCGCCTTGAGCAGGACGACCAGCTACAACCCCCAAGGAAACGGGCAGGTGGAGCGGGAGAATGGGACGGTCTTGCAGGCCGTCCAGCTGGCCCTACGGTCCAGGAATCTCCCGGCCTCCCGCTGGCAAGAGGGACCTCCCCGATGCCCTTCACTCCATTCGGTCGCTCCTTTGCACTACGACTAATGAAACCCCCCATGAACGTCTCTTTGCCTTCCCCAGGAAGTCTACCTCCGGGGTTCCGCTCCCAATGTGGCTGGCAGCTCCAGGACCCGTTCTCCTCCGCAAGCACATGCGGCTCCACAAGGCTGACCCGTTGGTTGAGAGGGTACAGCTACTCCATGCAAACCCGTAGTACACCTACATGGTGTACCCCGACAGCCGCCAAGACACCAGTCTCCCACAGGGACCTGGCGCCAGCTGGGTCCCCACACCCCCCCCCCCTGCCCCGGATCCTCCCTTCCTCCCCCCAGCGCACCTCACAACAGCCCCCGCTCCAGGACGATCCATTTCCCCTTGGTCCCACCCGGGACTGCGGCGCTCGCAATGGAGGATCAAGGCGCCCGATCGTCTGAATTTGTAAACTTTTCCTAAAATGTTAACATATGCATGTAAATAGTCTTCCACCACCCCTGCTGGACACTTTTTTAACTGGGGGTGAATGTGGTAGTCACCACTGTTGTATATATATCGCATATGATGTTTATTACGGTAAAGCTCCTGTACTATTGTACTACTGAATATCGAGTACTCCTGTACTCGGTATTCACCAAGGAGAGGGACACGACGGATGTTGAGGCTAGGGATGGATGTTTAAATACTCTAGGTCATGTCGGCATAAGGAAGGGGAGGTTTTGGGTATTCTAAAAGGCATTAAGGTGGACAAGTCCCCAGGACCGGATGGGATCTATCCCAGGTTACTGAGGGAAACGAGGGACGAAATAGCTGGGGCCTTAACAGATATCTTTGCAGCATCCTTGAGCACAGGTGAGGTCCCGGAGGACTGGAGAATTGCTAATGTTGTCCCTTTGTTTAAGAAGGGTAGCAGGGATAATCTAGGGAATTATAGACCTGTGAGCTTGACGTCAGTGGTAGGCAAACTGTTGGAGAAGATGCTGAGGGATAGGATCTATTCACATTTGGAAGAAAATAGACTTATCAGTGATAGGCAGCATGGTTTTGTGCAGGGAAGGTCATGTCTTACAAACCTAAGAGAATTCTTTGAGGAAGTGACAAAGTTAACTAATGAGGGAAGGGCTGTAGATGTCATATACATGGACTTCAGTAAGGCGTTTGATAAAGTTTCCCCTGGCAGGTTGATTGAAAAAGTGAAGTCGTATGGGGTTCAGGGCGTAATAGCTAGATGGATAAAGAACTGGCTGGGCAACAGGAGACAGAGAGTAGTCGTGGAAGGGAGTGTCTCAAAATGGAGAAAGGTGACTGGTGGTGTTCCACAGGGATCCGTGCTCGGACCACTGTTGTTTGTGATATACATAAATGATCTGGAGAGGGTGCAGAGGAGGTTCACCAGGATGTTGCCTGGTATGGAGGGTGCTAGCTATGAAGAAAGGTTGAGTAGATTAGGATTGTTTTCGTTGGAAAGACTGAGGTTGAGGGGGGACCTGATTGAGGTCTACAAAACTATGAGAGGTATGGACAGGGTGGATAGCAACAAGCTTTTTCCAAGAGTGGGGGTGTCAATTACAAGGGGTCATGATTTCAAGGTGAGAGGGGGGAAGTTTAAGGGAGATGTGCCTGGCAAGTTTTTTACGCAGAGGGTGGTGGGTGCCTGGAACGCTTTGCCAGCGGAGGTGGTAGAGGCGGGCACGATAGCATCATTTAAGATGCATCTGGACAGATATATGAACGGGCGGGGAACAGAGGGAGGTAGATCCTTGGAAAATAGACAACAGGTTTAGATAAAGGATCTGGATCGACACAGGCTGGGAGGGCCGAAGGGCCTGTTCCTGTGCTGTAATTTTCTTTGTTCTTTGTTCTACAGGTACAGGGGTAGATCCCTGCCTGCTGGCTCTGCCCAGTAGGCGGAGTATAAATGTGTTGGCTCATCGAGCTGCAGCCATTTTGGCAGCAGCTGCGGGAGGCTATACATTTCTGTGTAATAAAGCCTCCATTACACTCTACTCTCGTCTCGTCGTAATTGATAGTGCATCAGTACTAAATGCAGAAAGCCATACACAGGAGAACAAAGGATGGGTTGGGCACGTTGGTGCCAACAAATGCATTAAAGGCATAAGTGAGGGAGCTAATTGGTGCATTAACAACAGTAATGGAAGGTAGAGGACTGGAGGTCAGAGACTGAATTAGAGCTGAAGGTCAGAATCAGAATTTCCTGGGATGGAGGATAATGCATTTTCAGATAGCTGGGGGGGCTGCGGGCGATAAGAAAAGATGAGGAAATATTCACTGACGGCTAGGTTTGTACTCGAGACTTCATAGGTAGTAAGGTCAAGGAGAAGATCAATCTTCCGTAGAAAGGATACCTATATTTGATTAGGGAGAGGATTTTCTGACGTAAAATTGTGAAGCCTCATCAGTTTGTACCATTGTTTTTGCTGCTGTAGACGACTTTGTGAAGAAGATAGTGCTCACAGAAGGAGCGACTGAAGCAGTCAGATTGAGAAACATGAACAGAATGGAGTATAGCCTTGGGGCAATCAAAGTTGGCAATGGCAGAACAACCAAGGCAGCAGATGGTGATATTTAAAATCAGTACAGGTTCCTCATCGGGCAATGTGGTAAGAGATTGCCATCTTATACTTGGACAATCTTGTTCACAAAAGGAGGGATGCTAGTGATATCATAAACCCAAGGGCTGAATCCTCCGCTGAGCGATGCTGGCAACGAGAATTGTGATCAGGCGGAGAACAGCAATGGAAAAATTGCAATTTTCACCGGGTGCCAATTCTGTCACCAAGCTCCAAGGCCTCTCTGGCAGCATTATCAAAGCTTACACCCCGCACCGGTGGGTCCTTGCAAAACTGTCATTTGCATGGATTTAAATATTATTAACGGGTTTGGCACTTCATGCTCCACCACTTCGTGATGCTCTGCCGTCTTAGACAGAAATTCCCGCGGGCACGAATTGGTGCAAGTTTTTACAAGCGGGGCCTGGGAACCATGGCTGCTGAGGGGGAGCAAGAAGCTAAGAAAACTCTCAAATATTGTTGGGCTTGCTTGGGGGTGGTACACACACACACACTCCTGCAGTGTCATCAACAGGATGGGCGTGGTCCAGCTCAGTCAGCGGTATACCAGGTGCTGGGACTCCTCAGTGCATTCATCAGAAGTGCAGCTCCACTGCAAGTGAAGCAGGGGAATAGCAGAGCTCACCCCCAAACCCCCAAACAAAGGACACATGCACTGTGGCCTTCGGCATCCACCCTGGCCAGTCACACTCTCAGCTAGCCCACCCCTTAGAGCCATGAACTGTCTTCAAGCACTGCCTGTGCACTGCGCCCCTACTCCCATCCATCCTGTACCAGCCAGGATGCATGACTAGCTCTCTGCCACAACCTGCGTGTTACACGAAGGCCCCACATCGCATTACAGCTGAATTCTCAGCAAATGCACATTTCCCTTGCTCACCCTCACCTGTAGGACCTGCCATCTCCCCGCACTGCTACCACCCCGCAGATAATGACTTTCGGTGTAAAGCCGGAAGTACTTGATATCTACCTGGCCACAGCCGCCATTGCAGGTGTATGAAGGCTGGAGGAGCAGGGCTAGCTCATGGAAGACTCTGCACAACAGGAGCCTGCTCTAGAAGATCAGGGCCAGCTGGTGAGGCTTAACTGACGGCAGTCCAACAGGTCCAGGAGGAGATGCGAAGGACACATGTGTAGCTGCAGGATTCACTGCCATTGTTGGCATGCCCCAGGTCTGGGGATGATCGATGGATTGAATATCCCCTCCGAGTACAGGTTGGTTAGGGCGTGCTCTTCATCAATAGGAAAGAGCTCCATTCCCTGAATGTGCATTTGGTGTATGACCACATCATGGACACCTTGCACATCTGCGCCCGATACTCAGGCAGCGTGACGATGCTTACACCCTGGCGCACTATGAGGTTCCCCACACCTTTGAGGCACTCCTCAGTTGAAGGTTGACTCTTGGGCAACAAGGGTTACCCGCAAAGGTCATGGCTGATGACACTTGTGCGGAGGTCGCAAACCAACGTGGAGACCCATTAAAACGACACCCATGCAGCAACCTGGATTGTCAGTGAGCGGTGCATCAGCACAATGTGCTTCCAGTGCCTGGACTGCTCTGGTGGGGTTCTCCAATATAGCCCCATGAGGGTCTCGAGCATTGTGGTGGCCTGCTGTGTCCTGCAAAACATCGTGCAGCACAGGGGGCAACAGTCCAGAAGACAAGGAAGAATGCCAGGCTTCATCTGATGAGGAGGGTATCTAGGATGGCTGGCAGGGCAGGCCATTCAACGTATCAACCAGGGCCACTGCACACAACTTCATCACCATCTGATTTTCCAACTAAGAGGCCAGGCCACTGGCAGCTCCTATGCCACCTCTCCATGCCCACCCCCACTCCTGCACTTTGAAATCAAATCCTCTTCCCCATAACTACTCATGTCTTCCCTGTCCCTCAGCCCTTCACTCCACCTTTTCCACAGCCTTCTATTCCTTCCCACTATCAAAGCTCTCCCTCTTACCTCCGAGGGTCCCACCAGTATCAGCACAGGGTGTTGGCCCTGAGTTGGCAGTATCAGCGGGCCTTGTCCACAGGACAGAGGAAGATGATGACTCGCTCTGAGATGAGCTCTCGTGCTCCTTATCGTTTGACGAAGTTTGATTCCTGCCTTTAGGAATACATGCCACTATCCACCCGGGTGACCTCGCCAGGCCATTCCATCTCTCAGGCCCACCGGGAGGAGGGGGTTGGCGGGAAATGGTGAATGGTTTGGGGCTCAGGTAATCTGCCATACAACGCGGGCTGACACTTCTGGCCACCTGCTCTGCCATCTCTCTCTGAGGGTGAAACCAGGTGGAACATTCATGTGTCATGGGAACCGTGCTCCACCCCATCCTCCAGGCCCCACCTCCCCCCCTCACCCTGCACATCACCTACATCAGGCTCAGCCCATCTCTAACACCCATTATGACAGAGGTTAGAGGCAGGTCGGACTATTGGTGCAAACATGGGGCGTGGTTTAACTGGCAAAAAAAATCTATGTCCGGTTTTGGGTGCGTTTAGCAGAGTGCAGTGGGGTGCTGCAGCATCGTGAAATACCCCACTATTCAATGGCACTTTGCTGTTTTTTTTATCCTCGAGTGTTTCTCTCCGTCGAGGCCGGCGCGCCTAGCAGCAAAGGCTCCTCACAGATCGGAGCAACATTTTGGCTGGCTGCTCCCATCTTTCAGCACCCGCTCCTGTTTTCGATTCCCTCTCCCCCCCCCCAACTTCGGGGAGGCCCCCGGGAACACCCCTTCAGCCCCCGCCACCTGATAAGGCCCCTGCTGGTCCCAATCCCTGGCAGTGCCAATCTATCAACCAGACATCTTGGCACTGTCACCCTGGCAGTGCCCTTCCAGTCTGGCAGTATAACCCGGGCACCTTGGTGGTGCCAGTGTGCGAGACTGGTAGTGCCCAGCCGCCCGGCTGTCAGAGGGAGTTCCAGAGTGCCAGCCTGTATTGTCTCTGACCACCCATTGGTGTCTAATGGCCTGGGAGACCCCCCATCTCTCAAGTATCATTACCGCTGATCCAGGTTTGTGGAAACCGGTACTAAACGGCAACCTGGCGAGCTCTCCCAGGCACAGCCGTTAGTTCCCAGGCACTGGGAGAATCCCTCAAATGCATATTTAAATGAGCCGAAGATTCCATTATCCCGGCACCAAGTTAGACCTGATGAGGCCGTTAAAGCGCATCCGTATTTAATGGGGAGTATTTACATTGTTGTGTCCTAACCCTAACTGATGCCTATATGCTACTCCCATGCCAACGCAAGTGTCCTCTAACTTTCTTATCTTAGGTGGAATACTGATCCTTCTCGGTGTAACCCCAGACAGCACATCAGAAGTGGAGCCACTCTACTGCGTGTCTCACCCTCTGACCTGTGATGCTCTTGCCGGTCGTCCTCTGGTGGGCCTGTGCCTGGATGGGCCCAGCTGACCTTCAGGTGTCACAGGTGATGACGTGTCACCGTTCTGCCTGCTGTCAATCAGGTTCGCCAGCGTCAGGTGGGCGGTATACGGAAGGGCCGAGGTGTCCCGGAACCTCCCCTGTGGGGCACAGGCCAAATCCCTTCCTTCTCCCCCAGGTTGTTCGATGGACCCCAGGCTACTCCATGGGTTGGAGGTGAGGCCATGTCCCTCACTGCTTCTCTAATATCCCTCACTGCTTCAGTCATGTCCCTCTGACACTGTGCCATGTCCCTCTGTGCCTGTGACATTTCCCTCTGTGACTGGTTGAGGTCAATCAGCGCCCGGCCAATGCTCTTGATGCTTCCACCTTGAGGCTTTGTGAATGGGCTAAGCTCTGGAGCACTGCAGCAATGTTCATGTGGGCCTGGGACATGTTTGCATGTGACTGGGCTCCCCTGTCCTGATCCTCAGCCTTGGGAGTCCCTGCCTCCACCTGATGTGCTGCAGTACATGTGAAGTGTGCACCAGAAGGTGACCCGGGAGCCTCTTCACTAAAATACCCCACTGAGGTGATAATCTCTGTAATGGTGCAGGATGCAGGTAAGAGCAGTGATGAGAGGTCGGTGTGTTCCCCAGTGTAATCTAATGGTGATCCTACAAGACACAAGACATGGTGAGGTCCTGGGAAGGAGTGGTCTGTGGGAGAGGGGCAACTCCATTGCTATAGAGACATCGGGAAGGGGTTCTGTGTCTGGACTGCCCCTCCCAGCCCTGGGCAACCTGAAGATTACTCTTGGCATGGTGATCTCTGGCAGCCCTCTGTTCAAAATTACCATCCTTGTCTAACCTGTTTAAACCCTGAATGGCCTTCTCACTCTGAACTGCTGTGCCTGACAACTGATGAGCAAATCTGACAGTCCATTGAAGATTCAAACCAGGAACATTTTCCCTTTCCTCACATCTGCTCCCTCAGCCCTATGCATTTAAAGCTGCTGTTATTTGAAGTGTCAGAGCCTTCCTAGAAAGTTCACAATTCTTGAAAAGCCTACAAATCCTTTGAGATGGTTTGAAATGCGTAACATTCATTCAATTTCACAGTACAGTACCTTTGATTGACTTAATGACTTAAACACAGCAGCATCGAGATTTGTTTATTTATCTTTCCCTTCATGCTTGAATGCATCTGAAGTACCCTCCATTGATCCTAAAAACATTTTACAAACAACCTTGTTCTGATTGGCAGCTGCTGGCCATTTCATAAAATGTGAAGTGCTTTCAATTCCTCTTTTCTAATCACAGAAAGCATTTAGCATTTTTGAAGTGGCCAGCAGCTGTCAATCAGAACAAGGTTGCTCTCAACATTGCGGGTCACCCTCATGCATGTGTGGTGTGGGGGGCGGTAAACATTAGTCCCAAGATGGGGGGAGGATATTCCTCCTTGATGAGGGGTTCAGGCTGCTCTCCTTGTCAGTGGGAGGGTCATCATTTGCATTGTGGGGGGTAGAGACAGGCCGCTCAGATCGGGGCGCTCGTTCGAAATGGTGGCGTGAGATCAGTAAGTGCAGGGAAACATGAATGTTTGCTCTGTGCATAATTTTACATAGTACAGATATGAGAATACTACCTTGGCGACACTCCGAGTGCCAGCGGGACCTATTCTCCACTTAGTTTCTGAAACGGAGAATCCCATCCAGCTTCTTCAAATACCAGTATGAAAGCACTGGGGACGGCCTCAATCCTAACCCTTGCCTGTCTTCTCCCATATATGAGAACCAGCTGAGCACAATGGGCAGAATGGCCTCCTCTTGTGCTGTAAGCATTTTAATTCTTAGAGTGTTGCTAGGCAGAGCATGAGGTTTCCTTTTCCATTATTGGCTATGGGAAAAATGCACAAGTGGTTTATAGGTTCATCGGAATCTGGTGTATGGTGCTTTTGTAATATTGGTCTGTACATGATTTGCATATACATTATATCAGTGTCATTCCTTGTTAGTTGCTGTTTTAGGACTGGGAGTGGGAGTTTTCCTCTGGCAGTCACTTCAAGTGGCAGTGAGCATTGTGCAAACATAATGAAAGCAATATACTCTTTACTAATCAGGACCTGTGAAGCAAGAAGCAATTTCATTGTGCAATAATAAATTGCAGGCTCTGAAGATTTTCCATATGAAAAGAGATTTCCTGTTATATGTACCAATAAAAAATGTAAATTAGAATTGCTGCTCAAAACACAGTATTCAGTGATTTTTGCCTTTGCAATAACCTAATTAAATAGCATCCTGCTAAAACTGAAAAGGCAGAATTACTTCTATCGAGAAAAAATTGGACATGTTAAATGAAAATTAAAATTGCTTACTGAAAAATGAAAAATGAAAATCGCTTATTGTCACGAGTAGGCTTCAATGAAGTTACTGTGAAAAGCCCCTAGTCGCCACATTCCGGCGCCTGTTCGGGGAGGCTGGTACGGGAATTGAACCATGCTGCTGGCCTGCCTTGGTCTGCTTTAAAAGCCAGCGATTTAGCCCAGTGTGCTAAACCAGCCCCTTGATTTTGATGAAATTGATGGATTCAGAGAGGTTTTGATCAAGTATTCGAGAAAGTATTTTCACTTGAAGAGTGTCAGTAACCAGTGAACTGATTAAAGATCATTTAAGAGCTCAAGTAAAAGTGAAAATGCCTGGGTCACCGCAGGGGTAGGGGTGGGAACTCCAATGGGTGATATTGGATTGGATTGGATTTGTCTATTGTCACATGTACTGAGGTACAGTGAAAAGTATTGTTCGGCGTACAGTTCTGACAGATCATTCCATACATGAAAAGAAAATACATATGGCAAATATAAAAAACACAATGTAAATACATAGACACAGGCATCGGGTGAAGCATACAGGAGCGTAGTACTACTCAGTAGAGAAGATATGTGAAAAGATCAGATCAGTCCATAAGAGGGTCGTTTAGGAGTCTGGTAACAGCGGGGAAGAAGCTGTTTTTAAATCTGTTAGTGAGTATTCTCAGACTTATGTGTCTCCTACCCGACGGAATAAGTTGGAAGAGTGAATAAGCCGGGTGGGAGGGGTCTTTGATTATGCTGCCCACTTTCCCGATGCAGCGGGAGGTGTAGACAGAGTCAATGGATGGGAGGCGGGTTTGTATGATGGAATGGGGGTGTTCATGACTGTAGTTTCTTGCGGTCTTGGGCAAGCAGATGCTTTCGATGGTGCATCTGTAAAAGTTGGTGAGATTCAATGTGGACATGCCAAATTTCCTTCACCTCCTGAGAAAGTATTGGCACTGTTGTGCTTTCCTGGTCGTAGCGTCGACGTGGATGGACCAGGACAGATTGTTGGTGATGTGCACACCTAGGAATTTGAAGCTGTCAACCATCTCCACCTCGGTCCCGTTGATGCTGTCAGGGGTGTATACAGTACTTCCTGGCGTCAATGACCATCTCTTTAGTTTTGCTGACATTGAGGGAGAGATTGTTGTCATTACACCACTCCACTAGGTTCTCTATCTCCCTCTTGTATTTTGACTCACCGTTGTTCGAGATCTGACCCACTACAGTCATGTCTGCAGCAAAATTGTAGATGGAGTTGGAGCCAAATTTCGCCATGCAGTTGTGTGTGTAAAGGGAGTACAGTAGGGGACTAAGTACGCTGCCTTGTGGGGCCCCGGATTGAGGATTATCGTGGCGGAGGTATTGTTGTTTATCCTTACTGATTGTGGTCTATGGGTCAGAAAACAAGGACCCAGTTGCAGAGTGAGGAGCCAAATTCAAGGTTTTGGAGTTTTGATATGAGCTTGTCTGGGATGTTGGCCGGAATTCTCTGGTCATCTGGATTCACTTTTCCCACTGGCAGCGCACTTCGCGGTGGCATGGAGTGGTTTCAATGGGAATCCCATTGACAATAGAATCCCGCCACCAACAAATGACGCGAGGCAGAGAAACACGTGACTGGGGGGCCGGAGAATCAAGCCCATTATTCCATTGCCACGTTACAGCAGGCTTTCAATAGGGTGAAAACATGTATGGTCTCCAGCAAGGCCTTCTGGCAATTCATCTTCAGGGCAGTCTCAGTGTGAACTGGGATGGTCCCAGTTCCAACCCTTTGCCTGGACAGCTTCTCCCACTCATCTCATGCCGATCTCCACCGTAGGATCCAAGGAAATTTGGAGACGAGGCCTTAAATCTGTTGAACTCTCTGTTGGTTTGGTTACTTGGAAATAAATGGCTGGAACAGGAAATAGGTTCCTTGGCATAAGGCAAAGCTTTAATTTCTGGAAAAAGCTCCTCAACTCCATGAGTGAGCTGGGCTTTGTGTCACCCACAAACAACTTCTCATCTTGAAGATCAATTAAGGTAATTTTTCAGGCAAAAGCCCTGTTGCATATTGGACTTAAATGAAGCTGTTTCGAAGGAACATAAATAGGAACCTTTGTGGATTGATTCTAAACAGGTAAAAACTAGGTTTGACAATGGACCATTAATGGATTCAACAGCATTTGGTCATTTTAAAATCATACTGCAATCAAACCTCAGGAAGTCTGTTATTCATAGCCCAGATCGAGCCAGACTTTGCGTCAACGAGAATATCTACTGTTACCTTTATAAGGGAACAGATCATGTGCAGCCAACACCACCAGAGATGGGACACCTGGGGCAGGCTCAGGTGGCCTGTCAGTCATCAACCAGACCATTGACTGCTGGGAACCCCCCCCTCCCGAGACCTCATTGCCCGGAAGCCAGAGAGGTTTCTGGAAAAGTGAGTGGAGGGGGGGGGGGATAAAAGTAGGCATCTCAGAGACACCAAAGACAGAAGGAGCAGAGCAAGCATTATATCCGTATCCATACTTTGTTTTACTCATAATTAGACATCTGGGTAAACTTTAATTAAGGAGCTGGTTGAAGTATCTGAATTGGACAGATACAACAGCATAAATGTCATGAACACTGCACTCCCAGAATCCAAATTGAAAGAATGATGTTAGAGGTAACAAAACAGCTGTTTAAACACAGTTGACAACTTTCTTATTCCCATTCTTCTTTCCTGGCTCCCCCCACCTCCCGATCAATGAGACTCTTGTTTTAATTAATTCTTGCATACATCTTTGAGAAGAGTTACAGGGATGTAGCCACACACAAGGTACAGGACAAGGGTAGCTGGGTTACAGTCAGGGGAAGGAAAATGAACGGGCAGACATAGAGAGATAGAGGAACAGATTGGGTGGCAGATCTTGGGAAAGTGCAGAAGTAACAGAGCTTCTGTTGTTATGGGTGACTTCAACTTCCCTAATATTAGGGCAGCACGGTGGCCTAGTGGTTAGCATAGCAGCCTCACGGCGCTGAGGTCCCAGGTTCGATCCCGGCTCTGGGTCACTGTCCGTGTGGAGTTTGCACATTCTCCCCGTGTCTGCGTGGGTTTCGCCCCCACAACCCAAAAATGTGCAGAGTAGGTGGATTGGCCACACTAAATTGCCCCTTAATTGGAAAAAAATAATTGGGTAATCTAAATTTAAAAAAAAAAACTTCCCTAATATTGACTGGAACCTCCTTAGTGTAATTGGTTTGGATGGAGCAGATTTTGTCAGGTGTGTACAGGAAGGATTCCTGACTCAATATGTAGATAGGCCGACTAGGGGGGACGCCATATTGGACTTGGTGCTCAGCAACGAACCAGGCCAGGTGTCAGATGTCTCGGTGGGTGAGCATTTCGGTGACAGTGACCACAACTCCTTGACCTTTACCATAGTCATGGAGAGGGATAGGATCAGACAGTATGGGAAGGTATTTAATTGGGGGAGGGGAAATTATACTGCTATTAGACAGGAGCTGAGGAGCATAAAGTGGGAACAATTGTTCTTGGGGAAATGCACAACAGCAATGGGGGGGGGGGGATTGTTTAAGGAGCACTTGCTGCGAGTGCTGGATAGTTTTGTCCCACTGAGACGAGGAAGGAATGGTAAGGTGAAGGAGCTTTGGATGACAAGAGAACTGGAGCTTCTAGCCAAGAGGAAGCAGGAAGCTTACGTAAGGTTGAGGAAGCAAGGATCTGACTCAGCTCTAGGGGGTTACAAGGTAGCTAGGAAGGAAATCAAAAATGGACTGAAGAGAGTTCGAAGGGGGCATGAAAAAGCCCTGGCGGGAAGGATTAGGGAAAACCCCAAGGCGTTCTACACCTATGTGAGAAATAAGAGGATGATCAGAGCGAGAGTAGGGCCTATCAGGGATAGTGGAGGGAACTTGTGCCTCGAGTCTGAGGAGATGGGGGAGGACCTAAATGAATATTTTGCTTCAGTATTCACTAGAGAGAGGGACCTTGTTGCTCATAAGAACAGTGTGAACCAGGTTAATAGACTCAAACAGGTGGTTATTAAGGAGGAGGATGTGCTGGAAATTTTGAAAAGCATCAGGATAGATAAGTCCCCTGGGCCTGACGGGATATACCCCAGGTTACTACGGGAAACGAGGGAGAAGATTGCCGCGCCGTTAGCGATGATCTTTGCATCCTCACTCCCCACTGGAGTAATACCAAATGATTGGAGGGAGGCGAATGTTGTTCTCCTGTTCAAGAAAGGGAATAGGGAAATCCCTGGGAATTACAGACCCATCAGTCTTACGTTTGCGGTGAGCAAAATATTGGAAAGGATTCTGAGAGATAAAATTTATGATTATTTAGAAAAAACATAGTTTGATTAGAGATAGTCGGCATGGCTTTGTGAGGGGCAGGTCATGCCTCACAAGCCTCATTGAATTCTTTGAGGATGTGACGAGACACATTGATGAAGTTCGGGCAGTGGATGTGGTGTGTATGGATTTCAGTAAGGCATTTGATAAGGTTCCCCATGGTAGGCTCATTCAGAAAGTTAGGGAGCATGGGATACAGGGAAATCTGACTGTCAGGATACAGAATTGGCTGGCCGAAAGAAGACAGTGAGTGGTGGTGGATGGAAAGTATTCCGCCTGGAGGTCAGTGACCAGTGGTGTCCCGCAAGGATCTGTTCTAGGATCTCTGCTCTTTGTGGTTTTTATAAATGACTTGGATAAGGAAGTGAAAGGGTGGGTTAGTAAGTTTGCTGATGACACAAAGGTTGGGGGAGTTGTAGATAGAGTTGAGGGTTGTTGCAGGTTACAATAGGACATTGACAGGATGCAGAGCTGGGCTGAGAAGAGACACATGGAGTTCAACATTGATAAATGTGACATGATTAATTTTGGAAGGTTGAATATGAATGGTGAATACAGGGTTAAAGGTAGGATTCTTAGAATTGTGGAGGAACAGAGGGATCTTGGGGTCCACGTACATAGATCCCTCAAAGTTGCCACCAGGTTGATAGGTTTGTTAAGAAGGCATATGGTTGCCTCACGGTGCCGAGGTCCCAGGTTCGATCCCAGCTCTGGGTCACTGTTCGTGTGGAGTTTGCACATTCTCCCCATTTTTGGGTTTCGCTCCCACAACCCAAAGATGTGCAGGATAGGTGGATTGAACATGCTAAATTGCCCCTTAATTGGAAAAAAATGAATTGGGTACACTAAATTTATAAAAAAATAAAAATAAAAAGAAGGCTTATGGTGTGTTGGCTTTTATTACCGGGGGATTGAGTTTAAGAGCCACGAGGTTTTGCTGCAACTTTATAAAACCCTAGTTAAACCACACTAATATTGTGTTCAGTTCTGGTCGCCTCATAAAAGGAAGGATGTGGATGCTTTGGAGAGGGTACAGAGGAGATTTACCAGGATGCTGCCTGGACTGGAGGGCATGTCTTATGAAGAAAGGTTGAGGGAGCAAGGGCTTTTCTCACTGGAGCGAAGAAGGAAGAGAGGTGACTTGATAGAGGTGTACAAGGTGATGAGAGGCATGGATAGAGTGGATAGCCAGAGACTTTTCCCCAGGGTGGAAATGGCTGTCACGAAGGGACATAATTTCAAAATGACTGGAGGAAGGTATAGGGGAGATGTCAGAGGTTGGTTCTTTACACAGAGAGTGGTGGGTGCGTGGAATGCACTGCCAGCAGAGGTGGTGGAGTCAGAGTCATTAGGGATATTTAAGCGACTCTTAGACAGGTACATGGACAGCAGTAAATTGAAGGGGTGTAGGTTAGGTTGATCTTAG
Organism: Scyliorhinus canicula; assembly: GCF_902713615.1. Lineage (NCBI taxonomy): Eukaryota > Metazoa > Chordata > Chondrichthyes > Carcharhiniformes > Scyliorhinidae > Scyliorhinus > Scyliorhinus canicula. The sequence continues at coordinate 40,900,444 of NC_052157.1, forward strand.
ATTAGGATAAATGGTCGGCACAACATTGTGGGCTGAAGGGCCTGCACTGTGCAGTACTGTTCTATGTTCTATCTTTCTGTGCCACCGGGACGGCAAAATAGGCCAACATTTTCGGCTTCGGCATCCGTCGGGCTCTCGTCATTCATTTGGAAAGTTACAGATGGCGAAGCACAAAACTCCAGCCATCTCCCACGAGCAGTCATTTCAGTATTATGCCTTTTCTGCCAAAGTCCAGTTTTACAGATCTGGCAAGTCGCATTTGTCCAAAGAATTCAAGACTAACAGAACAGACGTCTTATTTTTTTATCACAGCATTGTTCAGAAACATGCGCTGAGTGTCCTAAGTAGTATAATTTCCTGTCTCTGTATCGGGTAACATTCTGTAACCTTTGATCGGAAAATCACATTCAATGGTGGTCAGGCCTGGTTGAGCCAGTGCTTATTTTGTGCTTTTAAACAAAAGTGCTTTTAAATAAAAGGCATGTTGCCATTGTTCTTTACTCCATGCCTATAAATCACCAGTGATTCCACACTATTCATCGGTTGGCTTGCCGCTGAAAGTATTTCACAGCACTTTCCTTAGTTCAAGGAAAATGTCCACCGCCACATTCTTAGGATAATTTAGGACAATGAGCACCAGCTAGCCAGCACTGTCCACATCCCGTGAACAAGTTAAAGAATACTATCACGTTAAATCCCAATACATGAAATACAACCACGACTCACCAAACTAATACAGGCGCCATACATTTGCAACACAATGAGAAAAACAAGAGATTTGCATTTAAATAGCTTCATCTGTAACCTCAGTATGTCCCAAATTGCATTACTGACAAGTTTTCAAATATCGTCACCATTGTATTGTTGGAAACAGGGCAACCAGTTTGCACACTGCAAACTTCCACAACCAATATGATAATTATCCGATACTCTGGGTTCTTTTTAGGGGTTACTTGAGGGGGTACTCCGTCGTTCTTCTTCAAAATAGTACCGTGAGATCTTATACATCAAAATGATAATATCTCTGACAGTGCTGCATTCCCTCACTGCTGAACACGAGTGTTAGCCTGGACTTGGCAATATTTATGGAACAAATCTAGAATCAATTTGAGATCTAATCTTAACAACTATATGCTTTAATCAAGAAGTATAAGTCTTCCAAAACAATGCTGAACTCATGACTGACAATAATGAGCTCCAGTGCTATCAAAGTCATTTATTTAATGCAGGCCACATTGTTCCCCTTTTGTTGAAGGAGGAATTAATCCAGAATGCATGAAAATGATTACAATAATTGAAAACTGAAATGTTAAAGATGACCCAATAATAAGCTTATTGAAATTGTAGCTTCAAATGGACGTATGTTTGTAATGCAATATGAGTGTTATATTGGTAGGAACATTAACCGACACAGAGAAAACAAATCTGGGTAATATGATAAAAATTGTTTTTAATAGTTTGCAGTACCAGAGGCAAGTGTAGGTAAGTGCTGTAACTTTAGACTAACGGGACAAAAGAAATAGGATTGCAGAAGCACATGGGTTTTATGCAAGATTAACAAAGGTTTATTGAACAAGTCTTCTCTGTACAATGTTTGGCGCCAGACTTCCTAAAAGTTCACAAAGTAGCCGATGATGTCACGTGACTCAGATCTTAAAGAGACATTTCACGCAAGTACAATAATCCACATATATAACAATAAGTTCCATCCTATTGGTTCAGATTTAGCAGCCAGTGCCCAATGCCAACACTGGCCCATGATTGCGACTCTTGTTCCTCACAAAGTTTATATGAGCTTTTGCACAGCAACTTACAGTAATTAGAGTGTCATTTCAGCACACCACACTCTACAGAGCAGCTGAGATTGTTGTTAAATAGGGTAAACAGGGTGTCTCTTCAACAAATCAGATTGAAGAAAACTTATAATAATAATCTTTATTGCCACAAGTAGGCTTATATTAACACTGCAATAAAGTTACTGTGAAAAGCCCCTAGTGGCCACATTCCGGCGCCTGTTCGGGTACACAGGGAGAATGTCCACCTTATCTACACATCCCTGGACACTGGGGGGGCAATTCAGCATGGACAATCCACCTAACCATCTTTGGACTGTGGGAGGAAACCAGAGCACCCGGAGGAAACCCACGCAGACATGGGGAGAACGTGCAGACTCCACACAGTCACCCAAGAACAGAATTAAAACCGGGTCCCTGGTGCTGAGAGGCAACAGTGCTAAGCACTGTGCCACCCGGGTCTAGATGACCCTTCCACAGGACTGACCAATAAAAAGAGCTGGAATAAAAATACAACTGATTTGAACCAGAGAGTGATCAAAAAACAATTAAATTAAAAGACCATTCCGAGATATCGTGAGACCTAGCATCTGTATTATACTTACAAATCTATCAGAAGCACTCGATTAAGTGAAACACAAAATGGTTTATAAAGCATCAGCACATATGCTGCTCTGTAATTCTCTTTTTTTTAAGGCCAGCATTTATTCGCACTAACTGCCTGCTTCTCTCCATTCACCTTTTTATTCTACCACTCATCTAGATGGCCTCAGCTATTTATATGAGCATAATATGCAATGATAAAATGGATAATTGCTTCAAGTGCTTGGATTTGATGATGCGTTATTCACCACTTAGTCAAACTGAGGTGCAACTCTACGTTTCCCATGTAAGGTATTGGGGAAACAGGCTTAGAGTTGACCAGGTAGACATGTTTGTGTGACAACGTAAAGCTGGTGAAATCTCATCAGCCGCCTGTTTCTAGCCCCTGCCCAATATCGATTTCCATTGACTTCTAAAGTAAAAATAAGAGGCCGGATTCTCCGATTCTGGGACTATGTCCTGACGTCGGACTGGAAACGGTAGCGTTTTACGCCAGAAAAACAGGTGCAAAACGGCCACCGATTCCCCGTTTTGCTGGCGGCGAGCAGGACGTCAGGGTAGAGCACCTGGCACTAGCTGCCGATACGCCCCGGAGAATTGCCGGGTCCGTGGGCGCGCATAGTGGTGGACTGCAGCGACCACGCCGTGCTACATGGCGGACGCAATCCTCACCCCGGTCCACAAAATGGTGCCCCCCCTGTTACCTCCTCAAAATCAGCTTAGCTTCTCCTTTAAGTCACCCAGATTCCAAAAGAATCCTAGCTGATGTCCGGGGGAGCAGACATGTCTTACGAGACCCTGTGCTACTACTCACTTATGGAAATTGATGAAGTGGAAGCTCTGTCAATTGTGGAGTCCAGGGGATTTTGTGGAGTGGCCAAAATGGATGCATGCTTCCCATTAAACAGCCTGATCTTCAGGCATTTCTAAGGCAGAATGAATGTGGGATCCTCCCATTCTGCAACAGTTTATAATGAGTAAAGTTATAATATGAGTTGTTAAGGTGAATTGTTTCATTGCAGATTGACTAATGATGATGTCCCATGAGCAACTTGATTGATTGATATTTATTGTCACATGTACCGAAAAGTTTTTTTCTGCGGCCAAGGAAACGTACACAGTACGTACATACTAGACAAAGAGAATAATCGACAGAGTACATTGACAAATGGCCATCAACAAATAGTGACTGGTTGGTTGTTGGGGTGGGGGTTGGGGGTGGGGGGGGGGGGGGGGGAGGGGGTTGGACTGTGTATGTTGTTGGTGACTATGTGTGGGTGGATCGTGGATTCCTGAATCCTTTTCTTTGATGTTTGTATTTAAAATGTTGAGGGTTGTTTGAGGGTTAGTGGGAGGGAGGAATTGTTGGCCAGGGGATTAACATTGTATTTGTTACTGTTGATTGTTTGTTGGTGGGTGTAAATTTGGATGAAAATGTGAAAAAGGAGGAGAATAAAACTATTTATTAAAAAAATTGTGACTGGTTACAGTGCAGAACAAGGGGCAAACAAGCAATACACGAGCAAGAGCAGCATAGGGCTTCGTGAATAGTGTTCCTACCGGGAACAGATCAGTCTGAGGTGGAGTTCATACTCCACAGTATGAATATTTCCCACTCTGTCTGTTAGCTTTGACAAAGAGTCATTGGACGCAAAACGTTAGCTCTTTTCTCTCCCTACAGATGCTGCCAGACCTACTGAGATTTTCCAGTATTTTCTCTTTCGTTCGAGATCAGTCCGAGGAACTTGGCTGCTGTTCCTGCGTTGTGGCTGGCTCCAGATCAGATTTGATTACATTGAAGTAAGATTGCAAAACTATAAGATACACTTTTGCCTACCTAATGAAGCCTGTTCTAATAATAATCGCTTATTGTCACAAGTAGGCTTCAATGAAGTTACTGTGAAAAGCCCCAAGTCGCCACATTCCGGCGCCTGTTCTTCCAGTTGTCATTCGACATTTTGAAGTAAGCATGCCTGGGAGTGAAGGTATAGGAGAGGGTTGATGTAGGGGGTCTCTAGTCTGGCAATCTATGGCTCTGGTGGGGAGAGGGGGTCATCTATAGTGTGGCTATCCATCTCTAGTCTGGGAAACCTATCTCTGGTGCAGGCAGTCCGCATCTTGTGTGAGGAATCTATTTCTAGTGGAAGTTTTCAACATCATAAAACTCAAATAAGGATATTTTATAACTCCAACTTTCACCGAACATATCCTACTTGTTCATGTCAATATAGGCAGCTTCCACTAACAAGCCTACAACATCAGTGAGAGGAAATACAGAGTTACACATGCAATATGAATAAGGCTAACAATCTACCTTTTTCCACTTAAGTTGTGATTTCCACCACACTTTGCTGATCTCTCTAACCCATAACTGTAGGAACTTAGCTCCCGAACAGCCCAAAACATAAGGGGTGGGATTCTCCATATCTGAGACGCAGGATTCGTGGACTTTCACAACAGCAAAACTGGCACGAGCCTGGGCCAATTCAGCCACTGTGGAGGGGCTAGCACTGGAGCCATGTGGAACACAATCAATTCCAATGAAAAACAATATGGGATTCACCGGGTCGTGATTGACACTTGGGAGGCTAACATACTGCAGCCACACATACACATTACAATCCCCACACATATCCATACTCAAGATGGCACTGGTTGTGCTGGAGTGCCCCCATAGAGCTGATGGGTCGACTGGGGCCAGAGGGCACTTAGGGGGGTGGCCTGGGGGGACACCTATACGACCCATGTTCACAATAGGCTGTTAGCGGCATTTGCAACTGCATGGTTGCCTTGCCAGCTGCGGCAATGGTGTTCAGTACACATCCACCCCGACTCCAAAGTCCATCTCCTGGCCACCCTCGCAACTCCCCTCGGCCCTGACAGAAGCCCCCCTGGCCAGAGGCACAACTGTCAAGCAAACTATGGCGATGTTGGACACTTTCCGTACTCCCTCTCTCTCCCTGGGCAGCCAGGACGTCAGTTTCACGATTTTTAAAAGCACATGTGAACCACGTTGTCGGAACTCTGCCCATCGAAAGCGGAGCATCACGGAGACCCCGGAGAATATCGGGCCGCGCCCGCTAATGACATGAAAACGGTGTTCCCAGGGCAGCACGGTGGCACAGTGATTAGCACTGTTGCCTCATGGCACCAAGGACCCAGGTTCAATCCCGGCTCTGGGTCACTGTCCATGTGGACTTTGCACATTCTCCCTGTGTTTGTTTGGTTTTTGCCCCCACAACCCAAAGATGTGCAGGGTAGGTGTATTGGCCACGCTAAATTGCCCCTTGATTGGAAAAAATGTATTAAAAAATTGAAAACGGAGTTCCAGACTGCATTGATGCCTCTGGCAAAGTGACGTAGAAAAGCAACTCTTTGTCAAATCGGCGCCTGCCGCGATTTTAGCGTTGGAACCTATTCTCCGCCCAATCACGTTCCGCGATTTCAGCGTCAGCCAACAGACAATCCCACACGAGAGGTAGGAGCATGAGTAGAACTATATGAGACCGTGAGTCTTTCTTTCATTGTTCCTTTAATATGGGGATAACAATGTCTACAGGTATTCCCCACAACATTGGAATGTTATTAAGTCTTCCTTCAGTTTAATGGCTGGTATATAGTGAAGGAGGAGGTCTTGTGACGCAGAGGGTAGCGTGCCTGCCTCTGAGTCAGAAGCTCAGGGTTCAGGTTCCTTTCCAGGATGGCCGAGGAAGGTGCGTCCACAACACGGCCAACAGGTTGGGTATTCCTGCAAAATCCTACAAACGCAGCAATGGCAGGTGATAAGAGTGAGAGGGAGATTCCTGGTCAGATATGCTTGGTGTGGTGTGGAGTTCCTTAAGCTATGAGCCTCTGGCTAATGACCTGTTCCAGGAAACACCTCGCTATGGGAACAAAGGAAAGCCTGCCTTGAGCACCACTAGGTACGGAAAGAGAAACAACAACAAACAATATAGCGGACGAATAAGAATTGAGAGAGCTGTATGTTCATAGAATCAAAGCAGCTTCCAATGCAGCAAGAAACCATCCCAACAGTCTTGCCCTTGCTCGGTCTCTGTAGGAGAAATTTAGTTAGTCCCACTTATCCACTATTTGTCCTGCAAATCTTTTCACTTTGTGTGTTTAGCCAATATCCCTTTTGAAAGTGTGGCATGGGTGGCACAATGGTCAGCACTGCTGTGTCACAGCACCAGGACCTGGGTTCAATTCTGGCCTTGGGTCACTGTTTGTGTGGAGTTTGCACGCTCTTCCCGTGCAGTGCACGTGTTTCCTCCGGGTGCTCCGGTTTCCTTCAAAGGTGGGTAGGTTAGGTGGATTGGCCATGCTAAATTGTCGCTTGGTGTCCAAAGATGTCTGAATTAGGTAGAGTCACGGGGATAGAGCGGGGGAGTGGGCCTAGATAAAGTACTCTTTCAGAGGGTCGAAGCAGACTCAATGGACTGAATGGCCTCTTACTACACTGTAGGGATTCTATGGATAAAACAAGTTGTGTCTGTCATGATATGCAGACACACACACACATAATGATATACAGACAGCAGCTTATGGACACAGCGAACAGGATATGACCAATAAGCAGGCAGGACATTCAGGGGTGAGATCTGACTATAAAAGACACAAGGCACTCACTATGGAAATGAAAATCTCGACAGATGCGAGCCAGGATGGCATCGGTGAGGTTCAGCTGCAACGCGATAACACCTCATCCTGGGCACCGGTTGCCTATGCATCAAGGGCAATGATGCCCACCGAACAAAGGAATGCACAAATCGAGAAGGAATGCCTGGGCCTTCTAACTGGCATTCTCAAGTTGGTTGTTTATGTCTACGGCCTGCCGACATTCACAGTCGAGCCGGATTACAAGCCCCTGGTCTACATTATCCACAGGGACCTTAATGACATGACATCTCGGTTGTAGCGCATCCTCCTCAAAATCAGAAGGTACGACTTTAACCTGGTCTACACACCTGGCAGGGAGCTCATCGTTGCCGATACACTATCCCACTCCATCACCGTGCCTAGTGAACTACCGAACGTCTGCGGCAAATTGAGTCACAGGTTGAGTCACAGGTGCAGCTGTGTGCTAGCACCCTCCCGGCATTTGATGAGAAGGTGATTCATATCTGTGAGGAGACAGCCAAAGACCACCTTGAAGGGGGGGGCTCAGCAATGATATCTCTTAAAACTGAATCGTTAGCATGAGCAGTTTAACATAAGTTGTTTTATTAAGGATTGAGATGAATTATAGGACTAAGTAATCATTATTAACCATTAAACATGTATTTTTAGGACATAGCAGTAATAAGTACTCAAATGGGATTTAGGATAGCTCACTTGACCAAAAGGACATTACTTCTGACATCTTGTCTTTGTGAAACAATTCAGGGTGCTGGTTCTGTCAGGATGATGATCAATCATGCGCTGCTTGCGACTCTATTGGGTGAAGTTTAAACACTGCTTGCAATTCTATTGGATATGTTTAAAAGAAACAGCTTCAGGGATTGGATCGCGTCCAACTGGGGTGGCCTATTGATTTTTGAACGTTGTATAATTAATGTGCTTGGCTCTTTGTTTGATAGAACAGGTCTTGGCTGGTATCCAGTCTGTTCTCCATGTACACGTAACAAGCTTGATTGAATAGCCATCTTGTCCAGGTTGTGGTGTTTTTGTTTCTCTCTGTACTGAGCTGAGCCACAGGGAATCACTCCACGTGGAAGCTGACTCAGTACACAGGTCTTGAAACCGCTCCTACACCCCTCTTGCAGCATGTTATGCAACACCTAGCCAATGGCTGGCAAAAAGGGCAGTTCCCTCAATTTTTCAATGTAAAGGACAACCTTTATGGTTGATGGTACCCTCCTCAAACTGGACCGGATTGTAATTCCACACAGTCTCCAGACTTTGGTGCTCCATCAAATCCATGAGGACCACCTGGGTGTGGAAAAGTGCAGACGCAGAGCCAGGCACGCTGTCTACTGGCCCAGGATAAACCAGGAAATCGCGAACATGGTCCTTAACTGTGCGACCTGTCAACGCTTCCAGCCAGCGCAGTGTAAGGAGACACTTCAGCAGCGTGAAATCGAAACCTCTCCTTGGTCTAAGGTTGGCATCAACCTCATTCATGCAAATTCTCATGATTATGTGTTAATCATTGATTACTTTTCCAATTACCCTAAAGTCGTGAAGCTCTCAGACCTCACATCTCGAACCGTCATCAAGGCCTGTAAGGAGACGTTCTCCAGGCATGATATCCCACTCAATGTCAAGAGTAACAATGGCCTGTGCTTCAGCAGCCATGAATGGTCTCTGTTTGCCCAGTTGTAGCAGTTCAAACACATCTCTTCCAGCCCAAACTATCCGCAGTCAAAAGGAAAAGTTGAGAAAGGAGAAAGACACTTCCAGCCATACGCGTGCCCGACCTGGATCACCTCCCGGTGCTGCAGAAGGTGCAGCAACTCTGAGACCGGAAAAAACAGGGCTATGATGCTCATGCCACCGATTTGCCCATGTTATCCCCGTCAGACACAGTTTGGGTCAAGATCACTGATGGAGGCTGGTCAGCTCCAGCTGTCGTTGTTCGACAGGCTGTCTCCAGCTTGTATGTTGTGCTTCTGGCTGATGGTTCATTGTGCGATGAAACAGACGGGCACTGCGCAAAGTTGCCTGCCCGCAACTGCTTTCTTCTCTGTTTCCTTCTGTTGTTTTGCCACCTCCTGATACCTTGACTCACGAGGCCACCAGTCAGGCTTCAATCCCGCCCAACAAGGTGCTGTCGTCCCCACCACCACCGCTCCAGCGGTCGACCAGGATCAGACGCAAGCCACAGAGACTGGATTTATGAACATTTGTTCTGTTTGCTATGTTCTGTGTTCTCGCATTAGACAGCTGTTTTCACGTACATATGTTCACATCCACTGCATGTATATATGTTAATATTGGCCTATTCTTGTAAATACGGTCACATATGTCATCCAAACATTAAAAAAGCGGAGATGTCATGATATACAGGCACACACACACACATAATGATATACAGACAAGCAGCTAATGGACACAGAGATCAATAATAAGCAGGCAGGCCATCTCTGGTGGAGTGTGAGTGCCTCGTGTCTTTTATAGTCAGATCCCACCCCCGATCAATGGTCTCTGTTTGCAGTTGTAGCAGTTCAAACACATCTCTTCCAGCCCAAACTATCCGCAGTCAAAAGGAAAAGTTGAGAAAGGAGAAAGACACTTCCAGCCATACGCGTTCCCGACCTGGATCACCTCCCGGTGCTGCAGAAGGTGTAGCACTCTGAGACCGGAAAAAACAGGGCTATGATGCTCATGCCACCGATTTGCCCATGTTATCCCCGTCAGACACACTCCGCCTCTTTCCACAGATGAACATCCAGAGAGTCAGTCAAGGGTGTTGTTACAATCTCACACCTCCACCACATGGTTAAGAGCTAGTCTGGATCAGTCAGACAGAGTAACCACACTTAAGTTAGCAGAGAGTCGAACTCACAGAGAACTGTGCTAACTGTGCTATTAGGTCAATAAACCTGATTGAACTAACTTCAAAGTCTAGAATATCTTTCTGATCTAAACTGCATCCAGTTGCAGCCAGTATCAGACCAGTGTACCGAACACAACAGTCTCCACTGCAGGCAATGTATTCCAGATCCGAACCACTTGCTGTGTAAAAAGACGTTCCCCATGTCACATATGGGTCTTTCACTAGTCATCTTTAAGTTGATGTTGGCTGATTTTCAGCCTTTTCGTCAACGGGAACATTTCCTAACTACACACCTCTGTCTAGACCCCTCGTGATTTTGAACACCACAAAGTGGGAGAAGGGTTCAAATTAGTGAAAGATAAGTTTGGTCTGATGTCAGGAATTTTGTCAATTAGAAAGTGGATAATTATGATATTGTGCGCCAGTGTGAAGCCCATTTAAATTTCTCCCAATTATTATTTTCATTGGGGCAATAATGTAAAATGGATTGCCAACTTGCTGCCACCTGCTTGAGACTGTCAAGGACAATATATTGCCAGTCACAATAATGGAGGCAAGAACTCTGGAACCATTCAAGGAACAATCGGATATGGCAATGAGGGACTGGGAGATCTTCCAAGGTGAATTATCTAACCTACGACTTCCCCAGCTAATATTTCCGTGTCATTTTATGACAATGAAGGTGTTAGGAGATGAATTAAAATGCTAAACATGTTCACTTATGATGCTACACACAAGGGTTACACTGTTGTGTCTCTTTTAAAACCATGAGAAATGAAAGCATTTCAAAACTACTTTCCCCTAATGAAAAACACATTTCCTATGTTCCTTCTATAAATTGCTGAATTGACTTTCTCTGCTGGTAAGCCATCTGAATGTTTTGTACCCCCTTCCCGTTTCAGTATTGAACAACTGCCACTCATACATTGCTGCTCATTCAGATTGATGGAAAGAAGCCAATTTAGATGTGATTATTGACCTTCACCGAATGTACCCAGTCAACGTTATTGCTGTGATCAAAACGCTTAACCAAATTCTGAGCTGCAGTTTAAAGGCATTTGATTTTAAATTGATAACAGCTATTTTAACCTCTATGATTCTTTGGAATTTTGCACAAGCTAACAAGCACTAATATGGAAAGAATTGATTCTGGGACTCAGACCGCTAGAATATGAGAAGGGGCTGGCAGAGTATTATTAATTGTCTGGGAAATGGTTAACACTTGGGAAAATGTGGGTGCAAGATTAGTGGTGGCGGGGGTCACCGGGACCTGATAAGCGGGGCCGGGGGTGGGAGCATGGTGAATGAGGGCAGAGGGGAGTTGCCACTGGGACAGATGTTATCACTGGGAAGCCACTCCCCGCAATGCCTGGTAAGTATGGACGACCATCGTGACCCCCACATTGCCCCTGCCATTACCCCCTCCGCCCCAAGGCAACAAGGAGGCCATCAGCGTTCACCATGCACCATTATCTCCCAAAGCCGCAGTCTGTCCTCCATCCTCCGGCTCCTCATTGTCTCATCCTCCAGCCCTTCCTGATCCGCCTCCTCCTCTTCATACGAGGCTGCATGTCCCTCCACCTCCTCACAGCGAAGGCAGCCTCCACAGGATCCACACCAGCAAACATTTTATTGGCTGGAAAGAACTGGAGGAGAGAGACTGACAATCAGTTAGGGCTTCCTTCTTGGGACCCTCAAATCCCACAAGCCTCCCCAACCTTACCATGACTGCCCCTCCTTCTCTCAGAGTGCCGTCCAGTGAATCAGTTGTGCTGACAAACCTTGCTCAGCACATTCACTCCCAGCCACATCAGGAGCCACTAGACCCCAGACCTGTATCAGCACCATTAGGGAGGCAGTGATCAGCTGTCCTCTGCTCATCTACATACTTACCTTTTGGCTGCGAGAGGATCATCAGTGATGAAGCCCTGCTCTTTAGCGATTGACTGTTAGAAGCTGCCTCTCTGGTGCTGACGCTCCGAGAGATCAGGCACACTGTTGAGGCAGCAAAGGTTTCTGGACATGCAGTGCACTAATCATCCTCTGAGACATGACACCTGTACCTTTGAGGAGGCACTTGAGAATTCAGGAATGCAAATTGCTATCACAACTAATGAGGCTAATTCCTCATTTGAAATAACCTTCAGCTGTGAAGTTAGAGGCTGCTCACAGTCAAAGGGAGTGAAATTGAATTTCAGGAGAAAAGCCGCAGCAAGGCTCTGTTCTGGAAGTGTTTGGGAGGACAGACAGGCTGAAGCTGTGGTTGCCCCTGTCATGGGTCTCCACAATATTTAAAGATGGCTTGAAGGCCTCACAGTCGCAAAGACCCTCACCCCCACCAGCCCATAGGCAAACCCCGATCTGGAATGCTTCAGGCCCCCCCCTCCGACCAAACCCAACCACCCTAAGGGGTCAACCCCACCCCCACACCCCTGAGCACTGGGGCAGCAGCTCCAGTGCCCTTGAGCTGAATGCCAGTAAATGGAAACGGCTACGCAACTCCTCACTTCCCCTCAGTAGCCACTGCGCCAACTTCACATTTTCAAAAGGAGTACTAAACGACACCCACATGACTTCCCACTGGGGAGTCGGGTAACCCCTGGGAGGCTGCTGCATTTAACTTCAATCTCTTTAATGATATTCTCGCAATTGTTGGGTGAGACCTGGAACTCGCCATCGGGAGCAGGCCGGGTTAATCGCAAAATGGTTTGCACCTAGCGCGAATCTCGATTTTGCCCTCTCCCACTGATCGCCCTGCGCGCCCAGATCCAAGCCTGGTACAATACAGTCGCTGAATCATGCCCATAGTCTCACTAATGCCCTGTATTGCTGAAACACAACATCTGTACTTCAATGTTCAATTCTTCTCTTCATAAAGACTTTAGCCTTCTTCATTACTTGCTGTACCTGCAGACTAACTTTTTGTGACTCATGTACTAGCACACCTAGATCCCTCTGCACTTTGGCATTCTGCAGCCGTTCTCCGTTTAAGTAATACTTTGCCTTTTTATAGTGAATGCTCGTTCCCTGACGAGAGCCTCTGACTCATCCCTCAAAGACAGGGATGCACACTGTAGTCAATCTCTATTGTAGGCCATTTAAGATAGATAAACAATCATTATGAAGGAAGAAGCTGCTAAAACAGGTTGAGCTGGTGGGAGGTCGATTTTTGTGGGAAGAGCTCACTTTGGGATTGGAGGAGTCCTATATGTGGCCATGGAAGGGTCATGTACTCCCATCAGCCAGCTTCATTTGCTCTCGGTGAAAACCATGTACAAAGAGGTGCTCAAAGAGTCATAGAGTTTTAAAGCACACAAGGAGGCTCTTTCGTCCAACTTGGCTGCGCTGTCAGTCAAGCACCTATGTATTCTAACCTCATTTTCCAGCACCTGATCCATTATCTTGTAAACTGCAATGTTTCAAGTGCTCATCTAACTGCTTCTTAAATGTTGTGAGGGTCCCTGCCTCTAGCACCCTTTCAGCCAGTGAGTTCCAGATTCTCATCTCGCTTTGGGTGAAAAAGGTTTTTCTCAAATTCCCTCTAAATCTCCAGCCCCTGACCACAAGTCTGTGCCTCCCTAGGTTATTGACCCCTCTTCTAAGGGGAAAGGTTTCTCCTGACTAGCCTATCTATGTCATTCACAATTGTGTACGCCTCGATCATGTCAACTTCCTCAACCTTCTCTACTCTAAGCAGAACAGTCCCAGCCTAACCAGCCTCTGTTCATAGCTGAAACGCTCCAGCCCAGTCAACATCCTGGTGAATCTCCTCCGCACTCTTTCTAGTGCAATCATATCCTTCCTATGGTGTGACGACCAGAACAGCATACATACCTTTGCCTCCCTTCTTCACACAGTTCACTTTGCAAATTCTGGAATAATAAAAATCATTTTGAGCAAGAAACACCATAAAGCTCTTCTTTAAAAGAATCAATAAAATTATCCTGGGATTTGTTTGGACGGGGAAGTCCCCGTGGGTAAAGAGGGGGATGCTGGAATGGAACCGTAGCGAGGGGGGACCGGCGTTGCCGAACCTCAGCAACTACTACTGGGCGGCTAACATAGCCATGATAAGGAAATGGATGGTGGGTACGGGGTTGGTTTGGGAGCGGGTGGAGGCTGCTTTGTGCAGGGGCACCAGCTTGGCAGCCCTGGTCACGGCTCCTCTGCTGCTCCCAGCGGCCAGGTACTCCACCAGCCCTATAGTCGGCTCTGCGGATTTGGGGCCAATGGAGGAAGCATGTGGGGGAAGTGGGAGCGTCGGTCTGGTCCCCAATATGTGACAACCACCGATTTTGTCCCGGGGAAGATGGACGGCGGGTTTCGAGCGTGGCGGAGGGCGGGGGTGGGAAGGATGGGCGACTTGTTCGGAGCGTGGGGGTGGGAAGGATGGGCGACTTGTTCCTGGAAGGGAGCTTCGCGAACATGAGGGCGCTGGAGGAGAAGTTCGGGCTGGCGAGGGGCAATGACTTTCGGTACTTGCAGGTGCGGGATTTCAGGCGTAGAAAGGTCCCGTCCTTTCCACGCCTTCCACCAAGGGGGATCCAGGACAGGGTAGTTTCCAGGGGGGAGGTAGAAGAGGGGAGAGTTCCGGATATTTATAAGGAGCTTATGGGAGCGGAGGACACAGGGACCGAGGAACTGAAACTCAAGTGGGAGGAGGAGCTTGGTGGGGAGTTGGAGGGAGGAGTATGGCAGACGCTCTGAGGAGGGTAAATGCAACCGCAACATGTGCCAGGCTCGGTCTAATTCAGTTCAAGGTAGTTCACCGGGCCCGCATGACGGTGGCCCGGATGAGCAAATTCTTTGGGCTGGAGGACAAGTGTGCTAGATGTGGAGGAGGACCAGCGAACCATGTCCACATGTTCTGGGCGTGTCCAAAACTCAGGGGATACTGGCAGGGATTTGCGGACATCATATCCCGGGTACTGAAAACAAGGGTGGCGATGAGTCCAGAGGTGGCGATTTTTGGGGTGTCGGAAGACCCGGGGGTCCAGGAGGGGATAGAGGCCGATGTTGTGGCCTTTGCTTCTGTGATAGCCTGGCGACGAATACTGTTGGCCTGGAGGGACTCAAAGCCCCCAAGGACCAAAGTATGGCTGTCGGACATGGCAAGCTTTCTTAGCTTGGAAAAAAATCAAGTTCGCCTTATGAGGATCACTATCGGGGTTCGCCTGGAGGTGGCAACCATTCATCGACTTCTGCGGGGGGGAGTAGAATAGGGTAGAGTAGGGAAGAAGAAGGTCTATTTGCGAGAGAGGAACTGTTATTTGTATTTTTTTTTTTGTAATTGGTATCTGCACACTAATGTATACTGTTACTGTTTACAATGCCAAAAAATACCTCAATAAAATTGTCTGTTAAAAAAAAGAAACACCATGAAGCTGTCATTTGTCACTGGTGTTCATTGATGCCCTTAAGAAAAAGAAACTTGCTGTCATTACCCAGTCTGGCCTATATTGGATTGGATTTGTTTACTGTCATGTGTACTCAGGTACAGTGAAAAGTATTCTTCTGCATACAGTTCAGACAGATCATTCTGTACATGAAAAGAAAATACATCGGGCAATGATAAAATACACAATGTAAATTCATAGACACAGGCATGGGGGGGGTTAGTACTACTCAGTCGTATGACTCAGTAGAGAAGATGTGCGAAGAGATCAGGTCAGTGCCTAAGAGGGCCGTTTAGGTGTCTGGTAACAGTGGGGAAGAAGCTGTTTTTGAATCTGTTTGTGTGTGTTCTCAGTTTTGTATCTCCTGCCCGATGGAAGAAGTTGGAAAAATGAATGAGCCGGATGGCAGGGGTCTTTGATTATGCTGCCTGCTTTTCCAAGGCGGCGGGAGGTGTAGACAGAGTCAATGGATGGGAGGCGGGTTTGTGTGATGGACGAGGGGGTGTTCACGACTCTCTGTAGTTTCTTATGGTCTTGGGCCGAGCAGTTGCCAAGCTGTGATGCAGCAGGATAGGATGGTGCATCCAGGGGCGGACTGGGTCTAAAAATATTGGTTGTCAGGAGACAAAGCCCCCCCCCCCCTCCCCACCCACAACTACAATGCTATCATTTAATTTTCATAATGAATAAATAAAACTTTCAAAAACTACATATGGAAAAATGGGTACAATTAAAATTTTTGTGGAAACAAATGTGTATTTCTTAGTAATTACAGTGTACATGTACTGTACATATTACTGGCAGTAGATACCAAATGTAAATACAGAATGTTATAATTTAATTTTTTATTTATTTTTTTAATTTTAAGTAATTGGTTGATATTTTTAAATAGTTTACTGCACAATTTACACATTAAAAGATAGTTCAAAAGCACAATAGAGCATTGCATGCAGTCCACTATATTAAGAGCAATCATTTGTGTTCGCTAGATGATTGTGCGAATCTGCCAAAAATTGCTTCTGCATCCAATTCATCTAACAATTCCTTTCCAATGGATAGCAACATGTATGATTCCAAATTCTCCTCAGACAGCGAATTTCTTAACCTTGTCTTTATGATCTTTAGCTTTGAAAATGTCCTCTCACATTGGACTTGAGTATGCAGATGCATTTATAAAGTTCATAAAGGTTATCATATGCCTTGTCATGAAGTCTGTTGGATGCCAGAATTTTTAGTACACACGGTGGACAAGTGTTGCAAATTTTACAATTGTTGCAACTGGAATCCATATTCTCACCATCATTAAGCAATAGCTTTAATACATCAAAGTTTGAAGCAAAAGAAAACAATTCCAATATTACTTGATCTTTGCTGATTTGTGGAAACAGCTTAATAATACCTTCCAATGCTTCATCTTCAAGGCCCTTCTCTGCAATAGTTTTAAACTTTGCTGGGTCCAAGCAGGAAAAATCTTTATCCAACTGTTTGTGTTGTACAAAGCGTGATTCTAGTGACTGGACAATGTGATCCATTATTAGGTTAAACACATTTACTCGAAAATCAGCTAGAGAATCTGAGGAATTTCTTTAATCATCAATAAGCTCATCTGCCATTCTTTTCTTCTTCCTCTGCCTCTTAACTGGCAATGCTGTTTCCAACGCATCAATTTCCAATGTTTGATTTTAATCCATATTCATCTGTGAAATCCTGTCATTACATTTATTTACAAATTCCAAAGCCTTGCTGTGAACGTTATCAAATGTTCTTGTCTGTTCGTTCAACTTTGTTGTAGCTGAATCTACCAAACTCCATGCAGTAAACATATCTAAACCACTTGTCTGTAGATAACTTGATAACGGGGTTGTAGTTTCAAATATATACAAGTAAGTAAATGCTGTCAATATGGTTTCAAACTTTAGAAGACTTTGAAGTAAAACATTTGCTTCATGTTTTGTTTTTGCATCAAACCTTTCTGAATCTTGTATCATTGATAAGCATGTCAATAGATTTACGAAAGTACTGGCAGCGGCATCGTCAAAACGTCCAAATATAGTTGTTGCTGCATTGGATTTTCCTGACCATCTGGTCTCACCAATTAGCTTTAATCGTTTCAGTTTTTCTTGTCCTAGATGTTTTCCAACAACTTCTATCCATACAGCCATTCTCTTGTATGATGCTTTCACAAAAGTTGCTATATTCTGGAGCAAATTGAAAAAAGAAACTGCAGGCACACAACATTTTGTTGTTTCAGTTATCACCAAATTCAAGACATGGGCATAGCACCATATATGAACATGTTAATCAGCCACATCAGCAATTTTACTTTGTAAACCATTATACTGGCCATGGTAGCTTGCAGCGCCATCTGTGCTATCAGATAAACATTTTTGGGGGTCAGTTTTAAGATGCTGTAATGTTTCAATCAATAGATCAAAAAGTCCCTGTCCTGTACCATCATTACATGGCACAACAAAGTAGTCGCTCACAGATAATACCTTTAAGCACATACCGAATAATAAGGGGCAGCACGGTAGCATTGTGGATAGCACAATGGCTTCACAGCTCCAGGGTCCCAGGTTCGATTCCGGCTTGGGTCACTGTCTGTGCGGAGTCTGCACATCCTCCCCGTGTGTGCGTGGGTTTCCTCCGGGTGCTCCGGTTTCCTCCCACAGTCCAAAGATGTGCAGGTTAGGTGGATTGGCCATGATAAATTGCCCTGAGTGTCCAAAATTGCCCTTAGTGTTGGGTGGGGTTACTGGGTTATGGGGATAGGGTGGAGGTGTTAACCTTGGGTAGGGTGCTCTTGCCAGGAGCCGGTGCAGACTCGATGGACCGAATGGCCTCCTTCTGCACTGTAAATTCTATGTAAATTCTATGTAAATAATGCTAAACTGATCGATGGATGAATTATCATGTGTTGAATCAACCTGAATAGAATAGTATTTCGCTTAAGAAACTTCATGACTAATTTTTTCTTGTATCGTATTCTTCATAATCTTGATTAACATGTTTATAGTTGTTTTACTCAGGCATGTAACAAGTCCACCACGGCCTTTACTTTGAGCCTTTCCTTGTTGCTCTAATCGTTTGATTCTTTGTTTAGACTTGTTTTGCACTGCAGAGACGTGAGCTGCCATAATGGGGTCATATTTTGTCATCAACTGCACTGTAGCTAAAAAATTGCCATGATTCAGAACCTCATTATCTAGAGTGTAGGCCGATTCATTTCCGTGACCTCGAAAAGGAAGTGCTTGCTTGCCTAACATCTTTATGATGTCTATAATCCTCATGACAATACTTCTCTGCTTCAATACTTCTTCTTTCCTTTTAATTAGTGATGCTTCCAAATATTTATCTAAGGTGCCATCATTAACCGCACTGATATATTGCTGAGCATTTCTGACATCTGTTGTTGTCGATTCATGTAAAGTCAAGCTCTGGCTAATATGCCTGTAGTCACTAAAGCCACGTACAAAGGGTGATGGATTACAAGTGTTGGGAAACTCAAAGGCATTATGAACAATATAAGCATCTATTTTCTTTGTTATATGTTAGCCATTTTCTTGGGACTGAGCCATTCATAATTCTCCTCTCATACAAACGAGCATCAAATGGCAGATCATCAATTGGCTGAAGTAGATGTTCAGCAAAAAACTGTTTTAGCTTTGCTCGTGATGAATATTGGAAGATTCCAGTAATTGATCTTTCATTTTCTTGCGTAGGTTCATTTACAGGATGTGCTTCAGAAACCAAGTCATTTATGCTTGAAGGAATATCTGATTCCCTGTCACTAGTTGAAGCTATGTGTTCAGATGTTGCAACTACAGGCAGTACAGATACCGGAACAAGGAAGCCAGAAGAAATATTGGGCCTGGGTTGATTAGTAATGGATGCACTTGTATTTGTCTCTACATTCAAAGTAGCTCTTCTCTGTTCTTGTAACTCGCATGTCATTGCATCATCACGATGAGCATTGTTTCTTGCTTCTTGATTATTTGTTGCAGAACTGGATATTGATGTGGATTGTGCTTCTTTTTGTTCTTTGCGTTTTAGTGACCCAGATTTATGCTTTTTATTTTCCATGCTGGTAGGTGTAATATTTCTGAAATAAAAACTTAATTAAAAATAGCCCACATTGGGAAAAATGAATATTGATGATTGCAAGAATAACTTGAAGGAACGCCAGATAAACTCCTACTTGATAAAAAATATAAAATAACTTACTTACACTTCAATAGGCTATGTTCATTAGTCAATACTACTATGGCTTATGCAGCTTCAGAAGAGGAGACAATCCACTGTCCAGTGTTCACACCAGCAAGCAACTGAGACAACTGTTGAAACTTAGAAGTTTGGTCCGACTACAGGAAGACATTAAGAATGGTCCCACGACCAAAGTTAACATGTCCAGTTTGATACCAGTGTAGTGTTGCAAGTCGCAACCCTTTGAGTTTACCGATCATGGCTTATCACTTCAATATCTTTGACCTCATGATTCACGGTCAAAGGTACCGCTTCTCCTTTTCGGTGACCTCACGACCCTATGTACTGCTTGATATCCTTTCAAGCTGCCGACCATCTCAAATCACAAACTGTAACTTTATCTATAAATTCACACACTCTTGCTGGAAACGTGGATTTCCAACTATGTCCGACCCGGGTGAACCAGCCCCCCCCCCCCCTCCACTCCTTTTCACATCCGTTTAACACTGCTTCGTTCCTTCATACACTGAGTGATTATTTGTTTGTTTCTTTATTGCATTTTTATTTGGTATTGCTCTTTTAAAAACAATTATATTTTATTAAGTTAGAATACAAATCTCAGGAAAGAAGTTGGAGATTTATTTACCTAATTAATTATAATTTTTAAGGGCCCTTCAGAGATTCACGGGCCCCTTCTTGGCTCTCCAGGCCCCGGACCGATGTACCGGCTGAACCAAGACTACTGCTTGATATCCTTTGAAGTTGCCGACCATCTCAAATCACGAATTGTAACTTTATCTTTAAATTCACACACTCTTGCTGAAAACATGGAATTTCCTTAATTATGCCCGAATCAGCGCCCTGCTCATCACGAAAAAGTCAATCTGGGTGTAGGCTCTATGGACGTGGGAAAAGAATGAGAATTCCCTGGCCCCCGGCCTAACAAACCTCCATGGGTCCACTCCTCCCATCTGGTCCATAAACCCCCTCAGCACATTGGCCTCCACCGGCCTCCTACCCGTCCAGGACCTAGAGCAATCCAATGCTGGATCCAATACCGTATTGAAGACCCCCCCATTATCAAGCTCCCTGTCTCCAGGTCCGGGATCCGGCCCAACATGCGCTGCATAAATCCGGCATCGCCCAGTTCGGGGCATACACATTCACCAAGACCACCCGCACCCCCTGCAGCTTACCACTCACCATCACGTACCTACCTCCATTGTCTGCCACAATGCTCAACGCCTCAAACAACACCCGCTTCCTCACCACCAAAATCGCATCCCCTCGATTCTTTACGTCCAACCCCGAATGGAAGACCTGCCCTACCCACCCCTTTCTCAGCCTAACCTGGTCTGCCACCCTCAGGTGCGTCTCCTGGAGCATGACCACATCAGCCTCGAGTCCCTTCAGGTGCGCGAACGCACAGGCCCTTTTGACCAGCCCGTTCAGGCCTCTCACATTCCAAGTTATCAGCCGGATTAGGGGGCTACCTGCCCCTCCCACCCCGCCGATTAGCCATCACACTTTCTAGGCCAGCCACGTGCCCAATCCTCCCGCATTCTCCGTTCCCCCCAGCGACAGACCCCCGCTCCGACCCTCTCTACAGACTCCAGCTCCCCCTTGGCTATTGCAGCAGCAACCCAGTTTCCCCGTCCCCCGCTCCCCCCCCCCCAGCTAGGTCCCCCCCTAGCGGCGTTGCTCCCCCCCCATAGCACTCCCGTAAGTCAGCTACCTCCTGCTGACCCCGGCCGCTCCCGCCATTCCATCGACCCCCCCAGTGTGAGAATCTCCCCTCCCCCCTCCTGTCCATCAGTAGGCGCTCTTCTCCAGCACCACCTTTCCCCCCCCGACCCCGCCCCCTTCCTCCCCTAGCACGAGAGAAAGCCCGCGCTTTCCACCAAGCCGGCCCCGCCCCCTCTGGCGCAGCTCCCTTTCACGGCCTAATCCCAGCTCCCCCACCTCGGGCCTCCTCTCTCCCTTCCCCCCAACGGGGCCTTCTCTTCCAACCACCGACGCCCACACTCTCACCAAACACCCACTACAAACCAGAAAAAAAGAGAAAAAGCAGTACTAAACAGAACAGAACATCCTCCCAAAACACAACAATCACATCAATCCGCTCTCGACATCCCCTCACCACCGACCCTCAATCCGAGTCCAACTTTTCGGCCTGTATAAAGGTCCACGCCTCCTCCGGCGTCTTGAAGTAGTGGTGGCGGTCGTTGAAGGTGACACACAGTCGCGCTGGCTGCAACGTTCCAAATTTCACCCCCTTCCGATGCAGCGCTGCCTTAGCCCGATTGTACCCGGCCCTCTTCTTGGTCACCGCCGCACTCCAGTCCTGGTATATCCGGACCTCTGCATTCTCCCACCTGCTGCTCCGCTCTTTCTTTGCCCACCTTAGGACACACTCTCTGTCCATGAAGCGGTGGAACCGCACCAGCACCGCCCGCGGCGGCTCGTTGGGCTTGGGCCTCCTCGCCAGGACTCGATGGGCACCCTCCAGCTCCAGGGGCCCTGCGCCCACCAGCATTTTCAGCATCGTGACCACGTATGCTCCGACATCCGACCCCTCCACCCCCTCCGGGAGACCCAGGATCCGCAAGTTCTTCCTCCTCGACCGATTCTCCATGTCCTCGAACTGCACCTGCCATTTCTTATGCAGCACCTCGTGCGCCTCTACCTTCACCGCCAGGCCCAAGATCTCGTCCTCGTTCTCCGAGGCCTTTTGCCGCACCTCCCGGTTCGCCGCCCCTTGGGCCTTCTGGGTATCGAGCAGCTCGTCAATCGAAGCCTTCATCGGCTCCAACAGCTCTGCCTTCAGCTCCGTGAAGCAACGCTGGAGAAACTCCTGCTGCTCCTGTGACCACTGCGCCCACGCTGCCTGGTCTCCACCCGCCGTCATCGTTGTTTTCCTCCCTCGCACTTTTCGCTGCTCCAAATCTAATTTCTTCATCGCTCCACTCCTGGTCCAATCCATACAGTGTCGGGGAAATATTACTGTCACCTTCCCACTCTGGCAATTGTCGAACAAATGCTGTTGGGGGCCCTAAAAAGAGCTCAAAAGTCAGTTTCTGGCGGAAGCTGCCGAACGTGCGACTTAGCTCCGCATAGCCGCAACCGGAAGTCCCCCTGACTGTATCACTAATTGACTGTAGTTCTCACCCACTGTAAGTAATTCAAATTGCTCTTACACAATGGGTTTCAGCTATATGGGGTAGTGTAAGTTGCCAAATAATCTGTATCTCTCAGAATAGTCAAAACTTAGTTTTACTGGACAATGGGTTCATGTTTCGCATCATCCACATCACCTAAAGGTTGGGGGATGGTACATCTTCTGCATCGAATCCAGCACTGAGGTACCTCGCCAGGAAACACACCCATGTCATTTTCTTATACAGTTCAATCTATTAGGTCCCCTTTGTTTTTGAAAATGTTGAGTAAAAGACAAGAATAGAGAGGCAGCATAGTCAGTCTTACAGACAACAGTTTAAATTGGGTTCACAAAATGGTGTGAAGTAAATTGAAGGTCATTGCTGCAACATTCCATCCATCCATAATTAGCCGTAGTCCAGGAGGGTCCACAGCCTGGCATCGCCCACTGTTCACTGCAATTTTCCGTGCCACTGTCATCCCTCTCTCCATCCAGTTTCTGATGTTGTCCACCCATTCAGTCCGTACCCGACCTGGCCTGTTCTTTTCTGATATTTCACCTTCAATTGTCACCAGCATTAGACTGCCACCCTTACTTCCTCCAGTGATCGTATTTTCCAAATTGTTGCTTATGCACATCAGCAAAATGTCCATGCAATGCTGGGCCTCCCATTTTAATTGATTCTTCACTCTGTCCAGCTGGCCAGAGCCACATTTCAAAAGCTGTAACCATCTTCCCATCAGCCTTACACATTGTCAGTTGTGTAAAAAGCCATCTGGTTCACGACTGACTTTACCTGGTCTGATCTATATAAGGCTTCAGATCCACAGCAATGTGGTTGACTCTTAAATGGCCTTGGATGACACTCAGTCCAACAGCAATTAGGGATATTCTGTAAATGCTGGCCTATCCAGAAATCCCCACATCAAAGAAAATTCAAATAATGAGTCTGACTGGCTGCACTTAGGGTGTAAGGAAAATAATTAAGGTAAATATATTGTCACTGAAAATAGCAGCATTTGTAGGGAGAGGAACAGATCCAAGCAGTTTTTAAGTACAGAGGCAGGGGGGCAAAGGGAAGGTGTGTGATAGGATGGAAGGCAGGAGTGATTAAATTACAAAGAGGCTGATGATTCAAAACAAAGGAGAATAGTAATGGGGCAAGTGAAAAAAATAAGACACAGAGGAAGACACTAGAGGAAGTGTGAATAGTAACAGCAGAACCAATATCTGAATTTCCTCTCCGAAGCAATGGAAACAGCGGTTATGATTGGAAACTGTAGAACTCAGCGTTGAGCTTGGAAGGGTGTACAGCGCTTTAGCCATAAGAAAAGATGCTTTTCCCCGAGCCTTCATTGAGCTTGATTGGAATAGTATAGGAGGCAGGGACAGAGCGATCGGGGTGGGGGTGGGGGTGGTGGGGGGTAGTGGGGCAGAAAATTAAACTGGCAAATAACTGAAAACTCAGCATCACATTTGCAGACTGAATGGAGGTGCTCGGCAAAGCAGTCACCTAATCTGTGTTGGTCTCCCCAATGCAGAGGAGACCATGAAGTGAGCAACTAATATTGTATACTCAATTGACAGCACAAGTGAATTGTTGTTTCACCTGGAACGGGTGTTTGGGGCCTAGCTAGATTGTGGGAGAGAGCAGCTGAAAGGGGAGGTGGAGCACTTGCACGGGAAGATGCTCTGGAAATGGGAATGGGTGTTATGAGTGATGGAACAGTGGACCAGGATATCATAGAGTCCCTACAGTGCAGAAGGATGCTGTTCGGCCCATCAAGTCTGCATCAACCCTCTGAATAAGCAGCCTACCTAGGCCCACTCCCCGCCCTGACCCTGTAACCCCACCTAACCTTTGGATACTAAGGGGAAATTTAGCGTGGTCAGTCCACCTAATAATATCTCCTTCTGAATTCTGAAAGCGTTGTGGGTAGATGAGTTTCATGTGGCATTACGCTGGAGGTGGTGGAAATAGTGGAGGATGATCTGTTGAATGCGCCGGCTGGTGAGGTGGAGGTTGGGGACAAGGGAAACCCTTACATGGTCTTGGGAGGTACAGAGTAAGGGAAAAGGTGCATGAAATGGGACAGGCAACAGTCAAGAGTCTGGCCCACAATGGTGGAAGGGAAACGTTCGTTCAAGGAAGACTTGTATTGAAGGTGGCATTATGGCAGAGATGGAGAAACTGGGAGAATAGAGTCCTTTCAGGGATCAGGAAGTGCAATCAAAATTGGTAGAGTCAAGTTTAAGAGTATCGTGGGAAGCACGGTGTCAGTGGTTCACACTGCTGCCTCACGGCGCCGAGGTCTCAGTTTTGATCCTGGCTCTGGGTCACTGTTTGTGTGGAGTTTGCACATTCTCCCCATTTATGCGTGCGTTTCGCCCCACACCCAAAACGATGTGAAGGGTAGGTGGATTGGCCATGCTAAATTACCCCTTAATTGGAAAAAATGAATGAGGTCCTCTAAATTTATTTTTTTAAAGTTTAGGAGTATCAGGAGATCCAGGCAGTGCCTCTATGAGCATTAGATAGAATACCTGCATTCAGCCCAAGCAAGGGTTCACAGGAATAATGCTGGGAGTCATTCTGTTTTTGGGTGATATTATAAAATGTCGTCTGTTGTACATCAATCATGATTTTCATGTCCACTGACTTCAATCAGTGAAGGTATATAACAGGCAGCTGAATCAATATCACACGTGTCACACTGTGAGCCAACGGCAAAATAGTGCAATCGAAACTATCATGATTCTGTTTCACTAACAATGCAGTGAAAGTATGATCGAATAAATTCAAACTTAGAAACATCGAAAAATAGGAGGTGGAGGCCATTCGAGCCTGCTCCGCCATTCATAATGATCATGGCTGCTCATCTAACTCAACAGCCTTATCCTGCATCCCCCTCCTTCTCCCATATCCTTTGATCACTTTCGCCCCAAGTGCTATATCTGACCCCTTCTTGAAAACATATAGGGCGCAATCCAATGGCCAGGCTGCGCCTGAAAAGCAGCGTGGGCGATAAAATCCGGGAGACATCCACTAGGAAAGCAGTATACCAACTCCGCCAGACATGGGGGACTTTCTACGAGCACGGAGACAAGGATGGCCGCCTATTGGCTCACCAGCTGAGAAAGCAGGCAGCCACGAGGGAAATAGCATGATTAAAGATTGCAGAGGCAGACTGGTAACAGAACCAAAGGAGGTCAATCGGGCATTCGAGACCTTCTACCGGGGATTGTACACCTCTGAGCCCCTCGACAGGGATGCGGGAATGAAACAGTTCCTGGACAGACTGGAACTACCAGTGGTGGGGGAAGACAGATGGGGGAGCTGGAAGCACCAATAGACCTGGAAGCACCAATAGACCTGGGAGAAATAATGGAGAGCATTAGCTCCATGCAGGGGGCAAGGCACCAGGACTCGACGGGTTCCCGGTAGACTTCTACAAATATTTTGCACCAGTCCTGGCCCCACACCTAAGGGACATGTTCGCGGACTCACTGGAAGGGGGCATCTAGGCCACAATCTCACTGATACCCAAAAAAAATAAAGACCTGATGGAATGTGGATCATACAGACCCATTTCACTGCTGAAAGTGGATGTGAAAATACTCGCAAAGGTCCTGGCCAAAAGGCTGGAGGGATGCGTACCAGATGAAGTCGCAGAGGACAAAACGGGCTTTGTAAAGGGTAGGCAGCTCACAGCGAACATCAAGCGGCTGCTGAATGTAATAATGACCCCCCCGGGGAGAGAACACTAGAGGCGATTGTCTCCCTGGACGCAGAAAAGGCCTTTGACAGAGTCGAATGGAGCTGCCTCCTCGAGGTACTGGAAGGGTTAGGGCTAGGAGCGGATGAAGCTCCTGTACAACGCACCCAAAGTGAGAGTCCGAACGAACACCACCAGCTCTGAATATGTCCAGCTACAGAGAGGAACAAGACAGGGCTGCCGCCTGTCCCCACTCATGTTCGCGCTTGCGATCGAACCCCTGGCGATAGCCCTGCGGGACACAAAACGCTGGAAGGGAATCTGGAGAGGAGACAGAGAGCACAGAGTCTCACTCTATGCAGATGACCTGCTCCTCTGTGTCTCGAAGCCACAGGAGGGACTGAAGGCAATACTGCAAATACTGAAAGAGTTTGGAACCTTCTTGGGCTACAAACTTAACCTGGGTAAAAGCGAGACATTCCCAGTGAACTCAGAAGGGGAGGGACAGAGCTGAAGGGGCTCCCGTTCAAAATGGTCCAGAACAGATTCCGTTACCTGGGGATCCAGATTGCCAGAGACTGGACACAGATCCACAAGTGGAACCTGACCAGCCTGGTGGAGGAAGTAAGAAGAGACCTTTAAAGGTGGGGCTCACTCCCACTCTGCCTGGCGGGAAGAGTGCAGACAATCAAGATGAACATACCGCCAAGGTTCCTCTTCTTGTTTAGCTCCACCCCGATCTTCATCCCAATGCCTTTTTCCAAAATGTAGACAGTCTAATCATGGCGATTGTGTGTGTGTGTGTGTGTGTGTGTGTGTGTGGGGGGGGGGGGGGGGGGGGGGGGGGGGGGGGGGAGAGAACCCGAGAATTCCCAACGGCAGAAAAAGTGAGGGGATGGATACAAGACCCCGACACAGATTGGGTACAAATCGAGGAGGCATTCTGTATAGGAACAACCCCGCGGGCCTTGGCCACAGCAGCACTCCCATCCTCCTCAACAAGGTACACAACGAGCCCAGTGGTAGTGGCCACGCTGAGAACGTGGACCCAGTTGAGACAGCACTTCGGAATAACCAAAATGTCCCCTATGGCCCCCATCTGCGGCAAACACAGATTCCCCTCAGCCATGCTAGATACCACCTTCAAAAGATGGAAGCGGGATGGGGGCACACTGACGGTGGGGACTTCTATGTAGGGCACTGACTGGCGACACTGGCGGAACTGACGAGGAAGTGGAAACTGAAAGGACAGGAATTGAGACACCTCCAAATAAAACACTTCCTCCGCAAAGAGACAGTAGGACTCTGGGGCCCCCAGAAAGCACACTACTAGAGGACCTGATAGGCACAAGCAGCAAGAAGCGGGAGGGGGGGGGGGGGGGGGGGCGATGCACTGAGCAGGGTGAGCGCCATCTCCTCCTGTGCAAGGCTAAGCCTAATGCAGCTCAAAGTGGTGCGCGCCTGCACCTGCCCAGAACCCGAATGAGCAGGTTCTTCCTGGATGTGGAGGAGAAATGTGAACGGTGCCAGAGGGGCCCAGCCAACCTCACCCACATGTTTTGGGCTTGCCCCAAGCTTGCTGTGTTCTGGACAGCCTTCTCCAAGGCAATGTCCAAGGTTGTGGGGGTCAAGATGAAGCCATGCCCATTAGTGGCAATCTTCGGGGTATCGGAACAGCCAGAGCTATACATGGGGAAGGGTGCCAACGCCCTTGCTTTCGCTTCCCTAATCGCACGCCGGAGAATCCTGCTCGGCTGGTGATCGGCAGCACCACCCACAGCTGCAGACTGGCTCACTGACCTTTCGGAATTTCCCCACTTGGAGAAGAAGATTAAGTACGCCATCCGCGGGTCAGAGGAAGGCTTCCTGGATACTTGGGGGCAGTTCGTCGGCCTGTTCCAAAACCTGTTCAAGGTCAGCAACGAGGTGTAAAATGAAGAACCAAGGACTGCCAACCTTGAGGGGGTGGGGAAATCACAAGAGAAGAGGCAGGGTGCTGAAACCAATGGGAGGTGTGGGGGGGGGGGGGGGGGGAGGGGGATATCTTAGATCAATCCAGAGGGCAGCAAAATGCACATACTTAGTCAAATGAAGGACAAAACAAACCTCTCTGTAAAATAAAGCAAATTAGCGCAGGCAAGAAAATGTAATGTATATAAGAACAACTGTTTATAAATATGAGAAAAGCCAATAAAAAGATTTTTTTAAAAAAACATCCGGGAGACCCTGCTCCCGGGAACTACCCGGTTCGCAAAGCCTCGCGAGATCTAACGCAATCTCGTAAGATTTTGCGATGTAAATCCCGCCCATTGTTGGCGGGATCACTTTTTGGCAAATCTGCATTTTAGAACGAGACAGCTCGTCTCACTCTAAGCTGTGGCTTTCCATCCCCTTTGCCTTGGCGGCCTTGGGCATGCGCCGCTCAGCACTGGTCTCCACAAACTGGAACCAGATGGAACGGCGCTTGTGGGGGTCTCCCAGGGGATCAGAAGCACCTGGCTGCATGACCTTTGGACAGGGTGGCGCCTGGCACTCCTGGTACCACTTGGGCACCCTGGCAGAGTTAGCCTGGCATTTTGGCAGAGCCAGCCTGCACACTGGCAATGCTACCTGGATGCCAGCCTGGCACTGCCAGCTGGCATGGGCACTTCCAGGATGCCAGGTTGGCACTGCCAAGGTACCAAGCTGGCATTTTATGCATGTGCGTGATCGGGCCAGTGGTGTCCTGTGTTAGTGTTTGGGGGCCAGGGACTTTGGGACCCACCTATAGTGCGTTTGGGCTGGTGGGGTTGGGGGTCGCTTCGGGGCCTCGGACATCTTTTGCTACAAAACGGGGCTATGTGGGGACTTGGCCGCGAGTTCCCCCCTGGGGCCCCTCATACTACTTGGGTCGCGTTGTGTAGCCATGTGTTTCTCAGCTCTGCTTGTGTCAGGAAACATACGGCGAAATGCGCTCGCTTTGGGATTTTGTACCCAATTAGTTGAATCGAGCCCACAATGGTTTGGCCTCAACTGCCTTCTGTGGTAGTGAATTCCAGTCTCACTACTCTCTCAGTGAAGAAATAGCCATTTATATTGTGGCATAGTGGTATTGTCACTGGGCTAGTAATCCAGAGACCCAAGGTAATGCTCTGGGGACCCAGGTTCAAATCCCAGCATGACAGATGGTGAAATGTGAATTTAATAAAACTCTGGAATTAAAAGTCTAATGATGACCATGAAACCATTGTCGATTGTAATAAAACCCATTAATGTCGTTTTGGGGACTAAATTTGTCATCCTCCCCCGTTCTGGCCTACTTTTGACTCCAGATCCACAGCAATGTGGTTGACTCTTAAATACCCTCAGGGTGGGCAATAAATGCTGCTCCAACTAGCGACATCCACATCCCATGGACGATCAAAAAAAAATTACAGAAAAATATAAATGAGAACGAAGAACAAAGAAAGGTACAGCACAGGAACAGGCCCTTCGGGCCTCCAAGCCTGCGCAGACCATGCTGTCGTTCTAAACTAAAACCTTCTACACTTCCTGGGTCCGTATCCCTCTATTCCCATCCTATTCATGTATTTGTCAAGATGCCCCTTAAATGTCACTATCGTCCCTGCTTCCACCACCTCCTCCGGCAGTGAGTTCCAGGCACCCACTACCCTCTGTGTAAAAAACTTACCTCGTACATCTCCTCTAAACCTTGCCCCTCGCACCTTAAACCTATTCCCCTAGTAATTGACCCCTCTACCCTGGGAAAAAGTCTCTGACTATCCACCCTGTCTATGCCCCTGATAATTTTGTAGACCTCTATCAGGTCGCCCTCAACCTCCTTTGTTCCAGTGAGAACAAACCAAGTTTATTCAACCTCTCCTCATAGCTAATGCCCTCCATACCAGGCAACATCCTGGTAAATCTCTTTTGCACCCTCTCTAAAGCTTCCACATCTTTCTGGTAGTGTGGCGACCAGAATTGAACACTATACTCCAAATGTGGCCTAACTAAGGTTCTGTACAGCTGCAACATGACTTGCCAATTTTTATACTCAATGCCGCGGCATGCTGCATGCCTTCTTGACTACCTTCTCTACCTGTGTTGCCCCTTTCTGTGACCTATGGACCTGTACACCAAGATCTCTCTGTCAATACTCTTGAGGGTTCTGCCATTCACTGTATATTCCCTACCTGTATTAGACCTTCCAAAATGCATTACCTCACATTTGTCCGGATTAAACTTCATCTGCCATCTCGCCGCCCAAGTCTCCAAACGACCTAAATCCTGCTGTATCCTCTGACAGTCCTCATCGCTATCCGGAATTCCACCAACCTTTGTGTCATCGGCAAACTTATTAATCATGCCAGTTATTTTCGTCCAAATCATTTATATATACTACGAACAGCAAAGGTCCCATCACTGATCCCTGCGGAACACCACTAGTCACAGCCCTCCAATCAAAAAGCACCCTTCCATTGCTACTCTCTGCCTTCTATGACCTGGCCAGTTCTGAATCCACCTTGCCAGCTCACCCCTGATCCCGTGTGACTTCACCTTTTGTACCAGTCTGCGATGAGGGACTTTGTTAAAGGCCTTATTGAAGTCCATATAGACAACATCCACTGCCCTACCTGCATCAATCATCTTTGTGACCTCTTCGAAAAACTCTATCAAAGTTAGTGATACAGAATAAAAATAGAACTGTCCTCAGATATTGCTCTTTCCTTATTTAGCAAAATAGCATGAGAAAACTTGGGAAAATACATCGAAAAGGAACGCATTATTGGATACAAAGTTTTGACACAAAAGCAAGGCAGACAAGATCGATCTATGGACTTACATTCAGAATTTTACATTCAGAATGTGGCCATTTGGCTCATCATGTCTTGCTCATTCTCTGAAACGCAGTCCCATTCCCCTGCCTTGTGGTCTTCTATGTGTCTACAATTCTGCATATGGTGCAGAGCTGGTCAGATTGGAGTGTGAATGATTTTGGATTTTTGACCTGGATGACTAATCTTACTAATCTGCTTCTGACTAAGCCACTGCAAGAGGAAAAGCTATCTTCCTCGACAGAACAGAGAACAGCTCTCACTAGGGAGAGATTACTCTTCAAGCTCGAAAATAGTTAAACTGCTCTCAGTTACATTCTGATAGGGATTTTTCAGGTAATACACTCATACTAAACCATTATTTTTTCAGCTTGGATTCTTGTCTCTTAGGACTTTTCCCAGTGAGCTTCGAGGAACTTAACCTTACTCCATGTAACACATACACAGTTATATTTGAGTGGGGTTTTATTATAAACATATTAAAGTACAAAACAGATTTAGAGTCTACAGGTGGAAAGTCTATTCGCAGATTGTCAATTTTAAAAGAGAAATATACTTGAACACGGATATCCAGAAGTTATTTTGACTTCAAAACTTTTAACAAAGTATGAAAATCATACTTACAAAGTCCAGAATGACTTGTTTGATGAAACAGGCAGGAACCTTGACTTCACTCTCTTGCAAGAAAAGAGTGAGTGTTGTTAAGTTCGAATCTGTGTCCTTTTTTTCATTTCCTTCCCTTTTCCAAGGAGCCTGAGAACCTGTATTATGTAATTATCATTCAGAATCCCTAATACCCCATTGGGATAGAAACGTAACAAATAGATAATTACATAATACAGGTTCCATTTGTAACATTTTGACTTCATCTGGTTCTGTGGTCAGTGTGATATTCATCACAGGAGGAGAAAGAAATAAGAAGTCATCGTCAAGGAAGTATTAATGAGTTTTTTTAACATTTCAGGCTCGGAATTCCAGTGAGGACAGCCAATTACCACCCCATCAGGCTACACCCAATCATCAACTAAGTGATGGAAGGTGCCATTCACAATGCTTTCAGGAGGCACTTTCTCAGCAAACCTGCTCACTAACACTCCGTTTGGGTTCCACCAGGGCCACTCAACTCCTAACCTCACTACAGCCTTGGTCGAAACATAGACAAAAGAGCTGAACCTAAGAGGTGAGGTGCAAGTGTCTGTATTTGACATCAAGGCAGCATTTGACTGAGTATGGCACCAAGGAACCCCAGCAAAACTGGAGTAAATGGGAATAAGGGGGAAAACGCTCCACTGAAGATAGGTGTGGTTGAATGAATTCAATCATCTCAGTCTTTGGACATTGCTGCAGGAGTTCCTCAGGATAATGTCATAGGCCCAACCATCTTCAGCTGCTTCATCAATGGCCTTCCCTCCAATGTAAGGTCAGAAGTGGGGATGTTGCTGATGATTGCATAACATTCAGCACCATTCCCCACAAAGCTTCAGATACTGAAGATGTTCAGGTCAAAATGCAGCAAGATCTGGATAACATTCAGGTTTGAGATGACAGGTGGCAAGTAACATTTGTGCCAGGCAATGATCATCTCAAACAATGGAAAATCTAACCATCTCCCTTTGACGGTCAGTTGCATTACCATCATTGGATACTCCTTCCCCCCCCCCCCCCCCCCCCGACCCTGAACTATCAGTGGCAGATTTAATTATTACGACCCTGTACTCAGCTTCACTTTAGCTCTCCCAACCACCTTGCCCCTGCCATGTGCCGCTGTGACCCCCAGAGGGACAGTCCGATTCATCCATACTTCACACAAATTGAGATTCCCAGGAATTAAGCAATGCTGTGGAATATCCCGAACACAAACTATGGACAAATGGCCAAAATTATTGCGAAAGGCACAAGGCTCAAAACTCCGGTACAGCAAGTGTAGGCGGCACCGGTTGGATGTGATAATGAATCTTTTGGAGACATTTACCGACTCAGATTCTTTCGATATGTCTGAAGTAGAACAGGGACCATGTTTGGGTTGTTGGGAGTACAGTAAGGATCAGTTCATCCCAACATTGTCACCGAGGTAAGCAGAGGAATGAATACAGTGATTATACTCAATAGTGAATCTGAGAATAGTTTACGTAGGTGACTAATATATTTAGATATCAATTAAAAAAAGGCAAATGCATTTGAACCTAAACATGACCTGCAATTCTTTTATCTTGCATGGTTGGAATTTTAACTCTAAAGCTCAACCTGACTCCCTCTCCAGGCTTAAAAAGATTTGTCTAATTTAACTCAATGAATGTTCTCCTTTCCTAATCTCAACTGGTTAGCGCGGTCATAGATTCTAATATAACCTCAAATTTGCTTTGAATTAACAAAGTTTGAAAGGGCAGTTTCGATTTTGTTACCTGGTGTGAAGAGTGGTGGATGTGTGGGGATGAGCTGTCATTCGGGTTCGCTGTACCTGCAAGGTTCGGTGAAAGTTTTACCTGGACTAAAATTTGGTAAAGGGACATATGAGAAGAGTCGCTGGAACCAAACAGGCTGCAATGTATTTTACAGTTCCGAACCCTCTTTTATTCCAGAAAGATCAGAACCTTTTGGTGAATTTTCCTGTATCCCTGCCTGAGTTTTGTCAGCAACAATATGTAATAGAACATAGAACATAGAACGATACAGCGCAGTACAGGCCCTTCGGCCCACGATGTTGCACCGACATGGGAAGTCAAAAACTAAAGGCCATCTAACCTACACTATGCCATTATCATCCATATGCTTATCCAATAAACTTTTAAATGCCCTCAATGTTGGCGAGTTCACTACTGTTGCAGGTAGGGCATTCCACGGCCTCACCACTCTTTGCGTAAAAAACCTACCTCTGACGTCTGTCCTATATCTATTACCCGTCAATTTAAGGCTATGTCCCCTCGTGCTAGCCACCTCCATCCGCGGGAGAAGGCTCTCACTGTCCACCCTACCTAACCCTCTGATCATTTTGTATGCCTCTATTAAGTCACCTCTTAACCTTCTTCTCTCTAACGAAAACAACCTAAAGTCCATCAGCCTTTCCTCATAAGATTTTCCTTCCATACCAGGCAACATCCTGGTAAATCTCCTCTGCACCTGTTCCAAAGCTTCCACGTCCTTCCTATAATGAGGCGACCAGAACTGTATGCAATACTCCAAATGCGGCCGTACCAGAGTTTTGTACAGCTGCAACATGACCTCATGGCTCCGGAACTCAATCCCTCTACCAATAAAGGCCAACACACCATAGGCCTTCTTCACAACCCTATCAACCTGGGTGGCAACTTTCAGGGATCTATGTACATGGACACCGAGATCCCTCTGCTCATCCACACTGCTAAGAATTTTACCATTAGCCAAATATTCCGCATTCCTGTTATTCTTTCCAAAGTGAATCACCTCACACTTGTCTACCTTAAACTCCATTTGCCACCTCTCAGCCCAGCTCTGCAGCTTATCTATGTCCCTCTGTAACCTGCATCATCCTTCCACACTGTCTACAACTCCACCGACTTTAGTGTCGTCTGCAAACTTACTCACCCAACCTTCTGTGCCCTCCTCTAGGTCATTTATAAAAATGACAAACAGCAACGACCCCAGAACAGATCCTTGTGGTACGCCACTCGTAACTGAACTCCATTCTGAACATTTGCCATCAACCACCACTCTCTGTCTTCTTTCAACTAGCCAATTTCTGATCCACATCTCTAAATCACCCTCAATCCCCAGCCTCCGTATTTTCTGCAATAGACGACCGTGGGGAACCTTATCAAACGCTTTACTGAAATCCATATACACCACATCAACTGCTCTACCCTCGTCTACCTGTTCAGTCACCTTCTCAAAGAACTCGATAAGGTTTGTGAGGCATGACCTACCCTTCACAAAACCATGCTGACTATCCCTAATCATATTATTCCTATCTAGATGATTATAAATCGTATCTCTTATAATCCTCTCCAAGACTTTACCCACAGCAGACGTGAGTCTCACCGGCCTATAGTTACCGGGGTTATCTCTACTCCCCTTCTTGAACAAAGGGACCACATTTGCTATCTCCAGTCCTCTGGCACTATTCCTGTAGCCAATGATGACATAAAAGTCAAAGCCAAAGGCTCAGCAATCTCTTCCCTGGCTTCCCAGAGAATCCTAGGATAAATCCCATCAGGCCCCGGGGACTTATCTATTTTCACCTTGTCCAGAATTGCCAACACTTCTTCCCTACGCACCTCAATGCCATCTATTCTAATAGCCTGGGTCTCCGCATTCTCCTCCACAACATTATCTTTTTCCTGAGTGAATACTGACGAAAAGTATTCATTTAGTATCTCGCTTATCTCCTCAGCCTCCACACACAACTTCCCACCACTGTCCTTGACTGGCCCTACTCTTACCCTCGTCATTCTTTTATTCTTGACATACCTATAGAAAGCTTTTGGGTTTTCCTTGATCCTACCTGCCAAAGACTTCTCATGTCCCCTCCTTCCTCGTCTTAGCTCTCTCTTTAGATCCTTCCTCGCTTCCTTGTAACTATCAAGCGCCCCAACTGAAACTTCACGCCTCATCTTCACATAGGCCTCCTTCTTCCTCTTAACAAGAGATTCCACTTCTTTGGTAAACCACGGTTCCCTCGCTCGACCCCTTCCTCCCTGCCTGACTGGTACGTACTTATCAAGAACATGCAATAGCTGTTCCTTGAACAAGCTCCACATATCCAGTGTGCCCAAACCTTGCAGCCTACTTCTCCAACCTACACATCCTAAGTCATGTCTAATGGCATCATAATTACCCTTCCCTCAGCTATAACTCTTGCACTGCGGGGTATACTTATCCCTTTCCATCACTAACATAAATGTCACCGAATTGTGGTCACTGTTTCCAAAGTGCTCACCTACCTCCAGATCTAACACCTGGCCTGGTTCATTACCCAAAACCAAATCCAATGTGGCCTCGCCTCTTGTTGGCCTGTCAGCATATTGTGTCAGGAAACCCTCCTGCACACATTGTACAAAGAACGACCCATCTAATGTACTCGAACTATATCTTTTCCAGTCAATATTTGGAAAGTTAAAGTCTCCCATAACAACTACCCTGTTACTTTCGCTCTTTTCCAGAATCATCTTCGCCATCCTTTCCTCTACATCCCTAGAACTATTAGGTGGCCTATAGAAAACTCCCAACAGGGTGACCTCTCCTTTCCTGTTTCTAACCTCAGCCCATACTACCTCGGAAGAAGAGTCCCCATCTAGCATCCTTTCCGCCACCGTAATACTGTCCTTGACTAGCAGCGCCACACCTCCCCCTCTTTTGCCCCCTTCTCTGAGCTTACTAAAACACCTAAACCCCGGAACCTGCAACAACCATTCCTGTCCCTGCTCTGTCCATGTCTCTGAAATGGCCACAACATCGAAGTCCCAGGTACCAACCCATGCTGCCAGTTCCCCTACCTTATTTCGTATACTCCTGGCATTGAAGTAGACACACTTCAAACCACCTACCTGAACACTGGCACCCTCCTGCGAAGTCAAATCTGTGCTCCTGACCTCTATACTCTCAATCTCCCGTACCCCAAAACTACAATCCAGGTTCCCATGCCCCTGCTGAATTAGTTTAAACCCCCCCAAAGAGCACTAACAAATCTCCCCCCCCAGGATATTGGTGCCCCTCAGGTTCAGATGTAGACCATCCTGTCTATAGAGGTCCCACCTTCCCCAGAAAGAGCCCCAGTTAACCAGAAATCTGAATCCCTCCCGCCTGCACCATCCCTGTAGCCACATGTTTAATTGCTCTCTCTCCCTATTCCTCATCTCACTATCACGTGGCATGGGCAACAACCCAGAGATAACAACTGTTTGTTCTCGCTCTGAGCTTCCATCCTAGCTCCCTAAAGGCCTGCCTGACATCCTTGTCCCCTTTCCTACCTATGTCGTTAGTGCCAATGTGGACTACGACTTGGGGCTGCTCCCCCTCCCCCTTAAGGACCCAGAAAACACGATCCAAGACATCACATACCCTTGCACCTGGGAGGCAACATACCAAACGTGAGTCTCTCTCGCTCCCACAAAATCTCCTATCTGTGCCCGACTATTGAGTCCCCAATTACTAATGTTCTACTCCTTTCCCCACTTCCCTTCTGAGCAACAGGGACAGACTCCGTGCCAGAGGCCTGTACCCCATGGCTTACCCCTGGTAAGTCCCCCCCCCACCACAAGTATCCAAAACGTTATACTTGTTACTCAGGGGAACGACCGCAGGGGGTCCCTGCACTGACTGCCTCTTCCCAGTCCCCCTTACAGTTACCCATCTATCTCCAGTCTTTGGTGTAACTACTTCCCTGAAGCTCCTATCTATGACCCCCTCTGCCTCCCGAATGATCCGAAGTTCATCCAGCTCAAGCTCCAGGTCCCTAACACGGTTTTTGAGGAGCTGGAGTTGGGCGCACTTCCCACAGATGAAATCAGCAGGGACACTGACGGTGACCCTCACCTCAAACATTCTGCAGGAGGAGCATTGTACTGCCTTCCCTGACATCACCTCTAGATTAAAAAAAAACAAGAAAAATAAAAATAAAGGAAGAGCTTACCTGATATTCCCTCAAACCCTGCTCCCGCTGAAAGGTAAGCAAATTTAAAGGCACTCACTCACCTTCACGACATTCCCCATAACACCGAGGAATGCCACAAAGTACATTGCAGATGTGTAATTGGACAGAAAGGAAATTGTCCTGGGAGGTAGCAATGATGTTGAAACTGCCAACGTTCAGCGTCATTTCTCTTCTGAGACAGACAAGGCAGCTTCCTTCAATGTCAACCAAGAAGATACACATCTGTTAGGCTCCATTCCCTCCAGGAAAAGCATTGATTTCATTGTAATCTCACATGTTGGTGACAGCGGGGGGGACTGGCAGTGATTTTTTTTTCATTGAATTGCAGCAACCTGAGTAATTGGAGAGCAGAGTGGAACTGCAGTCTTGAGTAATTTCAAGCTCTCTTTAAATCTCACTCATTTCCACCGATAAGTACTAATCCAATCTTCATCCGGTCAATTGAAACTCATTCATTTTGTGTGGCCCCATGCCACGGTGCGGTGTGTTTTATTGTAAATCCACCCCTTCCCACCATCAGCATCCTTGGGGTTTACCATAGACCAGAAACTGAACTGGACTAGCCACATAAATACTGCGGCTACAAGAGCGGATCAGAGGCTGAGAATTCTGCAACATGTAACTCACCTCCAGACTTGCCAAAACCTGTCCACCATCTACAAGACACAAGAGAGGGGAAACAGGCAATAAGGGATTGACCACCCAATAGCGTAACCTGTCCAAAGGTCCCATCCGCTGCCTTAATTGCTGTACAACTGGCACCCATTCACCACTGCTTGAAATGTACGTCAGCCAAAGCCAAATTCTTCCCTCAATGCTTACACTCACCCCTCCCCCAGTCAATTCAAAGCACATGGGACCATTATTGGGGGCTATTGATGTGGTCTTTAAAGCCAAGATTACAAGATTAAATTCGCAAAACTCATTCACAAATCTCAGTACCAAAATACAACATTTTTTATTGTGTTTTATTACAAAAAAAAGAAGTAAAGTGCCTTTTTAATAACACCATACAGTTACAAGATTAACGTACAAAACACTAAACAGGCACATTTGTTACTTTGTGTTATCTATAAGACTTGGCAGTCTCTGGCACCAGTTTTTAATGAATTTATTTAATTGCAGACTACAAAAGTGTAGCCTATCATTTGTATCATATATTTTTCAAAGACATTTATCCCCTTCCTTATTTATTCATATTCCCATTGAGTGTACAAGTGGATTCATTCAGATAGATCCAGGCATTCACACACTGTGTGCTTAAGTACTGACCTAAGTCTCACTGTTCTCACCCTCAAGTGCTGGTTGAATGCTTTTTAATAAAAAAAAATACAGGTCAGTGATAATGTTTTTTTCTCATTTAGTAACTAGATTGTAACCAGTATAAACCATCTGCTTCCACGATTCTGAACCCGTACAAATCAGTCACATCATTATTATTGTTGTTAATAATAAATAACTTTGACGTACTATAAAACATGTCTGTGTTAAATTCTTACGCTGTTGCATTTATCTGGCGATTTACTATCTCCTCAGGACATCTCAAAACACTCTACAATGAAACAATTACTTATGAAGTGTCCTTATGTATATTTACATCGAAACTGTGGTTAAGTGTTGACATTTCCATGGTTGGAATGTCTTGGAGCATCTCTGAGTGTTCAGCCAGACCTCAGTGTTCCAAACTAAACTGATCTTCGTCAGACTTCATAGAACATAGACTCAACAATTCCAGTTCCCTATTTCCCATCTTAAATCATAACTAACACTTACCATTATTACAGCCACACTGAAACGCACAATATTAAAAACATTATTTGTTTCAAAACATGCTATTACAGACTCCACAAGTATAAAGCACAATCTTGTTCCTGAACCAACATTAAAAACATTTTAAAATACATTTTGTGTTTGGTTGCTGTTTTCTGCTATCATTAGATTGCAAAAACATACACATAAAAGGAGAAACTTCTCCCACGGAGCTCAATTGATTACTCCCACCTCCCCTCACAAATAGTTAAGACTGCCAAGCCTACATCGAATTTAAGACTGCCAAGCCTACGTCTAACTTAAGACTGCCAAGCCTACATCTAACTTAAGACTGCCAAGCATACATCTAACTTAAGACTGCCTAGCCTACATCTAACTTAAGACTGCCAAGCCTACGCCTAACTTAAGACTGCCCAGCCTACGTCTAACTTAAGACTGCCAAGCTTACGTTTAACACAGTGAGAATCGATGAAGTTAAGACCACTTTCTCCTGAAATTATTACATTTCTAGAGAAATTTGGTTCACAAAAGGCAAATAAACATTAGCAATGAAACACTTAACAGCATAAGAATTCCACCTGTGGAGGGGAAACATCACAATGTACAGAAAATACACAAAATACAATCAGTACAATATTTATAAGACATGTGCAAAAAGCCCAAGAATGTGGATGGCAATGTGCAGTCACTAGTACCCAACAGAAAGATTTTATACATAGTGCATAGGAATTCAGGTAACAACTATTACCACTGGAGATTTGTGGTTTGTGTGTAACTGCTTAATGTTGTACTATAAGAGTGTCGTACCGTAGAGAATTATTACAAGTATTTCTTAGTAAAATTGTTTTTAAATGTACTTACATAAAATCTCATTTTAATCTGTGGCAGGTAACATGTGTTTTTTTTTAAAAAAGGACGTCCTCAAATATTTACTATAAAAAAGCTGATAACATAGAACATTGCATGCACGCTGATTAAAACGATCCTCTCGGGCAAATAAAGAACAGATTCAACTCCCAGTGGAGCTTGTTGCCATGGTGATAATATAATCTGTCATTTAAAACTCCTGTCACATTTGTCAAGTTGCTCTTGCCGAGGAAATGTCGCTGTCATTAAACTAGCAGCTCTTCCTACAGCCTGGTCGTCCACAGCAACAGAGTTCAATCACACAGGCCTAATTAGCAGGATGTGCTGGAATCGGGGGTGGTGGGGGTCAGGCTATTTGTGGTGCGCTAAAGCTTGCAAGTAAAACAGGGTAAGCTACCTGGGTGCATATGGGGGAATGGAATGGAAGAATATATTAATGGACTTGTGTGGAGCACCAACAACTGGCATGGACAAGTTGACTGGGTGCATAAGTGGAGTTGCAATCCAGATTATAACTGAACGATGGAACAGGCTCGATGCACTGAATGGGCCCCTCCTGATCCTATATTTCCGTGCTCCAAATTTTGTCTTACCAAGCCTTTCATATCATTGTTCGAACTATCAATGTACACATAATAGGCTGTAAACCATAATTTGAATGTTGTGTTTCAAGAAAAACATTTCCTTTACCAGGCTGGATTACCATTAAGAAAGCTGCTACTACATCTCAGTTTCACTGAAGAGATTTTTCGCTCCTAAAAGGAATCAGCATAATTCCCATTAATGTTAACAACTTGGTAAAAACCTATTTTCCCTATACTTGGGTTGTATTTCCACACCATCTTTTAGCACAGCTGGCAACGCTAATTCTGTTGTTACCAACACCTCCACAACTTCCCTTTAATATGAGAACTGTGAAAAATGTTTTCCTTAAAGATCAGTCTTATTAGTAAGAAAACAGGAACAAAATTATGAATCAAAGTGTAACGTCTGAAAAAAAATGCCAGCTGGAGATTCACATTTACAAATATACCTCAGTGATTCTATATGTGTCCTCTTCAAAAAAAACAAACTCATAGAATCCCTCCAAATGTTTGCACAAATTTCTCTTCCACAATGCAAGCTGGATTGTAAAAACTGCTACAGTAATGATGTCAATGCTTTTGAGTTTATGCTGCACAGGGTGCGTGTATGTCAGAAGTAATACTAACATTTGATAGGCATTAATATGACTATGTTCAGAGTGAAGTGCTGCTGTCGTTTGCCAAATTAATTGTGCACATTTACAGCATGTGACTTATCCAGAGTTACTTGTACTTCTCTTTCAAACAATACTGCTGAGTAACAGAGACATGAAGCCCTTGTTATGTGAGTTCATCCTGTTAAGGAGATATAAGGAAATTGGGCTGTTCATCCAAAGACACGGTCATAGCCAGTGAAAACTAGGACCCTGACAAAGTGTTTAAAGATCTGGTCAACATTTGTACTTCACCAGAGCTTTGTACTCAACTG
Source organism: Scyliorhinus canicula (assembly GCF_902713615.1). Taxonomy (NCBI): domain Eukaryota; kingdom Metazoa; phylum Chordata; class Chondrichthyes; order Carcharhiniformes; family Scyliorhinidae; genus Scyliorhinus; species Scyliorhinus canicula. Next base: position 40,942,398 of record NC_052157.1, read on the forward strand.
GTGTCACCGAAAATACGTCTACTCTCCTTAGTTCTGCTCTTGAGTGCCTTAACTTGAAATTCTTGCCTTCTGTAGATTCTATTCCTCTCTTATGTTTAGCTACCAGCACTATCTTTTTTCACCATTAAGATGACAAATACATTGAACTTTAGGCTGACTGTTAACACAAGGGGAAACAGTCTCGTGCTCGCTCTGCACTTTGTCTAATCACAAACTCAATAACTCGTCTGTCTATTTTAACCAGGTCTCTGACCGTCTCTTTTCCTACATTGTTCCTCTGTGAAATGCTTTGGGACGTTTTGCAATTGCAAAAACGTAAACTGTTGGTTGTAACGGGAGCCTTCCCAACACATCCTTAGTATCAATTTACAACATTACCCTCATCTTTCCTCCAAGTTGGACCAGATTAAACCAACTGGTTTCTCCCAATTCGGGTAATATTCCAGTTTGACTGGCTCAACTGAGATGCTGCATTTTTGCCAGCTGTGTCAGTTATTCATCCATTCAGTTCTAAGAACATCATGGACGAACATAAGTGTATTATCCAAACACAGGAGCTAATTCATCCAAATATATGTGGGCAAACCAACTTGTTGTTATTGCCCACATTTGCAGCACCGTACTAAACTACAACACAATTCCATTATGTTGAGTCACTTTATCAATTAGACATTTAAAAAATCATTTTGACAGTTTATATAAAAACCATCCTGCCAAATTTTCAAATGTTTGTTTTTAAACCACAGGAACATTTTTGTCCCCCCTTCCGAAAGATTTATTACAATTGTTACTTAAATGGAGAAATGCTTTTCACTTCTGTACATCACTCACAACCTACGTTGTGATATCTCTCTGCAGAAAATCATTAATTCTGTACATTTCACATTGAAGGAAAGGATTTTGAACAGGTTTCCTGTACTCACAGGGTCACGATAGGGCACGGTAGAAAGCAGTCACTGTAATTAGTGACTGCTGCAAATTGACCATGCTTTATACGATGCTTGCCACATATTATATAGTTAGTAGGGCCACTTATCAGCAACCTCTATATTTCCCACAGAATGTATGTTCCAACACATTTGGCGCAGGGCCTTACTGTATTTCCAACCACTGAAGACTTGTGATTATCCCCCCCCCCCCCCCCCCCCCCCATTCATCACTTCCACCCCTCTCCACCCCCGATCCCCGAAAAAAATAATGGAAAGCCAAAGTCATGTACCACGAGACCAAAATTGCAAATAGATTGGGGTAAGTTGTCAGTCAACAAATCATGCGCTGTTCCATGCTGTTTTGGCCGATGGTCACAGACACACAGGTTTACTAGAAGCTCAACTGCCACACCAATAACCATCCATGCATGTGGTTTACATACTGAAGAGATTGTCTAAATGGCACAGTACAACAGTCTTTTAAGCTGCCAAGCTTTCGCTTCTCAATTTCATGTGGTTGGTCCCTTTTTGGAAGGCTACAGTTGGTGCCGTGGTTGACCTCACTCTGTCATTTCACATTTCACACTACGGAGTCTTTGATTTCGGCACCAATCCTCACCCTCGGTTGGGGGCAATGAGCAGAAATCTCCACGTACAAGTTTTTTTGATTCATTTGGTTGTTTGGTGACTCGGGGTACCCAGAGTCCTTGTCATTGAGAGTGTTCTCCAGTACGGGTGTACTGCAGATATGGTTGTCATTCAGACTCTGGTAGCCTCTGTGATGCTCGGAGGCTGCTACTTGCACAGGGGTTCCATTTAGAGGCAGGCTTTCGTGCGTGATCTCAATCTTCCTTTGTTTCTTTTGTTGCATGCTCGAGCACTCGCCGTCTTTAATCAGCGACTTCATTTTGTCTCTGTTCCGGTACAAAATGACCAGGGAGGTGGCTGCAAGTGTTAATCCAAAGACCACGCTCACTGCCACAAATTCAGTCCAGTAGCTCTTGCCATCGGTGTGCTGAGGAAAGCGACTCTCACTGCTCAGTGGATTGATAATGATCCCACTCCTTTCATTCATTACCGAGTTGGACTTTCTCAATATGTGCAAGGTTGTGGCCTCTGGAGAAAGATCCAGTCTCAGACAGTAGTTTGCAACCAGCAGCCGAAAGTCTTCCTCTATGGCCCAGCACTCATAGACGCCCAGAAGCTTTGCAGCCGCAATAATTCCACCATCGGGAAGCACCATGAAACTGGCATCGACTGCGGCCCCGTTGTACGTCCACACCCTGGTGGCAAAGTTTGACTGCACTTTGCATGGCAACACCTTGAAACTGTTGGGTGACACAGTGGCGGTCTCACAGGAGATCGTACCTGTTTAGCAGAGAGACAAGAAATAATGAATACTTCATATTAAAATGCACACTTCAAAGGTATGGATTTTGAAGAAATTTCTTCAGAGATCTGCTGTATTCATGAGAGTGTAGACCCCACATTTCACTGCTATATATTGGACAAACAAGTAAAACAAGATAGCTGAAGACAATGCTGCATTGTATTGGAACTTTATGAGTCAAAGTCCTTCTGCTGAAGAAAAGGAACAATTTTAAAAAAAAAATAGTATACATTTGCATCACAGAATCAGATTCACAGAATTGTCACAATGCAGATGGAGGCCCTTCGGCCTATCCTGGCTGCACCGGCTCTCCAAATATGCAATTCACTTAGTCCCATTCCATTCCATTGCTCCACTCCCTTTAACCCTGCATATTCTTACTTTTCAGATCACAATCTAATTTGCTTTTGAAATGATAGAAGTGCTCTTTCTGGGGGTCGGTACAGATTCGATGGGATGAATGGCCTCCTTCTGCTCTGTAGGGACTCTAGATTCTATGAACCTGCCTCCACCACACACTCAGTCAGCGGGTTCTAGACCTTAACCACTCGCTGCATGAGAAAATTTCTCCTCATCTCGCATCTGCTACTTTTACCAATTAATATCAATCAGTGCGCTCCCATTCTCGATCCTTTTATGAGTGGGAACAGTTTCTCACCAACTACTATGCCCAGACCCCTCATGATTTTGAACATCTCTATTAAGTCTCTACTCAATCTTCTATACTCCAAGGAGAACAGTCCCAACTGGAGGAGGTGGGGGAAGGGGGAGGGGGTAGGGGGACGTTGAGGGGGAGAGTGGGGTGAGGGGAGGATAAGGGGAGGGGGGGGAAGATACTGTCATCTGGCAATGCTTTTACCTGAATTGGCCAATGAGAGGTCACAGGACGTGCTCTCTAAATAAGGACTCTCTAAATAAGGACTAATATGGGCTATCGAAGCTTCCAGGCCAATAGTGGGCCCCTCCAGTGTGGAAAGAGCTGTGACATTATGTGAAATATTCAGAAAACAAAGGGTTAATGCCAAATAATAACTAACCACTCGATGGAGCTAGATGCAGAACTATATAAAGCACTGTCTCACAGGCTTCTGGGAGAAGGCTGGAGAGAGTGCAGAGGAGAGGTCTAGAGAGTGTAGAGTACAGTTATAGATAGAGTGTAGAGACTAGTGTTAGTAGAGTGTAGATTGTAGATTACTAGATTAATGTTTACTATCGGAGTGAGTGGTCCAGCTTTAATAAGTAGTGTAAATAAAAGTTAGCTTTGTTAATGAACTTGGCTTCTGTAGTTTTTGTGAACACTACAACGTCCATCCTGATAAAAGAATCACAAAGAACACCACATGTTACCTGGAGTATGTTCCTAAAAGTAAGAAGTGAGTATAGGAAGTAAGTTTAGCTTCGAAGATGAAAAGAAGAACAAACACGCCGCTACACAGATCTCGGAGACAGCACCAAGCTACTGACCATAAGATGGAATGTCTGAAAAAGCCAGAACACTTCAGGACGACTGGTAAACTAAGTATAAACTGGGAACATTTCAAACAGCAATTTGAATTTTTTTTATCTGCCTCCGTATTAGAATCAGCTCCTGATCATTGAAAAATCGCACTCCACCTCAATTTGGCTGGACCGCAATCATTTCAATTATTTAATTCCTTTGAATTCGCAGACAGTGAGGATAAGAAAAGATTTGAATGGGTCATGGACAAATTGCAAAACGCAAGTGAATGAGACGTACGAGCGTTCTTGTTTAGAAAAAGGCTGCAGCTAGAAGGAAAATCGACAGATTTGTTCATAACTTTTTTTTTTTATAAATGTTTTTATTCAGTTTTCATATTTTATATTGAACAAATTACAAATTGTTAGGAGAGAAAAAAAAAACAAACACGCAAAAATTAACATACATATTTACAGGTAAGCATCTTCGTAGTAGTAACTGCGCCCCCCCCCCCCCCCTCAACATGTTTATTTAGTTTGGTTTTGGGCCTTAGCTAGCCATCGAACCCCCGTAACGAACCTGTAGCCCTCCCCCCTCCCGCTACCTTCCCCCGACTATTCTTCCTCTTGTACATTGGCCACAAATAGGTCCCGGAACAGTTGCATGAATGGCTCCCACGTTCTGTGGAAGCCGTCGTCCGACCCTCGGATGGCAAATTTGATTTTCTCCATTTGGAGAGATTCCGAGAGGTCGGACAGCCAGTCCGCAGCTCTGGGCGGTGCTGCTGACCGCCAGCCAAACAGGATTCTACGGCGGGCGATCAGGGAGGCAAAGGCAAGGGCGTCCGCCCTCCTCCCCAGGAATAGATCTGGCTGTTCTGAAACCCCGAAGACCGCCACTATTGGGCATGGCTCCACCCTCACTCCCACCACTTTGGACATAACCTCGAAGAAGGCTGTCCAGTACTCCACGAGTCTGGGGCTAGACCAGAACATGTGGGCGTGGTTGGCCGGGCCTCTTTGGCACCGTTCACATCTGTCTTCCACCTCCGGGAAGAACCTACTCATACGGGTTCTTGTTAAGTGGGCTCTATGTACCACTTTTAGTTGCGTCAGGCTGAGCCTTGCGCACGTGGAGGTGGAGTTGACCCTATGCAGTGCTTCGCTCCAGAGTCCCCACCCTATCTCCATCCCCAGGTCGTCCTCCCATTTCCTCCTTGTTGCGTCCAGTACGGTGTCGTCCCTATCTACCAGTCGGTCATACATGTCACTACAGTTCCCTTTCTCTAGGATACTTGCGTCCAGTAGGTCTTCCAGTAGTGTCTGTCGTGGCGGTTGTGGGTACGTCCTTGTCTCCTTTCGTAGGAAGTTTTTGAGCTGCAGGTACCGTAGCTCGTTCCCCCCAGCTAGCTGAAATTTCTCTGTCAGTTCGTCCAGTGTTGCGATCCTGTCGTCCGTGTATAGGTCCCTGACTGTCAGTGTCCCCCCGTCCTGCCTCCACCTTTTGAAGGTGGCGTCAGTCAGTGCTGGTGTGAACCTATGGTTGTTGCAGATGGGAGCCCTGTTCGACATTTTGGTCAGGCCAAGTTGCTGCCGCAGTTGGTTCCAGGATTGGAGGGTGGCTGTCACCACTGGGCTGCTGGAGTGTTTTTTGGGTGGGGATGGGAGTGCTGCCGTGGCGAGGGCCCGGAGGGAGGTTCCCATGCAGGAGGCCTCCTCCGCACGCACCCACTCAGCTTCTGGCTCCTGGATCCATCCCCTTACTCGCTCGGCTGTTGCTGCCCAGTGGTAGAATTGTAGATTCGGGAGGGCTAACCCTCCCCTGGTTTTTGTTTTTTGTAAGACCTTCTTTGGGATCCTAGCATTTTTACCCCCCCATACGAACGCCATGATGAGTTTGTCCAGCGCTTTGAAAAAGGCCTTGGGGATGTAGATCGGAATGGATCTAAACAGGAAGAGGAACCTGGGCAGTACGTTCATTTTGATCGTCTGAACTCTCCCCGCGAGGGAGAGCGGGAGTGTGTTCCATCTTTGCAGGTTCTTTTTAACTTCCTCCGTCAGGCTGGTGAGGTTCCATTTGTGGATCCCTTTCCAGTCATGGGCTATTTGGATCCCCAGGTAGCGGAATTTATGTCGGGCTTGTTTGAACGGCAGCCCATTTAGTGCTGCCCCCCCCCCCTTGCGGGTGTACTGGGAAGATCTCACTTTTGCTCATGTTGAGTTTGTAGCCCGAGAAGGCTCCAAACTCTTTCAGGAGCGCGATGATTCCGTCCATGCTGCTTTGTGGGTACGAGATATAGAGGAGCAGATCATCCGCATAGAGTGAGACTCTGTGCTCTCTATCTCCCCTTCGGATCCCCCTCCAATTTTTTGCTGCCCTGAGCGCGATTGCTAGCGGTTCAATTGCTAGTGCGAACAGCAGCGGGGACAGTGGGCATCCTTGTCTGGTGCCCCTGTGCAGCTGGAAGTATTGGGAGTTGGTATTGTTGGTCTGTACACTCGCCATGGGAGCGTTGTACAGGAGCTTTACCCAAGCGGTGAACCCTGTTCCAAGCCCGAACCGCTCCAGTACCTCTATGAGGTATTTCCACTCGACTCTGTCGAAGGCCTTTTCTGCGTCCAGGGAGACGATCACCTCTTGTGTTCTCTCCCCGGAGGGGGTCATTATCACGTTCAGCAGGCGCCTGATGTTCACGGTAAGCTGTCTACCTTTGACAAAGCCCGTCTGGTCCTCTGTGACCACCTCAGGTACACAGTCTTCTAGCCTTTTGGCTAGGATTTTGGCCAATATTTTGGCGTCTGCATTCAGCAGAGATATGGGTCTGTATGACCCACATTCCGTTGGGTCTTTGTCTTTCTTAGGTATCAGCGAGATTGAGGCCTGTGCTAACGTGGGTGGCAACGTGCCCCTAGCTAGCGAGTCTGTGAACATCTCCCGCAGGTGCGGGGCCAGCGCTGTCGCAAATTTTTTGTAGAAGTCCGCCGGGAATCCGTCCGGTCCCGGCGCCTTCCCCGCCTGCATGGAGCTAATGCTCTCCATGATCTCTCCCAGTGCTAGTGGTGCTTCCAGATCCCGTTTTCTGCCCTCTCCCACAACTGGTATGTCCAGTCCGTCAAGAAACCGGTTCATCCCAGCCTTCCCCGTTGGGGGCTCTGAGGTGTACAGCTCTTGGTAGAAGGCCTTGAAGGTTTTGTTAATCCTCTCTGGTTCTGTTTCCAACGTGCCTCTGGTATCTCTGATTTGCGCAATTTCTCTGCTGGCTGCCTGCTTTCTCAGCTGGTGGGCCAACAGGCGGCTGGCTTTGTCTCCGTGTTCGTATAGGGCCCCGTGTGCCTGGCGGAGTTGGTGTACTGCTTTCCTGGTGGAGAGCAGGTCAAAGTTCCTTTGTAATTCTTTTCTCTCCGCCAGGAGTTCTACAGTCGGGGCCTCGGAGTATTTATGGTCTACCTCCAGTATGGAGTCGACCAGCTTCTGCCTAGCCACCCTTTCCTCCCTATCTCTTTGCGCTTTGTAGGCTATGATTTCCCCTCTTAGTACGGCCTTAAGCGCTTCCCAGAACGTGGAGGGTGAGACCTCCCCGTTTTGGTTGATCTCCGTGTACTCCGCTATGGCCTGCGCTATCCTTTCGCTGAAGGCCTTGTCAGCTAGTAAGGCACCGTCCAACCTCCATTTGGGGCGCTGGGCCCTTCCCGTCTCTAGCCGCACATCCATGTAGTGTGGAGCGTGGTCTGATATCACAATTGCGGAGTATTCCACCTTGTCTATCTCTGGAAGCACCGTTTTCCCCACCACAAAGAAGTCAATTCTGGTGTACACGTTGTGTACTGGGGAGAAGAAAGAGAATTCTTTCTCCCCCGGGTGGGCGAATCTCCAGGGGTCTACTGCTCCCATCTGCTCCATATAGTGACTGAGTTCCCTTGCCATGTTTGAGGTTTTCCCCGTTCTGGGGTTTGATCTGTCCGTCGTTGGGTCCTGTACACAGTTGAATTCCCCCCCCATGATTAGTCGGTGCGTCGCTATGTCCGGGATTTCTGCCATGGTCTTTTGGATGAAGCTCGTGTCGTCCCAGTTGGGCGCGTACACGTTAACTAGAACTACCGGCGCCACATCCAGGGCCCCGCTGACCATGACATACCGTCCCCCTGGGTCCGTAACCGTCTTTGTCGCCCTAAACATTGTCCTCTTGCCAATCAGGATCGCCACCCCCCTGGCCCTTGCCCCATAACAGGAATGATAGGTTTGTCCCACCCAGCCCTTTCTTACCCGCAGTTGGTCCTGCTCCCTCAAGTGCGTCTCTTGGAGGAAGACTATGTCGGCCCTCATGTTTCTAAGGTGGGTGAGGACTCTAGATCTCTTCACTGGGCCGTTAAGTCCCCTTACGTTCCAGGTGACTATTCTGGTGGGGGGCTTCTGCCCCCTTGCTCCTGTGGGGTTAACCATATTTGTCCGGTGGACGCGCCCCTGCCCTCTGGGGTTTCCCTTTGTTAGGGGGCCGTCCAGGATGTCCACTATCACTGCTTTCCCCATGCGGTCGGGTCCCTGCGCTCCGGGGTTCCCCCTTGTCCCGGGGACACCCGCCATGGCCGTCCACTGTGTGTCCGCCACGCGGGTAGTCCCCTGCACTCCGGGGGGCCCCTTCACCCACAGACCGTACTGGGTGGGTGCTTGCAGCAGTTCCCTGTTTCGAGCCCTTGTCTGTGGCACTTTGTGGCCCTATTCCCTTTCTGGCCTCTTTTGTCCCTTCGTCCCTGCATTTCCCCTCCCTGGTCTCTCGCCCCCCGAGTGCCCCCCCCCCCCCCCCCCCCCCCGCTCTATCCCTTTCGGGGATACCCCTGTATACCCCTCCATTGCCCCTCTCTCCCCCATTCCTGTCCCCATTTGCTCTCCCACCGTTGATGGGTGATCCCCCCCCTCCCCTGCCTGGCGCCTTCCCCCCTGTTGGGGGTGCGCTGCGGCCCTGCTCTGTTGCGCGCCCCCTTCGCTAGCTTTCCTGCTAGCACGGTGGCTCCCCTCTCGGAGGTTGCTGTCCCGCTTCCCCTCTCCCCTCTCCAGTACTCCCGTTCCCTCGTGCCGGGGCCTGGCCTCCCACCTGGAGCGGGCCCTTGGGCATTGGGTTGTTTTTCGTTCTGGGTGTTCCTGCCAGGGGGGAGGGGGCTGGCTTTGCCTCGCCCCTCCCCACCCCCCCGTCGGCATGACGTATCTCCTTGCCATGGGCCCCTCGTCCCTACTTCCCATGGCGTTTTTCCAGCCCGTGCTCCTCGACGAATCTATTCGCCTCGGCAGGGGCTGTAAAGAAATATTCCTTGTGTTGGTATGTGACCCAGAGTTTTGCTGGGTACAGCATACCAAAACGTACTTTGTTCTTATAGAGAGCTGCTTTCGCTCTGTTGAACTCCGCCCGTCTCTTAGCTATGTCCGCTCCAAAATCCTCGTAGATTCGGATGGCGTGCCCGTCCCAATTGCAGGCTCTATTCTCCTTGGCCCAGTGCAGGATTGTCTCCCTATCCCGGTACCGGTGCAGTTTGGCTATAACTGCTCTCGGTTTTTCCCCTTCCTTGGGCTTCGGGCGCAGTGACCGATGAGCTCTGTCCATTTCCGGTGGGGTGGGAAAAGTTTCCCGCCCCACTAAGGAGCCCAGCATCGCAGCCACGAATGTTGTGGGATTTCTACCCTCTATCCCCTCTGGCAGGCCCACTATCTTAATATTTTGCCTTCTCGAGCTGATCTCCTGGTCGTCTACCCTGCCCTTCAGGCTCCCCTGTGTTGCACTCAGTTTCACCATTCCCCTCTCCAGGGATATGACCCGGTCGCTCGCGTCAGTCGCTGCCTTCTCCAGCTCTTTAATGGTTGCCCCCTGGGCTTCCAGTATCTTCCCTTGGGCATCCACTTTCTTCTCCAATCTGGTCAGAACCTGCTGCACCCCTGACATGGCCCTGGTCACTGCTGCCTGTGCTGCGGCCTCTGCGTCTGCTTTTAACTCTGCCTTGATTGCCTGCAGCTGCTCCCTCACCACCTCGGCAAAGGCTTCCTTCCAATTCACGCCCCCCTCTAACCCCAGGGGAGAGGTTTGCCCGCCCGTCCAGCTCTTCTGGATGCGGCGAAACATCCTTCCCGCCGCTTCGCGTGTTGACTCGTTCGCCCGAGCTGGCTTGCCCTTTGCCCCGTCTACTTCCGGTGCCCCCTTTCTCTTGGCTCCCTTCTGGCATTTTTTTCTCCCCCTTCCCCTTCATCTTTTCTTCTCTCCTTGTTCTTCTTTTCCCCCTTTTCCGCACCCTATTTTTATTTTATTTATTATTATATATCTATATATATATATATATATATATATATATATATTTTTTTTTTTTTAAATTTATTTCCCCCCTTCTTTCCTTTACCCCTTTTCTCTTTACCAGTTTTCTTTTGGGTTTTTTTTTAAAAAAAGAACAGAAATACAAGTCTCTTTTTTCTTTTGTCTTCTCTCCCCACTCAACCAGGAGAGAGAGAGAGAGAGTCCCTTTGTCTCTTTGTCCTTGCCACGTGGTGGTCACTGCAGTTGGGGGGGGGGGGGGGGGGAGGGGCGAGTGGGCTGGTGGTCGCTGCCGGTTTGGGGGGGGGGAGGTGTCCCCGCTGCTGGTTGGGGGGGGGGGGGGTGTCCCCGCTGCTGGTTGGGAGGGGGGGGGGGGGGTCCCGTTGCTGGTTGGGAGGGGGAGGGGGGGGGGTCCCGCTGCTGGTTGGGAGGGGGAGGGGGGGGGGTCCCGCTGCTGGTTGGGAGGGTGGGGGGGGGGGGTCCCGCTGCTGGTTGGGAAGGGGGGGGGGGGTCCCGCTGCTGGTTGGGGGGGGGGGGGAGAGAGAAGAGGGGCCGCCGCCGCCGCACCGCTCCTGGCCCGCGTGGGGGGGGGGGGGGGGGGGGGGGAGAGAAGAGGGGCCGCCGCACCGCCCCTGGCCCGCGTGGGGGGGGGGGGGGGGGGGGGGGAGAGAAGAGGGGCCGCCGCCGCCGCACCGCTCCTGGCCCGCGTGGGGGGGGGGGGGGGGGGAAAGAGAAGAGGGGCCGCCGCCGCCGCACCGCTCCTGGCCCGCGTGGGGGGGGGGGAAGAGAAGAGGGGCCGCCGCCGCCGCACCGCTCCTGGCCCGCGTTGGGGGGGGGGGGGAGGGAGAGGGGTTGGACCTGCTGCTGCTGGGCCCCCCTGTCGCTGCCTCTCCTCTGCCGCCGCCGTCACCGCTCCTCTGCCGTCGCTGTTGCTCCTCCGCTGCCGCTCCGCTGCCGCTCCTCTGCCGTCGCTGTCGCTCCTCTGCCGTCGCTGTCGCTCCTCCGCTGCCGCTCCGCTGCCGCTCCGCTCCTCTGCCGCTCCTCTGCCGGCGCTCCTCCTCCGCCGTCCGGCCTGTCCGGGGGGGGGGTTGTTCTTGTCTGGCGCTTGCGGGAGCCCCTCTCCCTGCGACCTCCTCGCTCGCCGCCCGGAAGTCGAATCCGATTTGTTCATAACTGATTTAAGACTGAGAGCGCAGTCCTGTAATTTTCCTCCGTTGCAGATTCAATGTTGCGGGATCAAATAGTGTTTGGAAGATATGATGAACAGTTGCGAGAAAGATTACGAAGAAGACCAGTTTTGCCATTAAACTTTTCAAGGCCAGTGAGCAAGCCACAAACGAATATGCAGAGTCCAGGGCTGAAGAAAAAGACGCGAACCCGGGAATCATAGCCAATGCCATTAACTCTGTGGCGCAGTTCAGAAAACAGCGCGCCACTGATGGTGGCCTTTTTGAAAGTGACGTCACCAGCGTGATGACATGCACACACTGTGGCCACGCCCACTATAGAAAAAATTGTCTTGCGAAAGGAAAAATTGCTCGCAATGCAACAAGTTCAATCATTTTGCCTCACAATGCCGTTTTACTTCAGCGATACCGGCAAACAACTCTAAAAAATCGTTCCATGGATACAAAAAGGTACAGAGAATACAAAATAAAGGACATGAAGAAAAAATGTTCACTTCAAATAATGATTCCTCTAAGTTTACTCTGCAGGATAACTTCATGGTAGAAGTGATAACCAGACTTAATGCACTGGACACCAATGACAACAATATTTCAACTCTCCGATTTAATTAAAGATTGGACTGTAACACTAATATTAATGAGTCTGATGTTCCATTCAAGCTGGATACATATGCACATGCAAATTTAATCACAGAGGCAGATCTAAAACAAGTGAACAAGATTCCAAGAATTAAAAAATCTAACTGTAGGTTGACAGACTTCAACGGGAACACAATAGTGACGAAAAGTTCCTGCTGCCTCACGGTACAGCACTTTGACATCTGCATGCCATTGGACTTTGAAATTGTGGATGATATGAAATCATCACTAATTGGGGTAGATGCATTAAATTAAATATGGTGCTAAGAAATTAGCCTGCCAACACATTTCAGCATGAAGCTGAGGGCAAAGAACTAGTTGCAGCAGATGCATCACCAAGAGCTACGAGTTACAATGATGAGAAAGCATTGGAAGTAGTACATGCCATATTTGATGCATACATGTTACCAGTGTCTTATGCAAAGCTAAGTTTAACATGGGATGAAACTGAAAAAGACACAATACTTCAACGGGTGATCAAAAACCTAAGAGAAGGATGGCCAAATGGCAATTGCAACAGTTTTCAAAGCATCAAGGATGACCAGACTGTTATAAATGGATTCCTGTTGAAAGGATACAGAATTGTAATACCGTCCTGCCTCGGAAGAAGTATTCTGGAAAAGATACATGAAGAGCATCAATGGATAGAGAAGTGTCGAAGACTGCCAGGCAGTCAGTATATTGGATCAACAGAGATGCTGATAACTTCGTGCAAGAGTGTCTGTCAAACACATCAACCATCCCAATGTAAAGAAACCTTTGTAGCAAGTGAGATAGTCACAAACCCAAGGTCAAAGGTTGGGATGGACCTGTTCTATTTCAGAGGGAATGATTATTTAATCATCATTGATTACTATTCCAAATATCCTGAAGTAATAAAGCTGTCAGATTTGACTGCTCACTCAGTGATAAGAGCGGCGAAGTCTGTGTTTGCTCGACATGGAATTCCAATAAAAGTCGTAACGGATAATGGACCCTGTTTCAGTAGTTGGGAATGGTTGTCATTTGCAGAAGGGTACAACTTCCAACACGTTATCTCTAGTCCATTATATCCCCAATCCAATGGGAAAGCCGAGAAAGGAGTGGGAATAGTGAAACAACAGTTCAAAAAGGATTTGATGATAAAAAGGATTTTTCGCTAGCGCTGTAAACTACAGAGCTCCTCCTTTGTCGTCAGGATTGTCACCTGCCAGTCAGCCTCGGATGATTAGCGACCCAGCTTGTTGGGGCGAGGTGGGGGGGGGGATAGTTATTCTGCTTCCAAACCTGCCTTGAGCAAAATAGCCCGTAGGCAGAATTATGCAAGTATTCTCGATGACATCACAAACTTGCGTATACCCATCAACTCCATTCTTGCCCGCATATCAGGGTGAGAATGAGTTCAAACTTTGCCATTGTCCTTTAAAAAGCTGAATTCAATAAATTTGGTCAATGAACTAGAAAATGAATATGAACTATGCTGGCTGTTTGGGAAAAATGGACTAGGTTCATATATATCCTTCAGGGAAGATAACTTGCTATTCCTGCCTGGTCTGATTTGGGCTCCATAGCACCACTGACTCTTAATGCTGTCAGTGCAACCAATGGATAGACAATACATACTGACTTGCTAGTGTAGCTTGTATCTCAAAAAGTAAATAAACATTGAGTTCCGAAAGGACATGCAGGGAAAAAAGAGACAGGTGGAGAAAGTGAAGGGCATTGGAATTAGTTGCTCTAGCAAAGTGCTAGCACAGACACGATGGGCCGAATGCCTCCTCTATGCCATCAACACCCTGTGACTCTATTTTCCGTCAGCCTATAATTTTCTACTTGTCACCATTTTCAACAATCAGCAGCTCAAGTTTAGGAAATCAATGCAGCAATATTATTCATTCCTCTCTGAGTTTTAACAACCTAATGTTTGCCTTCTGTCAGCCAATGTTCCTTGTCAAATTCTATTGTTGTGCATGACCAGTTCCGACAATGCGTGGCGTGGTCTGCGCGGTACCTTCCAGGCTGCTGTGTGGACACACACACTTGCAGCTCAGCATGAACAGTGCTGTCAACCTGCAGTCTCCAAAGAAAATTAGTCCTTTGAATCCAAGGGAAACTAATTCCTGGTACTACTGGAAATCTGATATGAAAACTGTTACCTATCAATGAAACACCATTGGCTGGTGTAATGTCATGTGTTACTCAATGACATCATCGGGCTTTTGTGGAGTTCACCACTGTACCCTGTTTGAACAGCATCTTGTAAATAAGCCCCTTGCACTATGTTATACCAACTCGACGTGTGTCACCTCAGATCCTATCTCTTTGTGGCTGCAACAAAGAACATAACAAAAAGGGAAACTGGTGACAACATCTGGGCTGTAAACAAAAATCGGGAGAAAAATAACTTTCTACGCTGATTCTGTGAGCCGGAAGAAGGAATTGTCGCTGGAGATCCAGGCCAATTGATCATCGGGAGAGAGGTCAGGACAAACATCATCGACGTCCGAGGCAAAATCACCATTCTGGACAGTAAAAACAACTCTAAGTTAATATTTGGACACCATACAGTTTGTAGCGGGGCATCAGCGAAGAATCCAGATGATCGCGACAGCCACTAGTACAAGTAAAATGTTTTTTAAAAAAAGCTATTGGGTAACTGCGAGCTACTGGGGGATTACTCCAGCCGGAGGATTGAAGTTTTCATTATACTTACTGTTGTAGTGGATAGAGCTGTGGAGATCGCACACGAGGCACTGAAATAGGTTGTGGGAATGCGAACCTACAGGGCAGCCGGCCCTGCAACCTACTGCCCAGGAGTCGACAGCGGGGCACAACATAGCTAGTCTGCTTGCGCGTTGCAAGACTGTCTGCTTTAAACAGAGAGAAAATAAACGGCATAGAAGGCAGGCTGAATGCTGAGTAGCAACAGATTAGGGAGCTGCAATCCAAAAATTGCGGAAAAAAGGCACCATGGACATGTTTGATGAGGAAGAGGAGACGTGGAACTCTTATGAGGAAAGGTTTGAGTTGGTCCTTCAGCCAATCTGACAGCCTCAGACCTGCACACTGCCACCTTTCCCAGCTCAGTTGGGAGGAAAACATTCATGTTACTACAGAATTTAGTACACCCAGCTAAACCTGGAGACAAGACACATGATGAGTTAAGGACTGTCTTGTAAGAACATTAATAGCTGAAAGATTTCACTTTCACCGTCGTGCACAGGAGGAAGGGGAAATCATTTCACAATTTGTTGCATCACTGTGAAAGCTAGCAAAGCACTGCGAATTTGACCAGACTTTGGATGATAAACTTCGCGACCTATTAGTTTGTGGCTTCAGGAATGAAGCCATCCGGAGGAAATTGTTGACTGAAGGTGCATTAACCCTAAAATCTGCTATAGCAATCGCAGCGTTTATGGAACTTGCTGCAAGAGAAGCTTCACTGATTGGAATTTGAGCTAAAGTTCGTAAGATGGAGTCTGTGAAAATGAATGAATGAAATGAAAATCGCTTATTGTCACGAGTAGGCTTCAATTAAGTCACTGTGAAAAGCCCCTAGTCGTCACATTCCGGCGCCTGTCCGGGGAGGCTGGTACGGGAATCGAACCGTGCTGCTGGCCTGCTTGGTCTGCTTTAAAAGCCAGCGATTTAGCTCAGTGAGCTAAACCAGAGAAGCAGGAAACGTTCAAGGAAACGTTCCAGCATTGTTTGGGGGATCTTGGTTAAGGAAGTTTCAGCTAAACCGGGCCGCTGTGAACCAACTTGTTGATTCTACAAACAGTCTTCAACCACTTCTGAGAAAGTATGCAAAAATATTTGAGGAGTTACTTGGATCCATGAATGGGGTTCACGTGAAATTCAAGATAAAGGCAGATAGCGTGCCTAAGTGTTTGAAAGCGCATAGCGTGCCATATACTATTCGACCTAAAGTGGAAGATGAACTCGAGAGGTTACTGAAGACAGGAATCATTGCGCCTGTTACCTCCAGCAATTGGGCAACTCCAATCGTCCCAGTCTTAAAGGAGGTTCAGTGTGAATATGTGGGGATTTCAAAATGGCTATCAGCCCGATATTATGTGCTGATCAGTCCCCTCTACCACTTATTGGAGGTCTTTTTGCAGGCCACTCAGATGGCGAAAAAGTTAGCACAATTGATCTCTCCCAACCCTATTGCAAATGGACCAAGCTATTGAGACTCAACTGTTACTGACCATAGTAACCACAAGGGTCTGTTTTGGTATTGTAGGCTTCTGTTCGGGATAACGTCAGCACCGACTCTCTATCAATGATCTATGGATCAGATCTTGAGAGAGCTATCGTGTACGCAATGCTACTTGGACGATATTTTTATTCTAGGATCGAATGATGTAGAGCACATAAAGAACCTAGAAGCTACTCTTGCAAGGCTCAAATACATAATCTCAGGGTCAAGAAAGAGAAGCGCAAAGTTTTTAAATCTTCTATTCACTATTCATCACCCAAGAAAGTCTGCACAAAGAATCAAAGAAGATGTCGGAGATCCTGGATACTTCACTACCACAGAACTTGACTCAACTAGGGTAATTTCTAGGATTTTAAAATTACTTATGGAAAGTTCGTACTGCACGTAGCAACAAGGCTTCACATGCTTTGCTTTGTACCAAACAAGCTTGACTTTGGAAGAAAGGTGGTTACGATGCTTATAAAAATGTCAAGAATCAGAGTTATAGAACATAGAACAGTACAGCACAGAACAGGCCCTTCGGCCCTCGATGTTGTGCCGAGCAATGATCACCCTACTCAAGCCCACGTATCCACCCTATACCCGTAACCCAAGAACCTCCCCTTAACCTTACTTTTTTAGGACACTACGGGCAATTTAGCATGGCCAATCCACCTAACCCGCACATCTTTGGACTGTGGGAGGAAACCGGAGCACCCGGAGGAAACCCACGCACGCACGGTGAGGACGTGCAGACTCCGCACAGACAGTGACCCAGCCGGGAATCGAACCTGGGACCTGGGACTCTGGAGCTGTGAAGCATTTATGCTAACCACCATGCTACCTTGCTGCCCCGAATGAATCCAAATAGACCTGGTGATGGGGAAGGTACATAGAACATAGAACAGTACAGCACAGAACAGGCCCTTCGGCCCTCGATGTTGTGCCGAGCAATGATCACCCTACTCAAACCCACGTATCCACCCTATACCCGTAACCCTTAAAAAAACCAAAAGTCGCTTTACCAGTTTGTAACTCTAGCCCCTTCTCCAGAGTCATATCTGAATGTGCAATAGTGCTCCACATTAACCCACGTCTATTTCACATCGGGCCTTGGGATACATTAGTGCGGTTCTCTCTCTCCGTCACTTCTTTTCAAAGCTGAAGAGTCCCGGCATTTTCTAACCTATTGGTTCCATAGTAACTGGGAGGATCGCTAGGTCCTTTCAGAGGTCAGTTAAGAGTCAATCACAAATGAAAGTCATGAAGAGGCTAGACCAGGGAACAATGACAAGTTTACTTCCCTAGTGACCCTTGTGACGGAAGATCAATTGGCTTCTTGAACAAATGCAGTCCATGTGGTGTAACTCGCTGATCAAAACCAAGAACACGAATCTGCATTTAACATTATAAAACATTCCAAAGGCCTTCATAGCGTAATCAGATAAAATGTGACACTGATCCATATGAGAAGTTAACAGGAACAAAAGCTTGGTCAGAGAGCTAGGTTACGAGAAGCATCTTATTGGAGGACAGAGAGCGATCGTGAAGTTTAGGGAGTGAATTCTAGAGCTTAGGGTCCTGGCATCTGAAGGCGCGGGTGCCAATGATACATAAGTACTGAATGTTGTATCTACAATCTAGCCTGTTGCTGTGTGAGGCCTGCGTTGAGAGGGTGTGGAGTTCCCAAAACCTCAGCAATATTTCAAGAAGTATCTTATGTTACAAGTAATTGTTTCTCGCGAATGTGCTAACCAAACCATCCCCCATACTGAGTATAAAATAAATGGCAGAACTTAAAACATTTTTTATAGTACTTAATTCAAATGATAAATATCTTCCAGCACACGTTTCATCTGGAAGTATAGAAATTACTTACGAAGTGGTCGTAAGGCCCTGGGACCGAACAACGATCCATCAGGCTGTTGACAGTGCTGTTCTGGCCTGCCTCTCTCAATGTCTTGCTTCCAATGGCTGTAAATAAAATATTCTGCATTATGGGTCTATGTCAGATTGGTCTGGTGTAAGTGGTCACTGTCTCAATCACACTTGGGCTGCTGCTTCAAATCTTAATTTTCCCCATAATGCTTGGGTACCCATTTTAACTACTACAAATGTAAGCGTATAAGGCGGAAGATTCCTTCAAAAGCGTGCCGAGTACAAATGTGAACGTCATCGTGGGTGAGATTGGTCACCATTTTGAAATGCCAGAGGCATCCGATGCAAAGAGTGGGTGTGTCTTAAATTCCGACGCATCCTCCCAACACAGCCCATTGCCTGTTTGATGCCTTGTGCCCAGCTATAAGGTACCGGTGAGTAGAACTTGCATCTGTGAGGTGAAATGTTGATCACCATTGTGGGGTACAGTATGTTGTGATAATGGGGGGGGGGGTTCAATTTATAAGTCAGGCATATGCAAAGACATGTGGCGGGATTCTCTGATCCTGATGCTATGTGTTGATGCCGTCGTAAACGCCATCGCGTTTTATGATGGCGTCAACAGGCCCCTGGGAGCAGCGATCCTGCGCTGCACATGGAGCCAGCATGGCACAGGAGTGACTCACACATCTCCAGCTGCTGATACTGGCGTCAGAAACGGCGATGCAGGTCTGCACATGCGTGCTACGGACAGCGCGAGTTCGCGCATACGTGCTACGGCTGGTGCAAATTTGCGTATGTGCATGGGTTTCCTTCTCTACACCGGCCCCAACGCAACATGGCGGAGAGCTACAGGGGCCTGGAGGAACATAGGCCACCACCAGGACAAGCCGGCCCGCTGATCGGTAAGCCCTGATTGCGGGCCAGGCCACCGTGGAGCCCCCATTTGGGGTCGGATCCCCCCCCCACCAGGTTGACCCCACCCCTACATGATGAATGCCGAGGCCCTGCCGGGTAGGAATACACGTGAATGGCACTGGCGGGACTTGGCCTATCTCGGTGGCAACTCGGCCCATCGCGCACGGAGAATCGCCGGGGGCACTGTGTCCAATGGCCGGAGAATCGGCGGACCAGCGTCGGAGCGTCATCGCGTGAATCTGCCCCCCCCCCCCCCCCCCCCCCCCCGCCCATTCTCCGACCCGGGCCGGGGGTCGGAGAATCCAGCCCACGATCTTTGGGGCTGGAAAAATGGGGTAGTCTTATATGATGGGTCAACTTGTACGTCAGAATTTACGATAAGACTTATGGCAGGTAGTTGACAGAATCATTGTAATACTGAGTACAGAGGATAGCCCGGTCTGTCCAATTACCATCCCATTTAAATGAGTGTACATATAATCAGGCGGGAAGTTTTATGGTTACACTATCCCACGTGCAATATTTCTGTACTGCTACCGTGCGTACTGCTTTGCATGAGAGTTTTAGTAGGTAACAGCTATGCTCTAATTCCTTCCTTTCCACAAAAAGGCAAATTTCAATGTGGGCAAGTTATTTTTTGCATTTGTTAAAAAGATTGGACACATGACACATAGTCTCCAGCTGTGCTTCAGCTGGCAATGCACTTGCCTCTAAGTTAGAAGGTTACGGGTTCAAGTCCCACTCCCAGAGACCTGAGCACAGGAATCTAGGCTGGTGCTCCAGTGCAGTGCTGCACTTTGAGAGGTGCTATCTTTCAGATGTGATGTTTAACTGAGGTGCTATCTGCTCCGTCTCAATTGAATGTAACAAAAATCCCTTGGGACTACTTTGAGAAAGATGAGGGAGTAATACTTGGGGTCCTGGCCAACACCTATCCCTTGAGCATTATGACTAAAGTGGATTATCTGGTCATAATTAGATTGCTTTTGTGAGAGCTTGCTGGGTGAAAATTCGTCACATCCTATGTGACTACAGTTCATGAGTACTTCACTGGCTATACGTTTTGAATTGTCATGAAAGGTGCTTTTTAATGCATGTTGTTTTTTTCTATACAGTTCATTGACGTGCTGTTTTATAAAAAGAGGAGTCCTTACATGATAGAATGTGCATTGTCCTGCTGCCAAGGTGCAGCAGTGCCCTTTAAAGGATACAATATCTAATTGCTGTTTAAATAAACACAGGCTGAGGTCAGCCAGAGAGTAATTGCTCTCTAGTGCTGCATGTTGACAGATGGGAAAGTTATTGCAGATTTCAGACCTGTAGGTCAGCGAGTGTAATTGCTATGGGCAATCAGTGATTAGTAACCCTGACTTGTACGTCAATAGGATATTTTCTGTTGCCACGGAAACATCTTTGAATATTGCAAACGTATATTTTTTTCTTTCACTCAACAGTTTTTGAATGTGTGACATTAAAGTTTGCAGGCGGATTTTCGATGGTAAAAAGTTAAGTGCGCCAGTTTTAAAATATAGGCAATGCCTGTATCTATCTTTGTGTATATATTTTTGGACAATTTTGATATAGAAGGAAATCAGCAACTGTTCCACTGAACTATAAATGTCAAAACGCATTCCAATGAAAAGCAAAATACTCAGGATGCTGAAAATCTGAAATGAAAATGTAAAATGTTGGGAATACTCAGCAAGTGCGGTGGCATCTGTGGTGAAAGGAATAGAGTTAACTGGAGGAATTTTAATCTTCGTTGCCCTCCACAAAACCGCCAGCCAAAACAGTTGGGGTTGGGTCAGGTGGGAGCTTATGAAACCAACCTGCCTCGACCCCACCCGCTTGTTATGGTCGCTGAAACCTTTCAGAAGGCCTGTGTGCCTCCATTTTAACAAGGTTTCTACTTTTAACATACCAGTCAGGTTTTCCCATCCTCGGGAAACCCGTCAGGTAAAGGGGTGAGAAGGGCTGAACCCACAAGGTGGGGGGAGGGGGGGGGGGGGGGGGGGGGGGGGTTTAGCCTTTCCAGCACTGCTTGTGGGCCAGAGGAGGCAGAAGTGTTTCCTTTAGAGCTAACAAGCGAACCTGGAACACCCTCCCCATGACCTCTACAGTCTTCCCCTGATCCAGTAAATAATGGTGGCCACCATTTTTGGCGGACGGCTCTTAATTGGAGATTTAAATTTTGTGAATGGTCAAGTGCTTTTATTTTTAAATTACTTACTGAGCTGAATGCGACCCTCGTATGTCTCTGCAGATGTTCCTGTCCCAGGCACAATAAGGGTCTCTGGCAAGGACACACTCGCCACAGCTCAGGTAAATGTTGCAGTTTGAGACGGGCAGCTGAACCACTCCAGAGAATGAAGACGCATATAACAGGCCCTGTGAATTGAGGACAAATGCTTCACTTGAATCTATGTCGACAGATTGACTGACACAGCTCATGAATATAAGGTTAATAATATTGCAGAATGATTGACAATTCAGTACAACAGAAATGTAATTGGCACTCATTCTTGTTGAGTGTTGTTGTACGAGCATAGGCTCGAAAAAGATTTTCCAGAAACACAAAACTTAAGACTCATGGGGCAGGATTGTCCGCCGGCGTGATTCTCTGTTTTGCCGGCACCCAGGGGTTTTCTGACGGCATGGGGCTGGCCCACAATGGGAAACCCCATTGGCCGGCCGGCGTAACAGAGAATCCCGCCGGCGGGTCTGGGCAGAAATGTGGCGGAGTGGGGTGTAGAATCCAGCCCATGATTAAAAAGTTGGCCGTGGGAAGATTTCAAATCGATTGACCCAAATCTTCCTCTCACTGCCCGAATCCCTGTGTCCATCGCTGATCAGACAGAAGACGACCCACTGAGCTGTAAACGGTTTTTCTACCCAAATTTCCGACAGAGGATCCTGCAGAACTCTCGCAGCGTGGAAATCCAGGGAGCTGGGAGCGACGAGGACCTCTGTAGAAGGCACGAGCTGGCATATTCTGGTATTTATTTAAAGGTCCTCGGGCTTCTCAGTATGTTAGGCCAGACAGGATAAGGATGGCAGATTTCCTTCCCTAAAGGACATTAGTGAGCCAGATGGGGATTTTACGACAATCAGCAATGATTTCAAGGATTTTAATAACATATTTTTATTGAATTCAGCTTTCACCATCTGCAGGGGTGGGATTCGAACCCTGGTCCCCACAGCATTACCTGGGTTTCTGGTTTACTCGTCCAGTGACAATACCACTATGCCACCACTTCCCCGTTTCCAACGATCCCGAGAGCAGTATGATCTGGACTGTTATTTCCTATGAGTCATGTGCGCTTTTTGGAAAGTGGCAAAATTCCCAACTCCGAGCCAAAAAGGGTGTAGAGCTCAAACCCCGTTCCGGAAAGTTCTGATCAGAAGAGACGTGCTCTGAGTTCCAGGCTGATGGCCAAGTTGTTATCTGGGTGCCTCCCAACATCTCCACCCCCCCCCCCCCCCCCCCCCCGATATGGACAACGTGAGCCTAGAAAGCCATTTCGGACTAACCTAGAGTCCATTTCATACATAAAAGACCAACTACCTCATCAACTGCAATAATGATAATTAAGCTGATGGGAGGAATGTTCACATTTCTGACTGTTAATCAGCCTGCAAGTTCTTCCACTCTCAAAGAAAGAATAGGAAGAAACAAAAACTTATATGTTTTCCGTTTCCCTGCTATTAATGTATTTCCCTCTTCAGTCGCTGCATATGACCCCCTTTCGTCATGAAACCCAGTTTCAACAAAAAGAAAAGACACAAATTCTGGGCGGAAGACCTTCATTGATCTTGCCATGATTGATTGCTGGCAAGAGAAAAAATGAAAGCAAATAGTTTTCAGTAAATGAGCCGTGTGTTGGAGAAGGTGCGAACTCTTTATTTTGCCTTCTTCAGATAAAAAAAACAAATTATTCTTAATGAAATTTGTACCTGTTTTGAATCCAATATCAGATTCTGCACTGGCTGTGGTTCTGCGAAGAGACTAATTTCCTCAATAATATGAACCGTATGGTTCACATTTATAGCTTTGTGCAGTATTCCATTTTCTGTGAAAAACAGCAAATAATAATAATGTGTAATTTGTTTTTTTAAGTGCAAGGTAATAAAATGTGACAGCAACATTACCACTTAATGTAAATATATTTCACCTCAGTGCATGTAAAAGATCTTCTTGTTAAGAAATCTTATTCCTTATCGATCTGACAGCGTCTAAGGGCCTCTCCCCACAGGTTATTAAGACCACTGCTCGGTGGTTTAAAATCACGTGACACGTTATCTAATTACCAGCCTCCAAAAGAGAGCTTTCTTTAAAAAAAGATTTTCTGCAGACAATGATTTAACTGAGACAGCTACAGTTACACAGATAGGGAGAAAGGCCTCACTTTCTTCATTTACTGGTGTTTCATTCTGGATTAGTGAGAGTGGGGTTAATCCTTTTGTCCTGAATTTCAGAAGCGTATATATCTGAGAAGAATGGGGACAATATCTATCATCTCTTGGGCGTTAAAATGGGGTGACTGATCTGCCCATTCCTCCCTCCCCATTCCAGGGCCCTTCTGAACTTCATTTCCAAGCAGCAACCATAGGTGCGGCCCCCCGATACTTCGGAATTTATCTCGAAGGTTCTTTCCTTCTGGTTGGACACCGTCGCAGAGAGCGAGAACACTTCAGGTAGCTGCAAACTGGTGGAACTGTATGCAGGTTCAGTCCACACACCTTAGCGCCACCTCTGGAGGCAGGCTCATCCCCCAGTGCAGCCTCTGGGCTGGACGGTAAATCCAGGACTGCACACAGCTGGGTAGGCTTTGTGGCTGGGAGCAAGGAAAAAGTCCTTGGTCATGAACGCGGATGTATAACTTTCGCTGAGGGATTGGCAAGATTCTGGGTATGTCTCATTGCGTTTTGCCTTTATTTTCCTGATTGGTTTTCCCCCTGGGCGAGGTCTCCACTTCGAATGCAGCATTTGGCCAGTAACACGATTCTTGCTTTAAACAGATATCAAATATAAATGTTAAATGAGGCAACACAGTTAATGGAAGCAAAGCACAGCCCAAGCAATCCAAAATGCCTTTGTGTTTTTTCTGCTAAATCTCATATCTACAAAAAACATCTGTGGGCCTATCTCAGGTTGATGGTAAAATACAGCTCTGTGCATCTCCCTCTGCAATCAGCAAGACAATATTCCGATGTTCCCTTTTTCTTTTCACCTTAACTATGCAATTGATGAGACATTAACATACGGGATCCTGCATGGGGCTTGATCAATCGAGATATAGAATGGAAAGCAAGGAAGTTATGGTGAACTTTGATAAAACAGCTCTGACAGAGTCATCCAAACTTGAAACGTTAACTCCATTCTCTCTCCACAGGTGCTGTCAGGCCTGTTGAGATTGTCCAGCATTTTCTCTTTTTGTTTCATGAAACAATGGTTTGGTCTCAACTGGAGTATTGTGCCCAGTTCTAGATGTGACAGTATTTGAACGGGTGCAGAAACAAATTATGAGAATGGTCCCAGGAATGAGGGACCACATGGTGGCTACATTGGAGAAACTGCGGCTGCTCTCCTTAGGGAAAAGGTGGAGAGGAGTTTTGATGGAAATTAAATGAGAATTTTCAAATGATATTTTCCAAAATCATGAGGGGTCTGGGCAAAGTATCAGAAGGGTTGAGGACCAAAGGGTATCGATTTAAGATGATCGGCAAATGAATCAAAAGGCAAAATGAGGAAAATGCTCCTTTTTTAAGCAGCAAATGATGAGAATTTGGTATGTGGTTGAGATAGATTCAATTGTGGCCAGTGCAGGCACAGCAGGCCGAACAGACTCATTCTGAGCTGTAACCATCTATGATTCTTTATGGTGGCAAATTCTATATTCCAACCACTTTCTGGGGTACGAAAGTTCTTAATTCTGACGAAGGACCTCCTGAATTATTTACCGGATTAATTCGCTTTGGACTGGTTCGTAAGTAGAAACATCTTCTCAAACCCCTTCAAAATTAAAAAAAAAACTTTTGTTCTGTCACCTCTCAAGTCTGCTCTTTTCAAGAGGAAACAGACACAACCTCTTCAGTCTTTCCCAATGGTTTATCCCTCCGATTAAAACCAAGGGCACTTACTGTTAGTGATATTTATCTCATCCCAATACAGGATGGAATGGGAAGGGTTAACACAGTGAGGTACCA